>NC_080671.1:243345538-243700538 GCF_030247195.1 Topomyia yanbarensis | reverse complement strand
AATTCCGATCGATCCAAAATTCAATAGCAGCCGATGGGAAGGTTGCACCTTTCATTTGAGACTAAGTTTGGGCAAATCGGTCCAGCCATCTCTGATAAAAATGAGTGACATTATTTGACACATACGCACATACATACACACACACATACACACACATACACACACATACATACACGCATACACACACACATACAGACTTTTTCCGATCTCGACGAACTGAGTCGAATGGGATATGACACTCGGCCCTCCGGGCCGGGATTAGGTTGACGTTTTTCAGAGTGATTGCATAACCTTTCTATATGAGAAAGGCAAAAATGTGCAAAATCCAAAAAAGTGAATCTTCGTCAATTTTTTTTCGTGTTTGCATCAAATCTCGACGTTTTATGCACCTTGAATACATTTAGCATCAAAAATAAAAATTCTATTTTTAATTTTTCCTATAGTTTTTATGAGAAATTTCTGTGTGGCCGCACTCTGATACCCGTAATTCCGGAACCAGAATTCCGATCGATCCAAAATTCAATAGCAGCCGATGGGAAGGTTGCACCTTTCATTTGAGACTAAGTTTGGGCAAATCGGTCCAGCCATCTCTGAGAAAAATGAGTGACATTATTTGACACATACGCACATACATACACACACACACATACACACATACATACACACATACACACACATACAGACTTTTTCCTATCTCGACGAACTGAGTCGAATGGGATATGACACTCGGCCCTCCGGGCCGGGATTAGGTTGACGTTTTTCAGAGTGACTGCATAACCTTTCTATATGAGAAAGGCAAAAATGTGCAAAATCCAAAAAAGTGAATCTTCGTCAATTTTTTTTCGTCTTTGCATCAAATCTCGACGTTTTATGCACCTTGAATACATTTAGCATCAAAAATAAAAATTCTATTTTTAATTTTTCCTATAGTTTTTATGAGAAATTTCTGTGTGGCCGCACTCTGAAACCCGTAATTCCGGAACCAGAATTCCGATCGATCCAAAATTCAATAGCAGCCGATGGGAAGGTTGCACCTTTCATTTGAGACTAAGTTTGGGCAAATCGGTCCAGCCATCTCTGAGAAAAATGAGTGACATTATTTGACACATACGCACATACATACACACACACATACACACACATACACACACACATACATACACACATACACACACATACAGACTTTTTCCGATCTCGACGAACTGAGTCGAATGGGATATGACACTCGGTCCTCCGGGCCGGGATTAGGTTGACGTTTTTCAGAGTGATTGCATAACCTTTCTATATGAGAAAGGCAAAAGGTAAAAATTTCGCTAAAATGTCTCTCAAACAACTTAAATTTGCTGTTCTAGGTCACCGACGGCCAACCAAACTTTCGTTGACTACATTGACCACCATAGACGGTTCCGGAAGTGCCCGAGAAAAGCGGCCATCTTTCAAAATTTACGAACTCACATCAGTTTCCCGGAAATGGTTGGGCCGATTTTCACAAACTTGGTCCCAAATGATAGCTATAATATCCCCATAGATGTCCATAAAAATTCGTACGGATCGCTTATATGAGTCCGGAAATATAGACTAAATTGTCCGGTCACATATGAAATTCCCATATAAGCCGGAACTCAATTTTTTTTTCAAAGGGGGGACCCCATGAAATTTCAGAAATCGAATTCGTATTTTTGATGCCATCTTTAAAATGCAAGAAACGTCGAGATTTTATGTTATCTCGAAAATTTTTTTTTATAAAAATAGACTTTTTGGGACTGCCGATTTCGCACCTTTTTGCCTTTCTCAATAGAAAGGTATTGCAATTGCTCTGAAAACCGACTGTTTAATGGAGGCCCGGAGGGCCGAGTGACATGTACCATTCGATTCAGTTCGTCGAGTTCGGCAAATGTCTGTGTGTGTATGTATGTGTGTATGTATGTATGTATGTGTATGTGCGTATGTGTGTGTATGTGACCAAAAATGTCACTCATTTTTCTCAAAGATGGCTGAACCGATTTTGACAAACTTAATCTCAAATGAAAGGTGCAACGTTCCCATAGACTGCTATTGAATTTTTAATGGATCCGACTTCCGGTTCCGGAATTACAGGGTGATGAGTACGAACACGCAGAAAATGTCGATTTTAATAAATTCTGCAATGAATGTATAAAGGTGAAAATCTTTCCAAAATATGACCACAACTGCTTCGATTTGTAGTATTAGGTCACTTACATCCATTCAAAGTCTATTTGACCACATTGGCTATTTTTTCAAGGGGGGGACCTCATGAAAGTTCAGAAATCGAATTCGTATTTTTGATGCCAAACATCTTTAAAATGCATGAAACGTCGAGATTTTATTTTATCTCGAAAATTTTTTTTTATAAAAATCGACTTTTTGGGACTTTGCCGATTTCGCACCTTTTTTCAGTTCAATATTACCGTGGCTGTTTTTTCTTTTTCAAAATTTTTGAACTCGAATAATGATTTATTTTCCTGTATATAGTTGTCATGTGATGTATAATAATAAAATTTAAATAATGTTTTTAATGAATATAAACAACGCAAACATTCTCGTGATTCATGATTGAGAAAGGCACAATTGCACCGCTAGGTGGATTAAAATAGGTTTTTTTTGTATTAGTTTTTAGTTAGCTTGAGTTCATGCGACCGCCCCTGATAACAAAAGAAAAAGAACAATATAATCGCAAAAAATGTAATCGAAGGTTGTAAACAAAATGAAGCTACAACAGAAAACTTTCTAATATATTCATGATGAGAAAATAAAAAAAATTGAGCGGCCTAAAATAAGCAAAAAATAGTGTCCACTTGTAACATACACGCGCGTCGTTTGTTCCCCTTCCCTGTCAGCATACGACCACAGACCCACCGTGGTCACTAGTGCCGCTTCCATCCGAAAGAAATCTGTGTCAGGCTCCAACCCCAACCGCTGTCAAAATGTATGAACTGATATCGCGGGAAGGTGAGGGATAGGAGTTCTATATCAGACAAAGTGTGGCCTCATATTGCACAATAATACAGCTTTGCCAACCTATTCTGGTTAATTTTCCAAAGAGGGAAATAAATTATCATCATGTTTTTTTTCAATGTCCGCAATATTGCACCAACTCACAACTCGTTGACGATGTTGGAATTTTTCATAATCTGTGCTTTATATGACAGCTTTGGAAAATTCGGGTAGATCACTTGCATATGAAATTAGCACACTGACTCACATGCTCGATTTTCTTCCGGATTCCTGAAGGGGATTTTTAGCTAGTCGAAATATGCTATCGTGTTAGTATAATGTTTTACAACGTCACATTTGATCTCTTTCAGTTAGTTTTGTTCATGTTTAGGACGTTGTCTTCAAAAATTTCATCAATTGTACACCAATATCAAAACCATATTTTAGCTCTGAAAAAATTCATGTTATTTATGAAAAGCACAATTCAATTCAATAATTATGTTGAAATTAATGTTACAATCAACTAAGTACCTATGTTTGAATGGAAAACAAATATTCGTTATTCATTGTTCGCAACATCGTAGTCAAGATGAAATCCCTGAAATGCTGCAACTTGTGAAACTAACGGAAACTCCTACTAACGTTTATTATTTGTGTTTTCCATCTACTGCCGGTTCATGTATACGCATACAAACAAGCATCGGCGGAGTTTGCGATTTGATATGCAATCTATGGAAAATATGGAATTTCCCAATGAAAATCTTAGACTTTTCGTGAAAGCTGAATATACATTAGATGTAAATGTTACGTAGAATGCTCCAGTATATTTTTTGAATCAATTAGAGCGTATGCACAATGCATAGATAGGTTATGAATAAAATTAGGAAAATCGTGACATTTTCATGGAAAAGTCGGAAAATTCCATCAAACAAAAGTTCCATTGTGTGCTTTAGATTAATAGAAACACACTGAAATACTAAAAAGAATACGTTATCGCTTTATTTTCGAAGATATTAGCGTGGAAATGCAAGAAAGGCAAAAGTTTTTCCGGTCTAAGGTAATGCATTCTGAAAATCGGGAGAATTTTCACGCAAAATTTTAACCGGATGATAGCTGAATAAATTCTGCAGGGATGTATGTTTTTTTGTTTTGGGGTTTTAGTTAATTTTCTCATCTATTTTCTCGAAAAACTAACTTTTTCCTACTGTTTTGCAACGCGAGTTACGATGGCCTTAAAAACAAAAAAAAAGAAAAAAATGATAAAATGTGTAGACAGAAAACATACAAATTCTTCATTTTGTTTATTTTATCCATTCCAATTATTTTATTGATTGTATTAACCCTCTATTTATCCTGTTATTTATGAACAAAAACGTTTTCAAATAACTATAACGGGGGTGGGCGTAGCGCGGTTGGTAAATCGATTGCCTTGCACGCAGCGCACCTGGATTCGAGTCCCGACCCCGCACATAGGGTTTGAAATTTTTCATAATAGATTTTTCTAACCCGAAGAGGCGAATGACCTTAAGATTAAAACCTCTCTTATCGAAATGAAAAAAAAATCGCTATAACTTTGAGGTTAGACAAGATTTCTTCACAAAAAAAGTAATTGTGACTATCACCGTTTATTTGAGCGCTAATAGTTACAAGAAATATCCGTAGAACTGAGGTCATTGCAATTGCTCTGATTGGATACTACTGGGGCAATGCTTCCAGAGACATTTTCAGTTATCGGTGAAAAATTATATTTTGATATATCTTCGTTTTCTTCAAATATTTTTAAAAACTGATAAATTTTATCAATTTGGACCGCTTTCGGCTACCTTTTCTGTACAATCGAACTATTGAAAACTTTGCAGGAAATTGTGTATTAAGGATTGGCATGTAAAAATTCAGCAGCTTCTAACACTGCTAGAGAAGCATCTATCTTGATCAATACAGGTTTTTCGTGTTTCTTTACTCTAACACTTTTAAGAACAGGTGGTTTTGGAACCCTATATGTGCAAGAAAAATATTAGGTATGAAAGAGTTAGTATTATTCATATTATTTATCTTATTATTCTATTTTTATGGTTTTATTTATTTTAATCATTTTATTAAATGGTTATTTTTTCCCAGTTCACATATTTTATTCAGTTTCTCCATTTTATCAATTCGGTTTAGTCAGTTCTCTTTGTTATTGTATAACTGTTTGTTATCTTGAAACAATTTAATTTACTCTCTTAATTTCATAACTTTTTTAATATTTTGCATCTGAGCTAATTTGGATTGTTTATTTTATTAATTTGATTTATGTTAATCATTTTATCCATTTTATGAATATCTTTTTTTTATTCTTTTGCTTCATACTTATTTTAAATTTTTTATTTGATTTTTTTTAATTTAATTATGAAAAAACCTATTTTAATCCACCTAGCGGTGCAATTGTGCCTTTCTCGATCATGAATCACGAGAATGTGTGCGATGTTTAAATTCATTAAAAGCTTTTAAATGCATATATTACATTTTATTATTATACATCACATGACAACTATATACAGGAAAATAAATCATTCGAGTTCTAAAATTTTGAAATAGAAAAAACAGCCACGGTAATATTGAACTGAAAAACGCTTTTAATCCACCTAACAGTGTGATGAGACATTTCTTATAACTCTAATCACTCTCTTCGGATATTATATCGTTTGAGAACATTTAGAACATGATGCTTCGCGATGTTTTTGATAACACATACTACATGGGATAGTGGCAGGACTCAGAGATTCGCTCAAATCAGCATAGGACAACATCAGTGCTAGAAATCTCAAACCAACTCAATGGGAAAGCGAAAAAATGGCCAATATAATAAACATACAAACGAATTATTGTGAATGCTCTGTTAATAAAATATCTAAATTGTGGTGGGAAAACTGAATTTTCCTAAATGGGTTGTATATTGTACTGAGCCAATAAAATTGAATTTTTTTTGAATCGATTTGAAGTTTATACTTTACTCAAATTTCCAACGCCACTGAGAACTAAGAAATCAACGCTTTTTCTTGAAAAGGGCGATACTAGCAGTGATACCATTCAAAGAAAATCAACAGTGAATATTTCCAGACTTGGTTTTATTTCCTATTTAAGAACTATTGTGTTTTTTACATCCTAGATTGCATGATTCAGTGATCGAAACCCAAAACTTCATGAAGTATTTGAAATTATTAAATTAAAATTTGTTTTTGCTATTGAAATTGACAAAATGATAGTATCGCCCCTTTGGCGAATGTTTACTTTTTCGGTCCCACCTATCAGCATTGAAGTATCGCCCTTACGTTTTTTACAATAACTACCGTTCTACACCACCGATTTCGTCCGTGTTTTGCCTTTCTCAATAGAAAGGTATTGCAATTGCTCTGAAAACCGACTGTTTAACGGAGGCCCGGAGGGCCGAGTGACATATACCATTCGATTCAGTTCGTCGAGTTCGGCAAATGTCTGTGTGTGTATGTATGTGTGTATGTATGTATGTGTGGTTCCGGAATTACAGGGTGATGAGTACGAACACGCAGAAAATGTCGATTTTAATAAATTCTGCAATGAATGTATAAAGGTGAAAATTTTTCCAAAATATGACTACAACTGCTTCGATTTATCTAAATCTAAATTTCAGAATAACAGTTACATCGGTTTCTCGGAGATGGCTAGACCGATTCGACTAAACTTGACCTCAAATGAAAGGTATTACGTCCCCGTAAATGGCTATTTAATTTCATCCCGATCCGAGTTCCGGTTCCGGAGTTACAGGTTGTGGCGTGCGATCACATAGCAAATTGTGATTCAAACCGATACTCCGATGAAAGCAAAAAAGGTAAACATTTCGCTAAAATGTCTCTCAAACAACTTAAATTTGCTGTTCTAGGGCATCGACGGCCAACCAAACTTTCGTTGACTATATTGACCACCATAGATGGTTTCGGAAGTGCCCGGGAAAAGCGGCCATCTTTCAAAATTTACGAACTCACATCAGTTTCCCGGAAATTTTTGGGCCGATTTTCACGAACTTAGTCCCAAATGATAGCTATAATATCCCCATATATGTCTATAAAATTTCGTATGGATCGCTTATATAGGTCCGGAAATATAGACTAAATCGTCCGGTCACATATGAAATTCCCATATAAGCCGGAACTCAATTTTTTTTTCAAGGAGGGGACCTCATGAAATTTCAGAAATCGAATTCGTATTTTTGATGCCAAACATCTCTAAAATGCATGAAGCGTCGAGATTTTATGTTATCTCGAAAAATTTTATTTTTTTATTAACATCGACTTTTTGGGACTTTGCCGATTTCGCACCTTTTTGCCTTTCTCAATAGAAAGGTATTACAATTGCTCTGAAAACCGACTTTTTAACAGAGGCCCGGAAGGTCGAGTGACATATACCACTCGATTCAGTTCGTCGAGTTCGGCAAATGTCTGTGTGTGTATGTATGTGTGTATGTATGTATGTGTGTGTATGTGTGTGTATGTGACCAAAAATGTCACTCATTTTTCTCATAGATGGCTGAACCGATTTTGACAAACTTAGTCTCAAATGAAAGGTGCAACGTTCCCATAGGCTGCTATTGAATTTCTAATGGATCCGACTTCCGGTTCCGGAATTACAGGGTGATGAGTACGAACACGCAGAAAATGTCGATTTTAATAAATTCTGCAATGAATGTATAAAGGTGAAAATTTTTCCAAAATATGACCACAACTGCTTCGATTTGTAGTATTAGGTCACTAACATCCATTCAAAGTCTATTTGGCCACATTGGCCACCATCATCGGTTCCGGAAGCCCCGGCGGAAGTATCTAAATTCATAATAACAGTTACATCAGTTTCTCGGAGATGGCTAGACCGATTGGACTAAACTTGGCCTCAAATGAAAGGTATTGCGTCCCCGTAAATGGCTATTTAATTTCATCCCGATCCGACTTCCGGTTCCGGAGTTACAGGTTGTGGCGTGCGATCACATAGCAAATTGTGATTCAAACCGATACTTCGATGAAAGCAAAAAAGGTAAACATTTCGCTAAAATGTCTCTCAAACAACTTGACTTTTGACTGGCTGTGGTCCACTAGGAGGTTGATAACTCTATTATCTTTCTCCGGACAAAACCAGCCTAGAGGCCGCGTGGCATCCGGCGAGTTGAAGTATGTCAGTTATGGAAATAACTGTCAAATTCATTCCCAAAGGTGGCCGCGTCACTTATGAGGAGGCAAAGAGCTTTAGACCGATCAGTCTGACCTCCTTCCTTCTCAAATCAGTGGAACGTTTAATCGACCACTACATTCGGGATGGTAGCTTGGGCGAGCACCCGCTACTACCACCCTGTTACACAATGTTGTCTACAACATTGAAAAAGCTTTTTCACAAAAGCAATCAAGTTTAGGAGTTTTTCTCGATATTGAAGGTGCTTTTGACAACGTGTCTTTCGAATCCATTTTGGAAGCAGCACGAGATCATGGAGTACCTTCATATATCACGAACTGGATACACGCAATGCTTAGCAACCGACATCTGTGCTCATCGTTAAGACAAGTAGAGATGAGGAAACTGAGTGTCTGCGGATGTCCTCAAGGTGGTGTGCTGTCACCACGTCTATGGAACCTTGTCGCCGATAGCTTGTTGAGAAAACTAAATGAGCTTGGGTTTCCGACTAATGGTTTCGCCGATGATTATCATATAATGATCACCGGTATTTGCATTAACACACTTTTTGATTTGATGCAACAAGCCTTATGTGTTGTTGAGCGGTGGTGTCTTCATGTTGGACTATCAGTTAATCCAAATAAAACCTCAATGGTGCTTTTCACGCAACGAAGGATTACAACCGGAGCTCGTCCATTGCAGTTTTTTGACTCTGAAATTATTGTCGAAGATCCAGTTAAGTACGTTGGGGTAATTCAAGACTCAAAACTTAATTGGACAGCTCACATCGATTTCAGGATCAAGAAAGCTTGCATGGCCTTTGGCCAATGTAGACGGGCTTTCGGCAAATCCTGGGGACTCAAACCCAAGTACATTCAGTGGATCTACACAACAATTGTTAGACCAATACTGCCATACGGGTGCCTTGTTTGGTGGCAGAAGGGAGGAGTCATGACAATCCAATCAAAGTTAAACCATCTTCAGAGGATGGTCTTGATGGCGATGACTGGTGCGTTCTCGACAACACCTACTGCTGCTCTCGAGGCACTCTTGAACATAAAACCACTACATGTGTTTCTGAAACAAGAAGCACTTTCTTGTGCATACCGTCTTAAGGTTACTGGACTCTGGAACAGTAACCCAATAGATCGTGTAACTAGCCACACAAGACTGTGGCCCCAAATGGTTACTTGGGATGAATATACACTTGCTCCCAGTGACCTTACACTCACATGTAGTTTTCCTACTAAAACTTTCAATGTGAGAATTCCTCTTCGTGAGGAATGGCTGTCTGGCTGGATGGAGCGACAACTTGAAGAATACGTAGTTTGTTATACGGACGGTTCTTTGTTGGAGGGCCGAGCCGGTGCTGGTGTCTATTGTCATGAGATGAGATTAAACCAATCTCATTCGCTTGGTAGATACTGTACCGTATTCCAAGCAGAAATCTTTGCGATTCTGTGTGGCGTACAATCCGCACTTCAACAGGGAATTTGCGGTAAAAGAATCTATTTTTGCTCTGTCAGTCAGGCTGCCCTGAAAGCACTTAGTTCGGCAGATTCGAGATCGAAATTAGTCGAACTCAAATCGAAGAACTTAGCATTTCAAATGCTATCTACCTTCTATGGGTACCCGGTCATTCCGGTATTACTGGAAATGAATGGGCGGACGAATTGGCTAGAGCTGGCGCTGCGACTGATTTCGTTGGTCCAGAACCAGTTCCACCACTGTCAATAAGTTGGATAAAGCACAAGATTCGCTCTTGGGCTGCATTCGAACATGCCAACCATTGGCGTAGCTTGCAAACTTGCGTTCAAACAAAGGCCTTTCTGCCGGATGTGAGTCCGAAAATGTCAAGAAATTTGTTGCATTTTTCCAAGCACAACTGCAGTATTCTGGTCAGGGCACTGCCTGGACATTGCAAACTCAATTATCACATGGCTACTATTCAGCGCGCTGAGTATTATTCATGTGATCTTTTGTGAATCCGATTACGGAACATCATATCATTTGATATGCAATTGCCCTGTATTAATGCAATTGCGCATCCGGATTTTTGGTTCTCCATACATAGATGAACCTATGTACAGAGAGCTGAAATTTAAGGATATGCTTTTGTTCCTAACCCAGTGTGGTAAAGAGCTATAGTTTTTTAGCCGTATTTGAATGACAATATCTCTTCGGGGGTGTTGTCGTTCTGTTATCTCAATATCCCCTCGAGGGTGTTGATATATCCGCTCACTGTTTGAGTAGAGGTTCTAAATCCCTCCGGGTGTTGGAAGTTTTATTCCTGCTGTTGTAGCACCTGCAGATCGTTCAGCATCACTCCGGGGGTGCAGAATGCTCTGTTTTAATTGTTATGTGTCGTTGTTTTCCTTACCCCTAACCTTACCACTTCCCCAATCCTTCCCATCAGGAAAATGATGAAAAGACGATTCTTGGCAAGGCACAAATCTCCGATCAACATGGGGAACGTGCCATTTGAGCCAGACGCTACTGATTCCTGATTCCTGATCAGCCAGAATAACAGTTACATCGGTTTCTCGGAGATGGCTAGACCGATTCTACTAAACTTGGCCTCAAATGAAAGGTATTGCGTCCCCGTAAATGGCTATTTAATTTCATCCCGATCCGACTTCCGGTTCCGGAGTTACAGGTTGTGGCGTGCGATCACATAGCAAATTGTGATTCAAACCGATACTCCGATGAAAGCAAAAAAGGTAAAAATTTCGCTAAAATGTCTCTCAAACAACTTAAATTTGCTGTTCTAGGTCACCGACGGCCAACCAAACTTTCGTTGATTACATTAACCACCATAGACGGTTCCGGTAGTGCCCGGGAAAAGCGGCCATCTTTCAAAATTTACGAACTCACATCAGTTTCCCGGAAATGGTTGGGCCGATTTTCACAAACTTAGTCCCAAATGATAGCTATAATATCCCCATAGATGTCTATAAAATTCTTCGCTTATATGGGTCCGGAAATATAGACTAAATCGTCCGGTCACATATGAAATTCCCATATAAGCCGGAACTCAATTTTTTTTTCAAAGGGGGGACCCAATGAAATTTCAGAAATCGAATTCGTATTTTTGATGCCATCTTTAAAATGCATGAAACGTGGAGATTTTCTGTTATCTCGAAATTTTTTTTTTATAAAAATCGACTTTTTGGGACTTTGCCGATTTTGCACCTCTTTGCCTTTCTCAATAGAAAGGTTATGCAATCACTCTGAAAAACGTTAACCTAATCCCGGCCCGGAGGGCCGAGTGTCATATCCCATTCGACTCAGTTCGTCGAGATCAGAAAAAGTCTGTATGTGTGTATGTATGTGTGTGTGTATGTGTGTGTATGTATGTGCGTATGTGTCAAATAATGTCACTCATTTTTCTCAGAGATGGCTGGACCGATTTGCCCAAACTTAGTCTCAAATGAAAGGTGCAACAGTCTCTACGCATTGCTCGATCGAGATAGAAGTGTTTTGTTTTCGGTCTGTTGGAAAAAGAACAGTGCAGTAATCCGCGTTCGAGGTTATTTTGCCATTCTCTGCCTCTTCGAGGTTTGGACTTTTATTTTCTTTTGTGCGTGTGTTAACCGTTAGGCCACATTCCTCAACCTTTTGTTCGTAAAGCGAGGATTGAACAATAACCAGCTATTTAAGCTGGACTGGTGCGTCGTGGGAAACGAGTATACAGGTAAGTGAAATCTACCTTTTTGATACATTTACGGCTTTTCTCCGTCTGCGCGGGTGCTAACCCCGTGCGTTGACGGTGTCGATGGCTTCCTCCCCGGATGGCCAAATGGAGATCGATTCGACTCCTAAGGCTCTTCCCCGACCCAAACAATATCCACAGCTCTCGACCGGTCCCTTTGTGGTCTTCTTTCGGCCCAAAACAAAATCGCTGAATCTATTACAGATTTCAAAAGACCTGACGGAACGGTTCTCGGCTGTGACCAAAATAAAAAAGGTCCGCTCAGACAGGCTGAGGTTCGTGCTGACTAACTCAAAGCAGGCAAACGATATTGCTTGCTGCGAGCACTTTACGAAGGACTATCACGTGTATATTCCAGTTGTAAAAGTACAGTGTGAAGGCGTTGTCACCGATGACATTTTGACATTCGAGGATCTGCTGCAGTACGGGGTTGGCCGTTTTAGAGACCGCATACTTCAGCCAGTGAAAATACTTGAGTGCAAGCGTTTGCACTCAGTAGTAGTTGCGGGGGATGGTTCAAAAACGTACCCCCAATCAAACTCTTATCGGTTGACCTTCGCTGGTACCGCTTTGCCAAATTACGTCCTCTTGCACAAGGTTCGTCTGCCTGTGCGTCTGTTTGTGCCGCGGGTCATGAATTGCACAAAGTGTAAATAATTGGGTCACACAGCCACCCATTGTAGCAATAAGGCCCGTTGTGGAAAATGCGGGGAGAATCATCTAGATGATTCGTGCAGTAAGAATGCTGAGAAGTGTCCTTACTGTGCAGAGAATCTGCATGATATCTCGGCATGTTCCGCGTACAAACTACGCGGGGATAAACTAAAACGTTCCCTTGCGGGACGATCTGAACGTTCTTTTGCAGAAATGCTAAAGAAAGCTACACCACCAACCTCAACAAACATCTATGCTCACTTGCCTCCTAACGAGAGCGAGGCTGATGACCCATAAGAGGGAACATCTACTAGGGCGCCTAGAAGTTATAGGAAGAGGAGGAACATTTCCTCTCCTAAAGTTCGTTGTAAAGGCCAGAAGGTATCCCTTGACGGGACTCCGAAAGTCACATCTATTGGAAGTGTTGCAACCAAACCGAAGCAATTAGCTCCTGGTCTCGGAGGATTAAACTCAGAGAAGGAGTTCCCAGCACTTCCCGGAACATCAAAAATCCCAAGTGTTCCTCTGTTTCAGTTCGAGAATAATCACAGCACTGGAATTATCAAACTCTCGTACATTGTGGACTGGATAATAAAAACTTTCAATATAACTGATCCTATTAAAAGTCTTATGTTAGCTTTTCTCCCTACAGTAAGAACATTTTTGAAGCAGTTGACTGCTAAATGGCCCCTCCTTTCAGCGATTGTATCCTTCGATGGCTAACTCATCGAACAAGGTCACGGATTTGATCACTGTTTTACAGTGATCTCAACTTCCACGATTTTAATATTTTTCGCCTGGATCGAGACACCCCTTATGGAGGAGTGCTTTTGGGGATCAAAAAGCGCTATTTCTTCTGCAGAATTAACCTTCCCTCGATAACAGGTATTGAAGTTGTCGCTTGTCAAGTAACAACCAAAGGCAAAGATCTTTGCATAGCTTCCATTAATTTTCCCCCCAACACCGCGATTGGGCATCGCCGGCTACATGACATCATAGAATCCCTGCCTGCACCACGACTAGTTTTAGGCGACTTTAACTCTCACGGTACGGAATGGGGTTGCCTTTATGATGATAACCGTTCCTCTTTAATTCACAATATTTGCGACAACTTCAACATGACAATTCTAAACACGGGTGAAATGACATGGATTCCTCCCCCACCAGCGCGCCCAAGCGCATTAGATTTATCTCTTTGCTCGACCTCGCTAAAGTTAGAATGCGCGTGGAAGGTAATACCTGATCCCCACGGTAGCGACCATCTGCCGATCGTAGTCTCAATCAACAACGGCTCAAGGCCATTGGAAACAATCAATATTTCGTATGACCTCACACGAAATATCGATTGGAAGAGCTATGCTGCCGCGATATCCGACAACATCAAATCTACTCAAGAACTTCCTCCGGAGGAAGAGTACAGCTTTTTGGCTGGCTTGATTCTCGACAGCGCGAATCAAGCTCAGACTAAGCCAGTACCCGGCGCGAACATACAAAAACGTTCTCCCAATCCCTGGTGGGATAAAGAGTACTCAGACGTGTACGCAGAGAAGGCCGCTGCGCTTAAGACCTTCCGGAACGACGGGTTACCCGCTAGTTTTCGACAGTACGCGACGTTAGACAAGCGAATGAAGAGTTTGATGAAAGCCAAAAAACGCGGTTATTGGCGCCGGTTCGTCGACAGATTTACCAGAGAAACATCGATGAGCACTCTTTGGAGAACAGCCCGACGTATGCGAAATCGAAACAGTACTAATGAGAGCGTAGAATATTCAAACCGTTGGATATTCGATTTCGCCAAGAAGGTTTGTCCGGATTCCGCCCCGGCACAGAAGATCTACTGCGCCGCGACCCGTCACGATAATGCGAACGAAACACCTTTTTCGATGGTGGAGTTCTCACTTGCTCTCTTGTCGTGTAACAATAAAGCTCCAGGGCCAGACAGAATCAAATTCAACTTGTTGAAGAATCTGCCAGACTCTGTTACGAACTCGTGCTAATACGCAAAGACGATTCGTAAGGGGGACTACGCAACCGTGCTATGTAGGGTTCTTATTTCTGTTGCTACGAGGAGATCTTGAATATGTTTCGACTCCGACGAGTGAACGAAGAAAGCGAGACTGAACTTATGTGCGCAGGACTCGCGAAGGCAAAGCGATAATGACTACTTAAACATATACTAATCGATCATGGTTTATACTTATATCTATTTCTCATACCACAATTGTTCTTCCTTATAAACATCTGTTTAGCGCTCTAATTATCTCGTTACCGGTGGGGGCCCCGCTGCCACAACTGCACTGCGTCCGCTGCCGTCGTTCCGATGCACCAGTTATGTTGCGCGATCTGCCTGCATGCCGTGTGTCGCACCGTTGCGCTCTCGCACCTTCGTAGTGTCACGTGTACTGTTCGCATGCACCGCCGTTGCACCTCGCCGTGCTCTATATCACACTCGTTGTGTGTCGCGCGACTTCTCACACACACACTCGTAACATTATTTGAAGAACCAAATTTGCTTGCTGTGACGAAGTGGTTCTTTCCAAAATGGTGGCACCAGTACGATACCACTGGTCAGCACATGTGCGCGATCGCCTTCACACGATCGGAGGATAATATCACAGCTGCAAATAAAAAGCCCTCTGGCGAGGCGATTTTCCTTTACCCGCTGGCTCGTGAAACTGTCTGAAGAAGGCAAACATACCTGATCGAAGGCCTTTTGTGATTCCTTGCTCTATTGCCGTTTAGCACCGTGCGTATTGCTGACCAGGTTCCTTTCGGTCTCGGTAACTCGTACTGAGCAAAATAGGTATGATTAAAAGCCATTTCGTGGTGATGTGCTGCATTTTTTACCTTATAGGCGCCTGTTGCATTCTCCGAAGGATGAACTACGATTCAGCAAGCCACTTTTGTTTGTTCTAACATGCACGGTATCACGATCGACGCATGCAGTAGAACCACACACTTCAACTGTTCTCATCACTTTGTCTGGTCATCGCGTCTTGATCGAAGATGATCCTTGTTGCGGTGTGAGAGCGAAACGAATATTGCTACTGGAGATTTCACATTAGAGGAAGATCGCTAGTGTTATTTTAGACTAGTTGCGTTCTGATGTGCCGTGTAGGGAGTACACTCTCAGAAATGTTGCGGAATTTTGTCGGTCGAATCTCGAAGTGTAACACAACATCATGCAAGCGGCAACGAAATTTTTGCGGAGGCTTGCATCCGCAAAAATTTCGTGTGAATGTCGACGTAAGATCTTGAAGAGGCTGATTGATTCTTACTCTACGCAATCTCGAACAGATATTCTCCATACTGGACATCGATGATTGCCGCTTCTTTACTTCACGGTACATTCACACAGGACTTATTAGCTAACGATAACTATTGTTCTTGTTTCACCTTCTGGTGCCAGATCCTTCCAAGAAGCTTATTGTGTTACCGCCTATGAATCTTAGCGGAAAATTTCTAATGCTACCTTACTGTCTATTTAATCATTAGGCCAATCGCATCTTCAACATCTGTGTTACTGTTTTGAGTTGGGCGCCAGAAATTACGCCGAGAAAATACAATTTAAATGTTTGAACTAACAATTGCTGATACTATACTGTACGGTATGAGCTTAATGGTAATAAATTGTTTTGAGAGCATTTTGCGCTTGCGTTTTGTCGTATATGCGCAACCCTACATGAGTGAGTGATCTTTTCTGGGATGTGGTGAGTTATGCTACCCTCTATCACATTGCCAAAGAAGGGTGCGATTTCTCACGATCGGCTAGCGCGGGTACGCTTTTTCTGGTGAGGAATAGTGAAACTGTTTCGGCTGACTGGTATGTTGAAATTCCACGCTTCATGCCTCTGGATTCACTACCGCTTTTTCTCCCGATGCATGTCCCGTCTTGCGAGTTTCCTTTATCCCAGGTGTTTCAGCAGCAACTTTTAGACTCGAAAGATGTGTTGATCGAAGCTGTGAACGGTATGCATTCCGTAGTGACTGCTGCCGATAGGGTTTCAATAATCATGGTGCGGGCCACTAATCGGTCAACAGCACCAGGTTTTGTGGCGTAATCGCTCTTGGTCGACAGTTAAACTGCGTGCATAGCTTGACTTTTGGAAGGTCAATCTGATTTGATGTCCTTCAAATGGTAAACGCCAGTCTTTGATGTCTTAATGTCTTCCAACAAATAGTTATTGCACCCCTGGAGTTGTCGTACGATGCACGGAATGAATTTGGCTCCGAGTTTTTTTGTGCGATGTTCCGCTGCTTTAGATAACTCAAAAGAACGTCTCCATACGATATCTCCTATCTTGAAACCTCTACTCCGCGCTCTGAGATCGTACCGCTTCTTGCTACTTTCATGGGCTGCCTTAATCCTATTAACGACGAACTGCTGGATCTTTTGAACAGTTTCTATTCGCTTCTTCTGTGCTTCAGTAGAATCTTGCGTTGAATTCAACTTGACCAGGGGATACTGATCAGTGAAAATTATGTAATCCCGACCGAAATTGCAGTAGTAAGGGCTACTACTTGTTGAATGTGCAAATCCCAGTCCCTTTGGTCGTCGTCTAGAAGGGATCTTACACATGTAATCAGCGTACGATTCGTTCTCTCTGCAGCGTTGCACATCGGAGTGTAGAAGGGCGTTTTCATGTGGATGATGTTGTATCGTTTCAGTAACGCCTGGAAGACTTGGGAAAGGAACTGTGGTCCGGAGACGGAAACTATGATCCTCGGCGTGGAAAATCGAAGAAACACGTACTGTTCCAGAAAGACGGACATCTGTTGAGCGTTCGCTGTGCGAAAGGGCTCTGTGATGACAAACTTAGTCACCCAATCGACGATGACCAGAAGAACGGTGTTTCCCTTTTTTGAACGTGTAAGTGGACCAACCCAGTCTATTGAGATTAGTTCCCATGGTAGCTGTGCTGGCTTTGGGTTTCCTAAAGTTGGCCTCAGCGTCGTATTAGATGCCTTGCTGGCTTTACGCACGTCGCAGGCTTGCACGTACTTTCGGA
Source organism: Topomyia yanbarensis (assembly GCF_030247195.1). Taxonomy (NCBI): domain Eukaryota; kingdom Metazoa; phylum Arthropoda; class Insecta; order Diptera; family Culicidae; genus Topomyia; species Topomyia yanbarensis. The sequence goes on along the minus strand of NC_080671.1, from coordinate 243,683,033 downwards.
CATCCGTCGCCATCAACGGCCAATAGTAGTCTCGTTGTATCCGATTTAGCGTACGTTCGCCACCTAGGTGAGCTGCCGTAGGGATGTCATGGTTGCGGTGCATTATCTCCTGTCGTAGATGCGTAGGAACCACCTTCTTCCATTGATGATATCTGCCACCGTTGCATCCTTTGTCGTGCAATTTTTGTACAGGTGTTCTCCGACGATTCGGAAATCTGGAAAGTTGCCGGGGTTCGCTTGAACATCTTGTATGAGCTTATTAAACCACGGATCTGCAGATGCTGGAAACGAAGTGTTGACCGTGTCGATTATTTCCACTCTACTCAGGCAGTCTGGAACAACGTTGGCAGTTCCTTTCCGATATTTGATGTCGAACGAATATGCATTCAAACGAAGAATCCATCTAGCTAGAAGAGGCGTAGGGTTCTTCATCGTCTTCAGGTAAGTCAAACTCGAATGATCACAGTAGACGGTGAAGTGCGTTCCTTCGAGATATCCTCGGAATTTCTCTATAGATCGAATTACTGCGAGGCACTCTCGCTGTGTCACCGAGTATTTTCGTTCAGAGAAAGAAAGTTTCTGCGAGAAGTAGCAAATCACCTTTTCGTCACCTTCGATGTCCTGTGTGAGAATTCCTCCTATTGCTACGTCACTCGCATCGCAAGCAACAGCGAACGGTTGTGTGTAATTTGGATTCGCCAGAACAGGCGCTGATGTGAGATGGGATTTAAGTGTCTGGAAGGCTTTCTCACATTCTTCCGTCCATCGAAATTTTGTTTTGGTCTTCGTGAGTTCTGTAAGTGGAGCGGCGGTTCGCGAGAAGTCTTTGATAAATCGTCGATGCCAACCACACATTCCAATGAATCGTTAAGTCTCTTTCTTGGTGGTTGGAGCAGGAAATTTGCTGATGGCCTCTACTTTTTCTTCGTCAACGTGCCAGCCCTTTTCGTCTAACACGTAACCCAAATACTTCAGACTTTCCCGGCAGAATGCTGACTTCTCCGCATTGATTGTGAGTCCTGCTTGCTCCAGTCTTCGCGCAATTTCCTGCAAGAGGTCCAAATGTTCTTGCAACGTTTCGGTAGCCAACACCAAATCATCCAGGTAGACAAATACCTTTGGCTCGAGATCAATAAACAGGTGATTCATGACGCGTGACAGTGCTTGACTGGCTGTTGACAAGCCAAACGGAACCACGGTGAATTGATAGTGTCCGCGCTGAGGGATAGTAAAGGCGGTTTTCTGTTTAGATTCCTCATCGAGAGGAATTTGCCAGAATGCGGACTCTAAATCGATGGAAGACAAAAACTTTGACCCACTGAGGTTGTTTATAATAGATGCTATCTGGGAGATCGGGTACGCCTCCTGCACTATGACTGAGTTTAATTTTCTGGCATCTAAGCACAATCTCATCGACCCATCCTTCTTTTTGACTGCTACTGTGGCATTGTTCCAAGGACAGCAAATGGCATTCTCGATTACTCCCAGTTCCAACATTCGGTCGACTTCTTTGTTTAAATGGTCCAAAACAAATTTTGACATCGGGTAGTATTTTTGTTTAAACGGAGGAGCGGTCCCTGTGTCTATTTTGTGAGAATAAAGGTTTGTTCTTCCTAGGCTGCCTTTGTTTCGTGATGTTGGGAATTTCTGAATCACTTTTTGCAAACGTTGCTTGTCGTGTGTCGATAAGGACCGAAAGATTGATGATTCGTGATCTCGGTTGGTCGTAATTCCACAGATGGTTGCTTTGACGCCGAATTTAGACCAAAAATCCATCCCCAAAATAAAAATTGAAGGCATCGATTCGACGAACAGCACCGGTAAGGTGATGTTTCTGTTGTTGTAGATGATCGGCACGTGTGCGAAAAATGAAACTGAGTGCGCAGAGTTGTCAGCTGTTTTTACCTCTCCGTTAACTGGAAATTTGGTTAATCCTAATTCGTCTGCTATTTTGGAGAGTGAGCCACCAATTAGACTGCATGTTGCACCGCTGTCCAGGAGTCCTCGAAGTTGACGACCTAGGATATTGATGTCTGCATATGGGCGACTGTCTTGGTTGTCTGGATCGATTACGATAGATTCTGCTTTGCAGAATGCGGGAATTTTGATAATAGAAGGGACTTTGGTTGTAGCGGGAGAGCTCTCGTCCTTTATTGAGAGTTCTCCCAGCTGCGGTTTCCCGAATGCTGTGAGATGTTCACTGACTCCAACTGCTTCCATCTTAAAATGCATGCCTCGCAGTTCCGTGTTGTGCATCCTTTTTTCCCACAACTGTAGCAGAATAGAAATCGTTTCTGGTTGGGGCAGTTTGGATAAGTGTGACCTGGATTTTCGCACTGCCAACAGATGATAGTTGGTACCGAATTCCTTGTGCGATGCTTGCTACTGCTCGGTTGCTGTGGCTCTGTAGCTGTCCTTTCCTTCCAATTCTGTTGCAGGCGAACTGCGTTAACTTTTTCCGTGGCACTTGCCGTTATTTCGTTCTGCATGGCCACGCCCTGATGGAATGCTTCGCGTTCCTGTATTTCAAGAGGGTTCCACTTCTTCCCCGTCTGGTTTGAGTTCAAGCGTGTTAACTTGCGATGTGTTGAACGGGTGTCTATTGAATAGTTGCCGGTTGGGATTGTCCACCCCGCTCGCCACTGGACGCTGAAATGCCGGAGTTTCAGGTTTGTTCCAAGGAATGCGAGGAGTGGTCGAAGCTCTATCCCGAATCGAATAGGACCGAGACACTTCAAAGTCTTTGCAAACAGCAACTAAGTCCTTGCCTGTTATCGCTCGTGATGCAGCAGCTATCGGAGTGTAGTCCGAGTTCAGATGGGATTTCATGATGAAAAGTTTTTCCGACTCTGATAGTGCTGGTTCAACTATTTCAAAAGCAGCTACTAGATCTCTGTAGAACGTCGTAAACGATTCGTTTGACCCTTGGAACCGTAAGTACAGATCTTGTTTGATGATCTCGGAATAGTTAGGAGGTAAGAACTCCTGCTTTATTTCCGATTTGAACACTTCCCAACTGGTAAGGTGGATGTAGGAGCGTGTGTACCACTGAAGAGCTCGCCCTTTGAGTAAATGCTTAACTGAACGGAGTAGTGTTTGCTCATCAATTCCTTCCGTATCGGCGTAAGTGTTTACTTGGTTGAGAAATTCACCTAACTGGATGATGTTCGGCTGACCAGTGTATTCAAAAGGCCATTTATGGACCGGTTGAGAGAATCTGTTTGGAGTCGCTTGTAGATTCGACATTGTAGGTGTATTTGGTCTGCCTTGCGACCCCAAAAACCGTATGAAATCCTCTCGCAAGTGAGGAGGAATATTGTCCAATTCACGTTGCTGTTGTGGCATTCCTGATTGATTTCGTAGATAAGGATTCCCATGTCCCGGAATGGAGTTGTTCTGAAAACCTTGCCGCAACACACCTTGATTTTGTTGCTGTCGTAGCTGCGCTTCAATTTGCTGTCGCTGTATCTGCTCCTGGTGTAATTGTTGTTCCAATTGCTGTCGTTGCTGTTGCATCTGATCAAGTGATTATTGAAGCTGCTGTCCTTGCCGTTGTTGTTCAAGTCTAAGCTGCTGTTCTTGTCGTAGTTGTTGCTGATGCTGACGTATCATCTCTTGTTGCTGCTGTTGCTCCATTTGCTGTTGATGCATTTGCTTTTCTTGTTCACGCTGATCGTCCGGGACGGGTTGATTTGTCGGTTGCTGCAATTGTTGTTGAAGTAACTGTTCCTGAAGTTCCTGCTCTAATTGTTGTTGCTGCTGTGAAGCTTCTTTTATGCTTGATTGAGGCTGGGCGATCTTGAGCCGTTGAAGAGTCTCTGGATCTACGGGTACTTCTTCTGGATCGGGGTCGTTCTCTTGTTGTTCTGAATTCACAACCGACATATTCACTAAAAAAGCTTCAATTCTTTCTAGGGTTTTGTCGATCTTTACCAGCGTTCTGTTAGCATTTGCTGTGATTAATGAATCCGATATAATAGACAGTCTGAATCTGTAGTGTAAAAGCCTTGACCTGTAGATCTTTATCTGACCTTCGTCCTTCTTCCGTAATGCTGATTCCAAAGCCTGTCTAATTTGTGGTAATTTTGCTCTACACTGGTATATGCTATCGACGTCCGAAAGCACATGTGAAGACGATGTAGGTGTAAGTGCTCCTCCATTGTTCTCCTTGCTGATGAGTTGTGATAGTTTTGTGATTTTCCAGTTGCTATCTTTTCCTCTCAAACCTTGAACTGTTCTCACCATTAGTTCGAATTCAAATTCTTCTGGGGTGAGATGCTCCAACTCCATGATGAGGCACTTGTTGATGATCCCCCGAAAAGTTATTTATTACTCACTGATCACTAACCTGACTGTTCGCAAATTGCTGTACGGGAGAGTGGGTTTTTTATTTGGGCGCCAATGTTACGAACTCGTGCTAATACGCAAAGACGATTCGTAAGGGGGACTACGCAACCGTGCTATGTAGGGTTCTTATTTCTGTTGCTACGAGGAGATCTTGAATATGTTTCGACTCCGACGAGTAAGCGAAGAAAGCGAGACTGAACTTATGTGCGCAGGACTCGCGAAGGCAAAGCGATAATGACTACTTAAACATATACTAAACGATCATGGTTTATACTTATATCTATTTCTCATACCACAATTGTTCTTCCTTATAAACATCTGTTTAGCGCTCTAATTATCTCGTTACCGGTGGGGGCCCCGCTGCCACAACTGCACTGCGACCGCTGCCGTCGTTCCGATGCCCCAGTTATGTTGCGCGATCTGCCTGCATGCCGTGTGTCGCACCGTTGCGCTCTCGCACCTTCGTAGTGTCACGTGTACTGTTCGCATGCACCGCCGTTGCACCTCGCCGTGCTCTATATCACACTCGTTGTGTGTCGCGCGACTTCTCACACACACACACTCGTAACATTCTTTGAAGAACCAAATTTGCTTGCTGTGACGAAGTGGTTCTTTCCAAAATGGTGGCACCAGTACGATACCACTGGTCAGCACATGTGCGCGATCGCCTTCACACGATCGGAGGATAATATCACAGCTGCAAATAAAAAGCCCTCTGGCGAGGCGATTTTCCTTTACCCACTGGCTCGTGAAACTGTCTGAAGAAGGCAAACATACCTGATCGAAGGCCTTTTGTGATTACTTGCTCTATTGCCGTTTAGCACCGTGCGTATTGCTGACCAAGTTCCTTTTGGCCTCGTACTGAGCAAAATAGGTATGATTAAAAGCCATTTCGTGGTGATGTGCTGCATTTTTTACCTTATAGGCGCCTGTTGCATTCTCCGGAGGATGAACTGCGATTCAGCAAGCCACTTTTGTTTGTTATAACATGCACGGTATCACGATCGACGCATGCAGTAGAACCACACACTTCAACTGTTCTCATCACTTTGTCTGGTCATCGCGGCTTGATCGATGATGATCCTCGTAGCGGTGCGAGAGCGAGACGAATATTGCTACTGGAGATTTCACATTAGAGGAAGATCGCTAGTGTTATTTTAGACTGGTTGCGTTCTGATGTGCCGTGTAGGGAGTACACTCTCAGAAATGTTGCGGAATTTTGTCGGTCGAATCTAGAAGTGTAACAACTCTGCCAAGAGACGCTTGTTGAGCTTATTTAATAAGTTTCTTGAGGCTAACATTGTCCCACACGATTGGAGGCAAGTGAAGGTCATCGCCATCCAAAAACCAGGAAAACCAGCCTCCGACCACAATTCGTATCGACCGATCGCAATGCTATCTTGTATCCGAAAGTTGTTCGAGAAAATGATCCTAACCCGCCTCGACAATTGGGTCGAAGCAAATGGCTTACTGTCAGATACACAATTTGGCTTTCGCAAAGGCAAAGGGACGAACGATTCTCTTGCGTTGCTCTCAACCGAAATTCAAATGGCCTATGCTAGTAAAGAGCAGATGGCATCAGTGTTCCTAGATATAAAGGGGGCTTTTGATTCAGTTTCTATCAACATTCTTTCAGAGAAGCTGCACCAGCATGGTCTTTCGGCGACTTTAAACAACTTTTTACTAAACTTGTTGTCGGAAAAGGACATGCATTTTTCGCATGGTGACTTATCGACATCACGATTTAGCTACATGGGCCTTCCCCAGGGCTCATGTCTAAGCCCCCTTTTATACAATTTCTACGCCAACGACATTGATGAATGTCTTGACAATTCCTGCACGTTAAGGCAACTTGCAGACGATGGCGTGGTGTCTGTTACGGGACCCAAAGCTGTCGATCTACAAGGACCATTACAGAATACCTTGGACAATTTGTCTGTATGGGCTATTAAGCTGGGTATCGAATTCTCCACGAAGAAAACTGAGCTAGTCGTATTTTCTAGGAAGCGTGAACCAGCACAACTACAGCTTCTATTAATGGGTCAAACTATAGCTCAGGTCTTCACAGTAAAATATCTAGGGGTCTGGTTCGACTCGAAAGGTACTTGGGGATGCCATATTCGGTATCTGAAACAGAAATGCCAACAAAGGATCAACTTTCTTCGTACAATAACCGGAACGAGGTGGGGGCCCACCCAGGAGACCTAATTAGGTTGAATCAAACAACGATACTGTCGGTACTGGAATACGGATTCTTCTGCTTTCGATCCGCCGCGAACATATATTTCATCAAACTCGAAAGAATTCAGTATCGTTGTTTGCGTATCGCCTTAGGGTGCATGCAGTCGACCCATACGATGAGTCTCGAAGTCCTGTCGGGCGTTCTCCCGCTGAAAAATCGATTTTGGGAACTCTCATATCGATTGCTCATTCGATGCGATATCTTGAACCCGTTGGTGATTGAAAATTTCGAAAGACTTGTTGAGCTCAATTCTCAGACCCGTTTTATGTCCCTGCACTTTGACTACATGGCGCAAAATATTAATCCTTCTTCTTACAATCCCAACCGTGTCCATTTCATAAATACTTCTGAATCTACGGTTTTCTTCGACACATCCATGAAAGATGAGATTATTGGAATTCCGGACCACATACGCCCACAAGTGGTTCCAAATATTTTTTTATAATAAATTCCGAGAAGTCGACTGTTCTAAGATGTTTTATACTGACGGATCAAACCTCGAAGGGTCCACTGGCTTCGGTATTTTCAATCAAAAGTTCACCGCCTCCTACAAACTCAGTGACCCTGCTTCAGTTTACGCCGCAGAACTAGCTGCTATTCAGTATACCCTTGGAGTCATTGACACATTACCCGCAGACCATTACTTCATCGTCTCGGATAGTCTGAGTTCTATTGACGCTATTCGCTTGATGAAACATGGAAAGCATTCCTCGTATTTTTTGGGGAAAATACGGGAGCTACGGAGTGCTTTATCTGACAAATCTTTCCAGATTACCTTGGTGTGGGTCCCTTCTCATTGCTCCATTCCGGGCAATGAGAAAGCGGACTCCTTAGCTAAGGTGGGTGCCATTGAAGGTGACGTTTTTGAAAGACCAATTTACTTCCACGAATTTTTCAGTATTACTCATCAGAGAACCCTCGAAAGTTGGCAAACCTCGTGGAGCAATGGGGAGCTAGGAAGGTGGCTACATTCGATAGTCCCTAAGGTATTGACAAAACCTTGGTTCAAGGGGATGGATGTGGGTCGTGACTTCATTCGTGTGATGTCGCGACTCATGGCGAACCATTACACGCTGGATGCACATCTCCGACGTATTGGGCTCGTGGAGAGTGGTATCTGCGCTTGTGGCGACGGTTATCACGATATAGAGCACATAGTCTGGGCGTGCACCGAGTACAGTTCCGCCAGATCTCTGCTTATGGACACCCTCCGGGCCCGAGGAAGACCACCCAACGTCCCGGTTCGAGATGTGCTGGCAAGCCGCGATGTCCTCTATATGTCCCTTATATACACCTTCATAAAAACCATCAATATCCAACTTTAACTGCCCCTTTTTCCTTATCATTCTCAGAAACGCTCTCTTCCACCTGTACCATACACCCACGATGGTTTGCTGCGACTCCAAGGCGACACAAAACATCCCTGTCGAATGAGCCAACAAACGCGGGACCTAAAGCACGAACATCACACGCACAACTCGAAATGTAGCCGATCAACATCTGAGCCGCACTACGAAATCGTCTGGAGAAACCCCTGCCATCTTGAGAACGACCACCCGGCGTCCCAGTACATGATTCTTCCTGATGAAGGCCACCCTGATTTTGTAATCCATCCGTTGATCTCCCGAAGGCTGAAACTGAAATAATGTTCTCCCCCTGCCATGTTTGTCCACCCTACTTCCCCTGACTCTTATATACAGAAGTAACACCCCTTCCCCCCCCAAATATCTTCATGAAGCATTTAGCTGTTCTTGCCTTTTCTAGTTTTAACTATTATATTATATGATCTCATTGAAAATGCCCAACTCTACTACCACATAAAATATCTCTAATTAATGTCTCCGAATCTTTACAAAATTTAATCACGCCCTCTAATTATTCCTACTTTTAAGATAGTCGTAAAAATTTTCCCCCTTAGTTAAACATTATTTGCTCCAATAATCTCATTGCTAAAAATGTCAAACCATATTGCCATAAAAACTAAATGACCCCCTAATCTTACGAAAATTATATTACCCCCTTGTCTATATGTATAGCTATAAATGCGCCTTAGTTTAATTTCAAAAATCAATATGTAATCCCCTAGTTTTAAGTAATTTAAAATGTAAAACAAAACAAAATTGGCACCTTTAAGCTAACGCAAATAAACGAATTGAAAAAAAAGGTGCAACCTTCCCATCGCTATTGAATTTTGGATCGATCGGAAGTCTGGTGCCGGAATTACGGGTTTCAGAGTGCGGCCACACAGAAATTTCTCATATAAACTATAGGAAAAATTGAAAATAGAATTTTTATTTTTGATGCTAAATGTATTCAAGGTGCAAAAAACGTCGAGATTTGATGCAAACTCGAAAAAAAATTTGACGACGATTCACTTTTTTGGATTTTGGCACATTTTTGCCTTTCTCATATAGAAAGGTTATGCAATCACTCTGAAAAACGTTAACCTAATCCCGGCCCGGAGGACCGAGTGTCATACCCCATTCGACTCAGTTCGTCGAGATCGGAAAAAGTCTGTATGTGTGTATGTATGTGTGTGCATGTGTGTGTGTATGTATGTGCGTATGTGTCAAATAATGTCACTCATTTTTCTCAGAGATGGCTGGACCGATTTGCCCAAACTTAGTCTCAAATGAAAGGTGCAACCTTCCCATCGGCTGCTATTGAATTTTGGATCGATCGGAATTCTGGTTCCGAAATTACGGGTTTCAGAGTGCGGCCACACAGAAATTTCTCATATAAACTATAGGAAAAATTAAAAATAGAATTTTTATTTTTGATGCTAAATGTGTTCAAGGTGCATGAAACGTCGAGATTTGATGCAAACTCGAAAACAAATTTGACGACGATTCACTTTTTTGGATTTTGGCACATTTTTACCTTTCTCATATAGAAAGGTTATGCAATCATTCTGAAAATCGTCAACCTAATCCCGGCCAATTTTTTTTTGACTCGCATAAGGTTTCTGGATTTTAACAGGGGCGTAGTTGATGGTTTACGGAGAGGGGTTACACCCCCCCCCCCTCTACTGTTCACTCCACTCCTTTAAAAATCTCCTTAAATCACCCCTCAGACCCCAAACCCCCCCCCATCCAGCCCTCATACCCCTCCCTTTTAACCCCATCATCTTCAAACCACCACTATATCACAAAGCATACAAATTTATGCGGGGGAGTCGTTCGTTCATGGGACTTTCGCCCTCCTCACATACCCATCCCCGCATGACAAAATAAGTTAGCAAGCAGATAACATTGATCTAATGCTGATTAGGCTAATGGAGTATGATATTTTTTGGTTTTAAATGTTTCACCGTCGACACGTAGCTCATCAAGTTCGTGGCTGGCATGCCATTGTGTATAAGTGCAAAGTGTACTAAGAATGTAATGAACATTTCCACAATTATGTTGAACATAAAAAGCCTCTGTGTCATAGTTTAGAGAAATGAGAAAGGCACAATTGCACCGCTAGGTGGATTAAAACAGGTTTTCAGTTCAATATTACTGTGGCTGTTTTTTTCTTTTTCAAAATTTTAGAACTCGAATAATGATTTATTTTCCTGTATATAGTTGTCATGTGATGTATAATAATAAAATGTAATATATGCATTTAAAAGCTTTTAATGAATATAAACAACGCACACATTCTCGTGATTCATGATTGAGAAAGGTACAATAGCACCGCTAGGTGGATTAAAATAGGTTTTTTCAATAGCGATCATTGTTACTATTTACAGCTGGTATCAGCTTGATAATCCTAAAAAAATACGAAAATAACAGTTTCGCCTCTAAACTGCTAGCAAAAAAAAGTATCGCCCTGTTTGTTTGCATGGAGCGTGGAGGGCGAAACTTTAAATAAACAAACAAAAATACAGTTTCGCCCGTTGTATTTTTTGCTGTAGTTTAAGAAAGCAATATCGTAGAATCAAAATTTTTAGGTTAATTTGCTGCGTTTCAAAGCCCTCATTCGCATGTATGAAAAAAGCTTTATGTTTACATTTGTAAGTATCGCCCTTTTCACAAAAAAGCGTTGAAATGAAATCGCAGCTCCTGATATCACGCTATCTCTGAAGTGCATGCGTGCATAGTTCCAAATTTTACTTCGACATCGACTTTTTCTAAAGGTTCCCAGTAGTATCCTTGATTTGAATTATTATCGCTAATCCTAATGCCAAAGAACAAATAAAAACCTCTCGAAAACGAACCGTTTGGGAAAATCATCATCATTACTGGAATTTTTATTTTCACGAAACTTTTTGATAACCTTCCGTCACTTGCGTTAATGCACTGGGTGCACAGTGCTCTGAAAATCTAGCGAAATCGTCTTAGGGCATCAGCGGGTCTAATTCAGAGCTATCTGCGCGGCGAGTTAAATCCGTAAAGAATACTAAAAAATAATTTCTATTCCATAATTTTCAGTTCAGCAATTCGAGAGATCGTGCTCACCGCAAGCCATGAAAAATAGACTACGTTGTGAAACGATGGTCACTATTTAATAAAAAATCACGGTTAAATAAAAAATAAAACTATTAAAAAATTTCAAATAGTTTATAATTTTCACAAACTTATAAGGAAAAATTGTTTAATAAGCTTTCGTAATATTGTGTAGGAAAAAAGCTGAAAATTTCAGTATTTTCTCTATCTGCAACATATAAACCCTTAAGTATACCAATTAATTGGTATACGAATTGGAATTGTTGTAGTTCGATGCAATAAAAAATCTCCAAAAATGAAATGTACCTATTAAAGTGAAACACAGTGAATAATACATACAATAAAGACCCATTTCTATCAGACTCATGGCGTATTTTAGGCTGACAAAATGGGGACATTGACTAAATCGGGCTTTTTTTTTCTTTATAATAAACTGAAGCTGTTAAAATATTCTTCCCGTCCCTTGATGTAGTCTGATAACTACTTCTGATTATGATGAACTTTTTATTTTTGCATATTTACATCTTCATGATAAGGAAAACATGCTCAAGAAAAGATTTATTCGAATTCAGTCTTGTTCGTCTGCTAGAGCCCATCAAACATATGTTCATATTTGGCTGATGAAATCGGGGTTTCAATGTATTATAATAGATATTCAGCAGAACGACTTTGTTTCTACTTACTTGAAATCAGCGGCGTAGCCAGAAATTCGGTTTGGATGGGGTTTGGTGAAAATCGATCATACTGTCTAAACGGCATAATTCCGAAACCGTAATTTTTGAAGTTTTAAAATTATGCAGAATTAATTTTTCAGAAAAAAGTAACTCAGTGTCTTAAGCGAATTTGTTGAGACTTTATTGTAGTCATGAATATTAACCTGAGAAAATTCATCATAAATAGTGCTTGGACGATATGCCGTCAAAATTATTTTATCAAATGGTGCGCTGTTTAACGTTTGTAAAACTCATCGAAGATACTAAACCTCCGAAATTGGCGGTTTCAAAATGATGCTATCTTGACCTTAAATTACTGTTTTTAAACATTTGACCTATACATATAATTGGTCATATAACAAAAATCAAATGCTCATCAAAATCGATCAGGACCTGCTAGAGTCGAATGCAAATCGTCATTTTTCATAAATTTCTCTCTACATTCGGAAAGTGTTATCCTCGTTATTAATCATATCACGTTTTCGTCTCAACTCGACACATTCCCAAAATAAAAACCTGTTTTAATCCGCCTAGTTGTGCAATTGTGCTTTTCTCATTTGCCCAGACTACGATTCCATGGCTGGTTATGTTCAATACAATGGTGGAAATGAATTTTACATGTTCAGTACGATTTGCACATACGTACAATGGATCGACAGCCACGATCTTGAAATACTATGTGATACTGAAACATCGCTTGAAACCAGCGTTGGATCATGGAAAAAGATCCAGAAGGTCGGGGTCCTGCCGTAAATTTTCAACTTGTTAAGAAATTTTAAACTGGTTTTAATTTTAAAGTAGCAACCCCTCACTGCATACTCCCTCCGGGCCGGTATGATTGACGATTTTTAGAGTGATTGCATAACCTTTCTATATGAGAAAGACAAAAATGTACCAAAGTCCAAAGAAGTCAATTTTTGTCAAACATCTCAATGTTTCATGCATTTTAAAATCATTTGGCATCAAAAATACAAATTTGATTTTGAAAATTTTTCATTTCAGTTTATATGGGAATTTGCTGTGTGATTGCACTCTTTAACTCGTAACTCCGGAACCGGAAGTCCAATCAATAAAAAAAATTCAATAGCAACCGATGGGAAGGTTGTACCTTTAATTTGAGACTAACTTTGTGCAAATCGGTTCAGCCATCTCTGAGAAACAGAGGTCACATTTTTTACACATACACACATACATAAACACACAGACATTTTCCTATCTCGACGAACTGAGTCGATTGGCATACGACACTCGGCCCTTCGGGTCGGGATTAGATTGACGAATTTTAGAGTGAATGAGAAAGGCAAAAACATTTTCAGCAAATGTTGAAAGTTATGCATTTTTTTGGTGAGTAGTTCTATGTTTCATAGACATTAAATCAATTTTAACTTCGCTTCCTATTAAATAAAGACCCTTATTATAGTACATTTCTACAAAAACGAGCTCAATTTGAAAAGAAATCTGAGGATTATGATTGATTACAGAACTCTGGAATTTTCTATTGGAATGTTTTCAGGCAGGATTTTGATATTGATGCTATTAGACAACTGTGAAATCAAGATCAATAGATCAGTTACATATCCCCATTCCGACAATTTATCAAAAGTCCTCATGATGTTTACAACAACAGGTTATCAATCTACAGATCAGATAATTGTTATTGAAATATTGAATTAAATCTGTCTGCATCAATAAATTTTCAACCTCAATCCAATTTTTTTTTGGTGTGGTGGGGAGGGAGTTGTATGGTGTTAAACCCCAAAACCTTCTCTTGGCTACGCTGTTGCTTGGAGTTATTTATTTCGCTTTTCATTTTCCGATATGTTTCAGATCGATCCGATGGTTATAAGTTAGAAAAATTGCAGTCAGAAGGTTCGCACAAATGAACATTTTGTACTAATAAGTTATCAAGTTCCTTCCAGACAACTTGGAAGTGTTCGGTGATTATTTCTAACGGTTGTAGATAGTAAAATGAAATCCAAATTTCGTTTTACCGAAATAATGTTTAGCTTATTTCAATGGATTATTACTATATTGAACAATAAATAGGCGACAAAGAGTAATCCACAAACAACAAGCCATAACTTTTAAAGTATTCAAAATAGATATTTAAAGTCTTCAGTAAAGTTATTCGCAAAAGTAAGAGCTACAAATTTGCTGAAGACATCATTTCGATATAATCACTTCCAAGAAAATTTGTGAAAATATCTCACTCATAGGGGGATTAATCAGCAAAAGCACAATACCAAAAAAGGGCATATTACCTCTATTAAATTCTCCGAAGATACTATTGACCTAAAATAAGCCGTTTTGGCGTTAATAATAGATTACATGTTTTTGGTCAAATTTCTGGCAATGGGAAATGATAAAAATCTTTCGTCCGCATTTAATGTTAAATATCTTTTTGATAATAGTCCGATTTCAACAATCTATAGCTTGTTCGAAAGGTATTCGTTAAAGCTGTCTAAAACATATAAATTGTCAATCTATATTGTCAATTTCGGCAGATAATTTAAAAAAAAACTGCAGAAAACGCCATTTTTACGCATTCAAGCATTCATATCTTGGAAACTAAACATCAGAATCAAAAACAAATTAATAGCGTTCATACTGTTTTTTTAGTTCTTTCATTTAAAATTGGTTTGAATAAGATCGGTTCAGTCGTTGCTGAGAAACACGAATGAGAATTTGTCCGTTACATACACACACACACACACACACACACATACACAGACACACACAGACATTGTCCCAAATCGTCGAGCTGAGTCGATTGGTATATAAGACCCGGCCCTCCGGGCCTCGGAAAAAATCTTGAAAGTTTGAGCGAATTCTATACATTTCTTTTATAAGAAATGTAAAAAGGTGCGAAATCGGCAAAGTCCCAAAAAGTCGATTATAAAAAAAAATTTCGAGATGACATAAAATCTCGACATTTCATGCATTTTAAACATGTTTGGCATCAAAAATACGAATTCGATTTCTGAAATTTCATGGGGTTCCCCCTTTGAAAAAAAACTAACTAAGTTTGTGAAAATCGGCCTAACCATTTCCGGGAAACTGATGTGAGTTCGTAAATTTTGAAAGATGGCCGCTTCTCCCGGGCACTTCCGGAACTGTCTATGGTGGTCGATGTAGTCAACGAAAGTTTGGTTGGCCGTCGGTGACCTAGAACAGCAAATTTAAGTTGTTTGAGAGACATTTTAGCGAAATATTCTCCTTTTTTGCTTTCATCGGAGTATCGGTTTGAATCACAATTTGCTATGTGATCGCACGCCACAACCTGTAACTCCGGAACCGGAAGTCGGATCGGGATGAAATTAAATAGCCATTTACAAGGACGCAATACCTTTCATTTGAGGCCAAGCTTAGTCGAATCGGTCTAACCATCTCCGAGAAACCGATGTGACTGTTATTCTGAATTTAGATACTTCCGCCGGGGCTTCCGGAACCGATGATGGTGGCCAATGTGGCCAAATAGACTTTGAATGGATGTTAGTGACCTAATACTACAAATCGAAGCAGTTGTGGTCATATTTTGGAAAAATTTTCACCTTTATAATTCATTGGAGAATTTATTAAAATGGACATTTTCTGCGTGTTCGTACTCATCACCCTGTAATTCCGGAACCGGAAGTCGGATCCTTTAGAAATTCAATAGCAGCCTATGGGAACGTTGCACCTTTCATTTGAGACTAAGTTTGTCAAAATCGGTTCAGCCATCTCTAAGAAAAATGAGTGACATTTTTGGTCACATACACACACACATACGCACACACACACATACATACACACATACATACACACTCACAGACATTTGCCGAACTCGACGAACTGAATCGAATGGTATATGTCACTCGGCCCTCCGGGCCTCCGTTAAAAAGTCGGTTTTCAGAGCAATTGCAATACCTTTCTATTGAGAAAGGCAAAAACGTTCCCGCTCAAATAAAAAAAAATGCGCAACCATTCGTTAAGGCACGACTATTCGTATACTAACGGTTTTTTTGAGTTTTTAGTGAATCTGCTGAATTGTGATCACCGCAAGCCGCTCAGTAAAAAGGGTTTCAGGGAAAAGGGAAAATCCGCTAATTTATCAATATTTGTTTTACAATCTAGTTATTTATCTCATTTTTTCACTGAAAATGCAGAATAAAAAATCTATAACTTTGATGTAATAAAATCATTGCTAGTGTAGAGTGGGGTCGAATAGGTATGGGGGTACAATAGGTATAGGGCAATCGCAATATCTTTACAATTCCAGAGATCGCTCATGAACACGGTAGAGTTGACGACTGTCATTTCGTCTGTTGCTGTGGATCAGCTGTATTAGTGACGGTGTTGTTTAGGTTTTCGTGTGTTATTCTGCGAAAATGCATTATCTTTTGTTCTCAGTACAGTACATTTAATCAATGTAAAGAAAATGTCAAGTGAGTTTGTAACCCGTCAGGGTAACAATTTAGCACTGGGTGGAAATATACCTATTTGTGCGTACTTTCTCCGTAGAGTGTATTGTTATTGCAACATAACTCACCGCTGCTCATTATGCTCGTTCATGTTTTTTATGTAAATTTCGTTTAAATAATAGTCCATGAACGTTGTTATTAGTCCAGATAGGTGTAGTAATTTTTGTTGTGTATTTGTAAATAAATAGCATAGGGTTTAGTTAGGTTACCGCTCTCCTTTCGCTGCAAAAGTGGTCTGACTATGCTGTGCTATAGCGATGACAGCTATGCGGCAGTGCGTTTTTTGGTGCTTGTTTTGCGTCGAGTGAGGAAGGCGGCCATCGAGTTGTTAGATAGTGACGGACCACAGCCACGAACAGACGTTCGAAAAACTTATTTCTTTTTTTTGGGACAGTTTCCCGCCACCGTAATAAAAGTGCGACGGCAAATTAAAGCCGTCATAGTATCGGTTTGTGGTCCGGGCATTCGGAAAAGTCCTGGTGTACGGTCGCCGAAACAGGAAGCTAACTACCAAGGAGCCACTCGCTTCCTCGGTTAAACAAAAAGGACCCAGGTTAGGGCATTGCAAAAAAAACATTTTTTTTGAATTCTCAAAGGCCTCCCCCCCCTCTCATATTGTGACAAATGTCAAAGTAAGCTCAGATGCCAAATTTCACATCATTTGGACAATTCTAGACCCCCGCCCACCTCGCTTGAAATTTTTGAAATTAATGCTATGGGAAAATGTGAAAGAAAAATATATTAAATGCTATAACTTTTGAAGTAGCAATCAGAAAATTACAATTTATGTCTCTTTTTAAAGGAAATAACCTTAGTATTGGAATGGAGATGTTTCTGTTCCTAAAAAAATACGGGATTGTGGGGTACTGGGTCATTTTTGCCCCAAGATCCCATATTTTTTAAATTTTTCTGCTCCGTGGTGCAAACCATACATATTTTGCAGTTTTTCTAATGTGAAAAAATCTCAGAAATCTAACGGAACCTTTTAGACCTTTGTCCGAATACGAGAAGTTGGGGTTATAGGGCCTTTTGTCATCTATATTAAATTTTATCATTTTCTCGTGTATATATCTCTATTATTCTTCATTCAATTTTCATAAATTGTACCTTATTGAACGTGGAAAATTCTTAGAAATACAACAAAAATAGATTCGTTCGCGTTAAAATTCAAAAACATCTATTTTTTGACATTAACTCTACAAATCACATTTTTTTCATTAAATGTCCTAATACCACAACTTCGCCTATTTTTCTAGTTATGAAACTTTTCTTATGTGATTCCTAAGTGCATTTTTCACAATAAATAGTAAATTAAATAAGAATTTTGTTGTTAAATGGAGTTAATATGTGCGATTTTATGATAAAAATGTGAAATCGAGACTATATGTCTGATAATTTGATGTTTCTGAATTTTACCGGTAACGAATCTATTTTTATTTTGTTCCAATGGATTTTCAACGTAGAACAAGGTACAATTTATGAAAATTGAATGAAGAAAAATAGAGATATGTGCACGAGAAAATGATAAAATTTAATATAGATGACAAAAGGCCCTATAACCCCAACTTTTCGTATTCGGACAAAAGTCTAAAAGGTTCCGATCGATATCTGAGATTTTTTCACATTAGAAAAACTGCAAAATATGTATGGTTTGCACAACGGAGCAGAAAAATAAAAAATAGGGGTTTTTTTCCTTTAAAAAGAGATATAAATTGTAATTTTATGATTGCTACTTCAAAAATTGTAGCATTTAATATATTTTTCCTCCACATTTTCCCATAGCACCAATTTCAAAAATTTCAATCGTAGTGGGCGGGGGTCTAGAATTATCCAAATGATGTGAAATTTGGCATCTGAGCTTACTTTGACATTTGTCACAATATGAGAGGGGGCCTTTGAGAATTCAAAAAAAAAAAATTTTGGAATGCCCTAACCCAGGTAACACCAGTGCCGTTCTCACTGTGGACGATTAGCCGAACGAGCCTAGCTCTCCTCCACAGTTAATCGTAAAGGAGAACGAAGCAGGTCGGACAAAGGTTCCCCCTGAGGTAGGTTACTGCGGAACCTACCTGGGCCATTGACGGGGAGTGAGTGGACCCGGCGATTATTCGCCCCATCGCTAGGGAGGCTCCAACAAAAGAGCCTTGCTCCCTGGGTAATTGCAAAGGACCGCTGCCGGAGCAGCCAACGATACCAGCAGGAGAACTCGGCCGTTGGAGTCCCGGCCAGTCGGAAAAAGCCGTCGCCTTCCCGCCGTCATCAGCAGCAGAGTGTAAGGAACGACCAGCAGAGGAGAGTTTCGGGACAATAAACGGTAAAGTTAGAATTTATTTGTTTTTTTTCTCTTTGTTTGTTATTATACGAAAATCCGAAATTCCGGTAGGAGCACCTAGGCCGCCCTGAAAAGAAGGGTTCGCCGGGCAAACAAGAACCGGAGTAGTGGGCAAACCCCTACTTACATTTGGCGCACAGCGCAAAACACACTGAAAAAAATATTTTCCTATTTTGTGTCAGTACTTACATGCTTTGTGTCTTGGTGATTTCTTCCAATATAGCGCGAGTTATGATGGCGTTGGAGAAATTCAACCAAGCGTGTGTGTTCATGCGCGTCGATCATTTGCATTTCGATGAGCTGGATTTTGAGTTGCTATCTCGAAGCATTTTTATCTCTCCTGATTCGGATCTTTCGGGTGTCCAGCAGCAGCGGCGTCTTCGGGGAATTTTGTCGCATGAGCGGTCGTCTCGGAGGGAATTAGTTCGTAATTTTCGGGGTGACGTGGGTGAAGAAAAGGAGATCTGCCTTGGTAAACTACTAACAATCAAGGAAGATCTCCAGTACAGGTGCCCAAACAAGGAGATTTACCGAACACGGTTGCTTCATTTGGGGTCTAGGCTCCAGGTTATCCGAAATTATGCGGCAGGGGAGGTCAACCAGGAAATCTCGGGGTTGCTGGAGGAAGTTCTAACAGTTTATGCCAGTCATTTTAATGACGAACAGGCAGCACTTCCTCCCGACAACCAAGAAGGGGAGGATGGAGAAATTTTGGGAGATTTGCTGAGTACAGACGTACCTGTAATTCCACAGGGATCCAATCCTTCCGATAACGAAGGATCTCTTTCCAAACAGCTCGTAGGAGACGACCTGTTGCGTGTCTTGTGCGAGATGAGGGACGAGATTCGACAAGTGCGACAGCAATCCGACGATAATAAAGCCCTAGCATCTCAGGGGTCTGATGCTTTTTTCAAAAGCTACCGAAACGCTAATGGGCGGGATTGCTTCACTGACAACAATTTCGTCAGTTTTGAGAAAGACGGTTCAAGAAGTTGTCTCACTTCGTGAATGAACTTCGGGCACTAGTACATGAGAAGGAAAGTGCTTCCGAGAAGGATCTGCAGACCGATCTGAAAGATTTGCGTTTGATGGACGTATCCGATTCACTTGATGCACCAGATATTCCTCGCCCAACACTGGCGCCCAGTCCCGATCAATTTGTGTTAAAGGGAGGATTCTCGGGTCAACAAAATCTATGTGCATCACTTCCAATCGAGAAACCGAAACAAAATACCGGATTCATAGCCCCGTACCAAACTCAGAACCAGCCTTACGTTCTTGAATGGACCGAACAGCGGGCGGGACCATCCTATCCGAACTTTTCATCCAGCGCGGGTAACGGATCGATGGCAGCTTCAAGGAATTACTCGCGAAACCCGCAACGCGTCGCTGATTGGAAAATTCGGAAGTATGCTGGAACTGATGAAGGAACTGGACTAAATGAATTCTTGGACACCGTAGCGAGTTACGCTGCGTGTGAACAAATGTGCGAAGACGAACTTTTCAATTCTGCGATGCATTTGTTCACTGGCAATGCTTTGACCTGGTATCTGGCTATGCGTGCGCAAAACCGGTTGTTTAACTGGAACCATCTTGTTTGCGAGCTCGAGGTAAATTTTGTTCATCCTGAACTTGATGCTACGCTCAAAATGAAGGCTCTCCAGCGCCGGCAGATGCGTAACGAATCTTTCCAGGAATACTTCCTGGAAATGGGAAAAAATATTTCGTGCTATGACGGTTCCAATGGCACCGAGCGAAAAACTCGACGTGCTCAAGCGGAACCTGAAAGCCGGTTATAAACAAATGCTGATTCTCAGGCCAGTGAACACGTTTTCAGAATTGATGAGTCTTGGTAAATCAATCGACGCCTCCAAGACGCCGATTTATCAGAAAGTTTTCGGTGTTTCCAGGCAGTAGAGCCCGCAAAGCTAAGCCCAACCTCATTCACAGAGCACAGGATTGTCATCAAAGATGAATTTCAAGGTGCGGCACCCGTTTGCCGATATCCTTATCACATTAGCCCAAAGAAACTGTCAAAGGTCTGGGAAGAAGTTGACCGATGGTGGTCTATGGGAATTATCGAGGAGTCTGATTCGGATTGGTCGCTTAATATTGTGGCGGTCACGAAACCAGACGACTCAATTTGCCTCTGCTTAGACGCTAGGCCTCTCAATGAGCGTACTGTACGGGATACATACCCTCTGCCCCACCCTGGGCGAATATTGGGCGGCTTACCCAAGGCGAAGTACCTGTCGACCATAGACTTGAAGGAGGCCTTTCTCCAGGTGCCCCTGGCCAAGGATAGTCGCAAATATACCGCTTTCACTGTTCCCGGCAGGGGTATGTTCCAATTTACTCGTCTACCATTTGGTCTCGTCAACAGCCCCGCTACTCTGGCGCGACTGATGGACCAAGTTCTTGGACGTCCCATTTACCTTACGTTTTCGTCTACCTAGATGACATCATCGTGGTAAGCGAAACGTTCGAGTATCACATACAGTTGCTCAAAGCAGTGGCCGATTGTCTAGCAAGAGCCAACATAACCATCAATTTAGAAAAATCCCGTTTTGGAGTCCCCGAACTAAAGTTTCTTGGTTATTTGTTGAATCGGGACGGACTCAAGGTCATTCCTGACAAAATTCAACCCATTCTCGACTACGAGAGACCGGTTACCGTGACGAAACTACGTCGTTTCCTCGGTATGTGTGGTTATTACCGCCGCTTCATTAATCGGTTCAGTGAGGTCACTGCTCCCTTGAGCGATCTGCTCAAAACGAAAACCAAGAGCTTAGTTTGGAACTTCGAGGCAGAACTCGCGTTCCTTAAAATTAAGGAACTTCTAGTCACTCCTCCAGTTTTAGTCCCACCAGACTTCTCCAAAGAGTTCATCTTTCAGACAGACGCTAGTGACGTAGCAGTCGCTGCTGTTCTGGTGCAGGAATATCCCGAGGGCGAGAAAGTAGTTGCTTACTTTTCGCACAAACTGACCACTCCCAAAGGAACTACCATGCAACTGAGAAGCAAGGTCTGGCGGTGATAATGGCGGTTGAACACTTCCGAGGTTACTTGGACGGTTATCATTTTCGACTGGTCACTGATTCGCCAGCGATTACATGGATACTGAAGACTAAATGGAAAACCAGTTCACGTTTGAGTCGTTGGAGTTTAGAATTGCAACTCTACGACATGTCTATTGAGCACCGGAAAGGCAAGGACAATGTCGTTCCAGATGCGTTATCCCGGGCCGTAGCAGCCGTTTCAGCTTTGTCCACCTCAGACTGGTACTGTTCCATGAAGTTCAAAGTTATCCAAAATCCTGACGACTATGCCGACTTCAAAGTAGAAAATGATCAACTTTTCAAGTATGTAAACTCGAAAGTTGTTCCGTGCGACTCGCGGTTCAGTTGGAAACTCGTCCAAGCACCCGAGTTCCGTCAAGATTTGATCCAACGTACCCACGAAAATTTGCTTCACGTGGGATACGATAAAACGATCCACGAAGTGCAGTTGCGATATTACTGGCCTCGTATGGGATCGGAAGTACGAAAGTTTATTCGAGAATGTGGGACGTGCAAGGAAATCAAAGCTCCTTTCGTCCCAGTCCAGCCCGAAATGGGTCAGTCGCGTGCGACTAATGCACCATGGCGAAGGGTTTTTGTGGACTATATTGGTCCTCTTCCAAAAAGCAAACGTGGCAATGAACACTTGCTTGTCGTCCTCGACGTCTTCAGCAAGTACGTCATGTTAACCCCCGTTCGCAAAATCGCTAGTACGTCACTCTGTACGGTACTGCGCGAACAGTGGTTCAATCGCCATGGTAGCCGGGTAGTAGTCTGCTAAGCGACAATGCCTCCACTTTCACCTCGAAGGAGTTCAGTCAATTCATAAGAGAAACCAACGTCAAACATTGGCTGAACTCCCGCTATCATTCGCAGGCTAACCCAGTGGAGCGAACGGAAACACCGCAATCCGGGCATATGCTCGAACCGAGCAGCGCAACTGGGATGTCCACATCACCGATGTGGAGCGCATCCTAAATACTACCGTTCATTCCTCCACTGGGTTTAGTCCTCATTTCATTATACACGGGTGTGAAATGGCATCTGCCGATGACTTCAGCAGGATTTCCGGTGAGGATGACCTAGAAACAAAACACCAACAGTTAGACAAAATCCGGGAGATTGTGGTCAAGAATTGGGCAAAGGCAAGCGAGGGCATTCAACATCAGTACAACTGGCGCCACCGAAAATTCGCCAATCCTTTTGAAACGGGACAAATGGTGTACCGTCGAAACATGAAGTTGTCGAATGCACTCGAGTTTTACAATGCTAAACTTGGACCACAATACTTACCGGCAAAAATTATCACCAAAAGGGGTGTATCCTCCTACGAGCTGGAGGATTTAGCAGGTAAAAATCTCGGAGCTTGGCCAGCAAATCTCCTTAAAGCAGCATAAAAAACTTTTCATGCCGTCTGTGGACTGACGGTATGCTCACTTGGGAGTTTTCCAAAAGCAGCCGTCAGTTCCCGACGGCAACAACACGGACTTTGGTCCGAATAAAAAAAAAACAATAAACATTTCTCCGTCTTCTCTATTTTTATTGGGGAACACCAACTCTGCCGCGGGAAGCTTCTTCATTAGCTTCATGCATTTTTCAGAGCCACACTCGCGCAGTGTGGTAAACAAACATCCGCGCAATATATATTCTCTAGCGCCGGTGACGGTTACGGTGGGGTGCGCTTCTCCACTTAGTCAAAAACAAGTATACTACACCGTACCGTCGTTCGGTCAACACAACACTGCCGTGTTCGGCCAACAACAACATAAAATTCTTTTGCGCCCCACTCGCGCAGTGAGGTGACCAACTATTTACACGAAATATATGCTCCGGTACAGGTGACGATAACGGTAGGGTGGAATTCTCTACTAAAAAACACAAATCCACTATCTGTGTCGTTCTCCCGGGCACCGGACGCATGTATTTTTTTTTTCCAATAACTCCTCTTCATGGGGAACACACGCACCTACGGGTGCAGAAAATTATATAAAATCTCCTTGTTTGGAGCACAATCTCACAAGAAAATTACTACTCCCTTTTCCAACAGGGACACAACACTCGCGGAAATGGGTTTCCTGCGCGACTACTACTCCGGAGCCGACCGTAAACGAAAAAAACCGAGAATAAAAACAGTTTGCGAACCGATTTCGCGAACTGTTTTGTTTTTATTTATATTTTGATGATGATTCATTCATCCATTCAGATGGATGATACCATCATCAATTTTGACAGTTTCCCCGATGTTCGCATCAATGCTCTGCATCATGCAGGTGTAACCCGATTTGGATCAGAGTGGTGTGAGTGGAAGAGCGAATGGGGTAAAACGATACCGTGTCTTCGATTTCGGGTCGATAGATACAATTGTATTTCGCATAATTTTGGGTTTGTGGTTAAACCTGGGGTGGTTCATTTGATTCCAGCGGGAATCATTTTGATCTGTTTAAATTATGCGAAAGACATTCTTTGGTCCCTCTCAAACGTTTTTTTGCCATGTACGAAGCGTTTTGAGGCGAAAAGGGACGAATATACAAACTTTTTGTCCGGAATGTCTGCGAGTGGGAGAAACGATGACGGGTTAAGCGGTATTGTATGTGTGAATGTATGAGTGCAGAATCGTATTGAAGGAGTGAATGAATGTGAGAATGATCAGATAAAATTGTTTTGGGGTGAATTCGGAGTGCTTATCGGAATGTGAATGATCGAGTAGGCCAGTGATTGAGGATGAATGAATGGGATAATTGTATGAATGTATTTAGATACAAACCCCAGCACGAGCGTATAGTACTGGTATCGTAAGGACACGTGAGACATTTCTGGAAGTCGACGAAAAAGAACAATATAATGCCGACAACCGTTCCCCTGCAAGTTGAAACATTGAAAATTGTCAATGCCACTTGCAGAATTTTGGGAATATCGAGTTGTTACCGATCTTGTTTTCGGATTGGATTTAGGGTTCAATTCATAACCGAGTAATGACGATGGCTGATAGCCTCTCGCATCGCGTACGCTGTCAGTATTATCAGACCAAACACAGGCAAACTTTTCACCAATGAGGACATCCGGTCGATTTTTTTTATGAATTTTGATAAATTGCGGAAGAAATAATTAGGTGTAGTTAGTTTTTCTTTGTTTATTTATTTATTTATTCATTGCGTATTATTATTGTATCGGTGTTAGGTGTTAGGTTAGAAAAAAATTGTTGCCAATTTTTTTCCACCCGGTGTGGGCGAGATTGTAACCCGTCAGGGTAACAATTTAGCACTGGGTGGAAATATACCTATTTGTGCGTACTTTCTCCGTAGAGTGTATTGTTATTGCCACATAACTCACCGCTGCTCATTATGCTCGTTCATGTTTTTTATGTAAATTTCGTTTAAATAATAGTCCATGAACGTTGTTATTAGTCCAGATAGGTGTAGTAATTTTTGTTGTGTATTTGTAAATAAATAGCATAGGGTTTAGTTAGGTTACCGCTCTCCTTTCGCTGCCAAAGTGGTCTGACTATGCTGTGCTATAGCGATGAGCCACTCGCTTCCTCGGTTAAACAAAAAGGACCCAGGTAACACCAGTGCCGTTCTCACTGTGGACGATTAGCCGAACGAGCCTAGCTTTCCTCCACAGTTAATCGTAAAGGAGAACGAAGCAGGGCGGACAAAGGTTCCCCCTGAGGTAGGTTACTGCGGAACCTACCTGGGCCATTCACGGGGAGTTAGTGGACCCGGCGATTATTCGCCCCGTCGCTAGGGAGGCTCCAACAAAAGAGCCTTGCTCACCTCCCTGGCTAATTGCAAAGGACCGCTGCCGGAGCAGCCAACGATACCAGCAGGAGAACTCGGCCGTTGGAGTCCCGGCCAGTCGGAAAAAGCCGTCGCCTTCCCGTCGTCATCAGCAGCAGACTGTAAGGAACGACCAGCAGAGGAGAGTTTCGGGACAATAAACGGTAAAGTTAGAATTTATTTGTTTTTTTCTCTTTGTTTGTTATTATATGAAAATCCGAAATTCCGGTAGGAGCACCTAGGCCGCCCTGAAAAGAAGGGTTCGCCGGGCAAACAAGAACCCGAATAATGGGCAAACCCCTACTTACAAGTTATTTCTTACGTAAAAATTAATGATGAAATTTTGTGTTGGTTTCTAGATATTTTCGATTTTGAAAAAATACCGACATCAACATGAAGCATACGCTTGGGGGCACGATAGGCCAGCCGTTTGGGGACACTATAGAATAGGTCACTACCATAATGTAAATTAGAATTATTTTGACAGGAAAATTTAACGTAATTTCGCGCGAAAACGCCAAAACGAAGTGAAGAGGACGTAAAGAACACAATTGCTTATGTTCAAGATGGAGCCATTACTCGATCAGTCTCTAAAAAATTCAAGGTTCCGTTCAAAACATTACGTGCTCGGGTGAAGGAAAGTGCTCGTTATTAATGTAAGCGCGTCAGATATTTGGCGTGAGTTAGCAATATAATAATTTAAGGTGCGGTTGAAGTAGATATTCGAATAGAACATGATCGAAAAAGAGAAGGAAAAGGAATCCAAAAAAATGCTCCCAGACGCAAACGTGATCGTCGCACAGCTTTAAGCAACCACGTGAGCTGGAATGCACAACTTCAAATCCACACTCTGGCGACGACGAGGGCACCGAAGAAGCCATTCACTAGTCAAAGCCAGACGTAGCTGCTGAAAAAACATGTTTTATTCAACATTTCCTTCCGTAGTTCCTTGCTTTTTCACATCCTTTGCCACTTCCTCATTTTCTTACCTGAGTGCCGTCAATGGATTGCATGTATTACTTGTGTTATTAATTTTTAAATAATCTGCGGTATTCATGCTCAAATAAAAGTGGAACTGTCGATTTTCTAGGTGTACATTATTCTATTCAACCTCGAGCATAATCACCTACGGTACCCAAACATTTGAAAAACATAAAAAAATGCCATCGCCTTATTGGATCTACCTTGAAAAATATTCAGCCAGGCATAAATTCAAATTCAATTGCCAGATATATAATCTTTCCAACGAGTACTTGTTTGTCAAAATCAGTGCAAAAACACCATCGCACGAGCTCGCCAAAAAGACTGACTTACTGGACCTCACTCTACTCTATATGTCGTTCAAAAATTTAAACCTTCCGCAAAACAGTATTGAACAAATGCACAATGCCTAAATCGATTATGAATAAAATTATGAAAATCGTAAAATTTTCATGAAAAAGTCGGAAAATTCCATCAAACTAAAGTGCCAATGTATGCTTTAGAGTAATAGAAACACACTGAAATACTAAAAAGAGTATGTTATCGCTTTATTTTCGAAGATATTAGCGTGGAAATGCAAGAAAGGCAAAAGTTTTTCCGGTCTAAAGTAATGCATTCGGAAAATCGGGAGAATTTTCACGCAAAATTTTAACCGGATGATAGCTGAATAAATTCTGCAGGGATGTGTGTTTTTTGTTTTGGGGCTTTGGTTAATTTTCTCATCTATTTTCTCAAAAAACTTTTTCCTACTGTTTTGCAACGCGAGTTACGATGGCCTTAAAAACAAACAAAATGAATAAAAATGATAAAATGTGTAGACAGAAAACATACAAATTCTTCATTTTGTTTATTTTATCCATTCCATTCATTTTGTTGATTGTATTAATCCTCTGTTTATCCTGTTATTTATGAACAAAAACGTTTTCAAATAGCTGTAACGGGGGTGGGCGTAGCGCGTCCTGGACCTCACTCTACTCTATATGTCGTCAAAAAAAATTCAAACCTTCCGCAAAAGAGTACACGCAGAAAAATTTAGCATATTTAAACCAAAAATATGTGTTATTGAGTTCAATCAATTAATGTTTATCACTTTGACCAACAAAATTATTAATTTCACAATATTTACATTTCTTATAAAAGAAATGTATAGAATTCGCTCAAACTTTCAAGATTTTTTCCGAGGCCCGGAGGGCCGAGTCTTATATACCAATCGACTCAGCTCGACGATTTGGGACAATGTCTGTGTGTGTGTGTGTCTGTGTGTGTGTATGTAACGGACAAATTCTCATTCGTGTTTCTCAGAAATGGCTGAACCGATCTTATCCAAACCAATTTTAAATGAAAGAACTAAAAAATAGTATGAACGCTATTAATTTGTTTTTGATTCTGATGTTTAGTTTCCAAGATATGAATGTTTGAATGCGTAAAAATGGCGTTTTTTGCAGTTTTTTTAAATTATCTGCCGGAATTGACAATATAGATTAACAATTTATATGTTTTTAGACAGCTTTAACGAATACCTTTCGAACAAGCTATAGATTGTTGAAATCGGACTATAATAAAAAGAGATATTTAACATTAAATGCGGACGAAAGATTTTTATCATTTCCCATTGCCAGAAATATGACCAAAAACATGTAATCTATTATTAACGCCAAAACGGCTTATTTTAGGTCAATAGTATCTTCGGAGAATTTAATGGAGGCAATATGCCCTTTCTCTTGGTATTGTGCTTTTGCTGATTAATCTCCCTATGAGTGAGATATTTTCATAAATTTTCTTGAAAGTGATTATATCGAAATGATTCCTTCAGCAAATTTGTAGCTCTTCCTTTTGCGAATAACTTTACTGAAGACTTCAAATATCTATTTTGAATACTTTAAAAGTTATGGCTTGTTGTTTGTGGATTACCTTTTGTAGCCTATTTATTGTTCAATATAGTAATAATCCATTGAAATAAGCCAAACATTATTACGATAAAACGAATTTTGTATTTCATTTTTCTATCTACAACCGCTAGAAATAATCACCGAACACCTTCAAGTTGTCTGGAAGGAACTTGATAACGTATCAGTGCAAAAATGTTCATTTGTACGAACCTTCTGACTGCAATTTTTCTAACTTATAACCATCGGATCGATCTGAAACATACCGGAACATGAAAAGCGAAATAAATAATTCCAAGCAACGGCGTAGCCAAGAGAAGGTTTTGAGGTTTAACACCATACAACCCCCCTCCCCCCCCCCCACCACAACCAAAAAAAAATGGATTGAAGTTGAAAATTTATTGATGCAGGCTGATTTAATTCAATATTACAATAACAATTATCTGATCCGTAGATTGATAACCTGTTGTTTTAAACATCATGAGGACTTTTGATAAATTGTCGGAATGGGGTCCTGATATGTAACTGATCTATTGGTCTTGATTTCAAAGTTGCCTAATAGCATCAATATCAAATTCCTGCCTGACAACATTCCAATAGAAAATTCCAGAGTTCTATAATCAATCATAATCCTCCAGATTTCTTTTCAAATTGAGCTCGCTTTTGTAGAGATGTTCTGTAATAAAGGTCTTTATTTAATAGGAAGCGAAGTTAAAATTGATTTAATGTCTATGAAACATAGAACTGCTCACCAAAAAAATGCATAACTTTCAACATTTGCTAAAAATGTTTTTGCCTTTCTCATTCACTCTAAAATTCGTCAATCTAATCCCGACCCGGAGGGCCGAGTGTTATATGCCAATCGACTCAGTTCGTCGAGATCGGAAAATGTCTGTGTGTATGTATGTGTGTATATGTGTATGTTGAAAAAAATGTGACCTCGGTTTCTCAGAGATGGCTGGACCGATTTGCACAAAGTTAGTCTCAAATGAAAGGTACAACCTACCCATCGGCTGCAATTGATTTTTTTTTATTGATTGGACTTCCGGTTCCAGAGTTACGAGTTGAAGAGTGCAATCACACATCAAATTCCCATATAAACTGAAATGAAACATTTGCAAAATCAAATTTGTATTTTTGATGCCAAATGACTTTAAAATGCATGAAACATTGAGATTTGATGTAAACTCGAAAAAAATAATGTTTGACAAAAATTGACTTTTTTGGACTTTTGCACATTTTTGCATTTCTCATATAGAAAGGTTATGCAATCACTCTAAAAATCGACAATCATACCGGCCCGGAGGGAGTATGCAGTGAGGGGTTGCTATTTTAAAATTAAAACTAGTTTAAAATTTTCGGCAGGACCCGGACCTCCCGGATCTTTCTCCATGATCCGCCGCTGGTTTCAAGCGATGTTTCAGTATCACATAGTATCTCAAGATCGTGGCTGTTGATCCATTGTATGTATGTGCAAATCGTACTGAACATGTACTATTCATTTACACCATTGTATTGAACATAACCAGCCATGGAATCGTAGTGTGGACAAATGAGACAAGCACAATTGCACCACTAGGTGGATTAAAACAGGTTTTTATTTTGGGAATGCGTCGAGTTGAGACGAAAACGTAATATGATTAATAACGAGGATAACACTTTCCGAATGTAGAGAGAAATTTATGAAAAATGACGATTTCCATGCGACTCTAGCAGGTCCTGATCGATTTTGATGAGAATTTCATTTTTGTTGTATGGCCAATTATATGTATAGGTCAAATGCTCAAAAACGGTAATTTAAGGATAGCATCATTCTGAAACCGCCAATCTCGGAGGTTTAGTATTTTCGATGAGTTTTACAAACGTTAAACAGCGCATCATTTGATAAAATAATTCTGACGGTATATCGTCCAAGAAGTATTTATGGTGAATTTTCTCAGGTTAACATTCATGACTACAATAAAAACTCAACAAATTCGCTAAAGACACGAACTCTGTTACTATTTTCTGAAAAATAATTCTGCTTAATTTTAAAACTTCAAAAATTATGGTTTCGGAATTATGCCGTTTGGACAGTAAGATCGATTTTCACCAAACCGAATTTCTGGCTACGCCGCTGACTTCAAGTAAGTAGCAACAAAGTCGTTCTAGGCTCGTTCACAAGAAACTTCTTCGAATGCTGAATATCTATTATAATAAATTGAAACCCCGATTTTATCAGCCAAATATGAACACATGTTTGATGGGCTCTAGCAGACGAACAAGACTGAATTCGAGTAAATCCTTTCTTGAGCATGTTTCCTTATCATGAAGATGGAAATATGCAAAAATAAAAAGTTCATCATAATCAGAAATAGTTATCAGGCCACATCAAGGGACGGGAAGAATATTTTAACAGTTTCAGTTTATTATAAAGAAAAAAAATTGCCCGATTTAGTCAATGTCCCCATTTTGTCAGCCTAAAATGCACCACGAAACTGATGAAAATGGGTCTTTATTGTATGTATTATTCACTCTGTTTCACATTAATAGGTACATTTCATTTTTGGGGATTTTTTATTGCTTCGAACTACAACAATTTTTAGGTAGTTTTCAAGGGACTATAGACTTCTTCCAAAATTTGGCGAACCTATTCCAATTCGTATACCAATTAATTGGTATACTTAAGGGTTTATATGTTGCAGATAGAGAAAAAACTGAAATTTTCAGCTTTTTTCCTACACAATAGTACGAAAGCAATTTTACCTAATAAATTTGTAAAAATTATAAACTTTTTGAAATTTTTTAATAGTTTTATTTTTTATTTAACCGCGATTTTTTAATAAATAGTGACCAAATCAAGGAAGTCACCTTTAGAAAAAATCGATGTCGAAGTAAAATTTGGAACTATGCACGCATGCACTTCAGAGATAGCGTGATATCAGAAGCTGCGATTTCATTTCAACGCTTTTTTGTGAAAAGGGCGATACTTACAAATGTAAATATAAGGCTTTTTTCATACATGCGAATGGGGGCTTTGAAACGCAACAAATTAACCTCAAAATTTGGATTCTACGATATTGCTTTCTTAAACTACAGCAAAAAATACAACGGGCGAAACTGTATTTTGTTTGTTTATTTAAAGTTTCGCCCTCCACGCTCCATGCAAACAAACAGGGAGATACTTTTTTTGCTAGCAGTTTTGAGGCGAAACTGTTTTTTTCGTATTTTTTAGGAATATTAAGCTGATACCAGCTGTAAATAGTAACAATGATCGCTATTGAAAAAACCCGGACGATATCGGTGGTGTAAAACATTAGTTATTGTAAAAAAAACGTAAGGGCGATACTTCAATGCTGATAGGTGGGACTGAAAAGGTAAACAATCGCCAAAGGGGCGATACTATCATTTTGTC
This sequence comes from Topomyia yanbarensis, assembly GCF_030247195.1. Taxonomy (NCBI): domain Eukaryota; kingdom Metazoa; phylum Arthropoda; class Insecta; order Diptera; family Culicidae; genus Topomyia; species Topomyia yanbarensis. The sequence continues at coordinate 243,651,413 of NC_080671.1, read as the reverse complement.
AATTTGAATAGCAAAAACAAATTTTAATTTAATAATTTCAAATACTTTATAAAGTTTTGGGTTTCGTTCACTGAATCATGCAATCAAGAATGTAAAAAAAAACACAATAGCTCCTAAATAGGAAATAAAACCAAGTCTGGAAATATTCACTGTTGATTTTCTTTGAATGGTATCACTGCTAGTATCGCCCTTTTCAAGAAAAAGCGTAGATTTCTTAGTTCTCAGTCGCGTTGGAAATTTGAGTAAAGTATAAACTTCAAAACAATAAAAAAAATCGATTTTTTTGGCTCAGTACAATATATAACCCCTTCAGGAAAATTCAGTTTTCCCACCACAATGCATTGATTGAGGAATTTAGATATTTTATTAACAGAGCATTAGCAATAATTTGTTTGTATGTCTATTTTATGGGCCATTTTTTCGCTTTCCCATTGCTTTGGTTTGAGATTTCTAGTACTGATGTTGTCCTATGCTGATTTGAGCGATTCTCTGAGTCCTGCCACTATCCCATGTAGTATGTGTTATCAAAAACATCACGAAGCATCAAGCTCTAAATGTTCTCAAACGATATAATATCCGAAGAGAGTGATAAGAGTTATAAGAAATGTCTCATCACACTGTTAGGTGGATTGAAAGCGTTTTTTTTATTAGAAAAACAATGTATTTTTTCTTTCAATAAAAACATTTTTAATTTCAATAATTTTCTTTTATTTTCAATAAAAAAAATTATTAAATTATTATTAGAAAGCAAAACGATAAACTTTTTTATTGGAACAATAAATAAATTTTATTGAATTCAATAAATAAATTTATTGTCTCCCGACCAATAATTTTATTTATTGAATTTAATCGATATTTTTATTGAACCTACAAATCTTTTTTCTGCGTGTATGTAACCCCTTAACGTAAATTCAGGTAAAATGATTTTTTCGTTCTCGGAGATTAACTCAAAAATAAAAGCGTTCTTCGAAAATCCAAGAATACTTGTCTCTTCGTAATTAAATTTTCTACAACTAAGTATGCTTGGAATTTTGAAATTTTCCTTTCTGAAGCCGGGAATGTCTTTTGAAGCAAGAAAATGGCTATAACTCCGCTCTGACAGCATGAATCGAAAATTGAAAAACACTGTTCGATGCGAAATTTCATGGGTAATTCAAATATATAATTATATATACAACAATTATTGCGAAAATAGCATAAATTTTCATTTCCCGCCTCATAGTTTTGGATAGTTTTTCCCGTTTTCATTGATTCTTTTCACCTACCGCATCGCTTTGTTTTGCAGTGAGTTGGTGTGCGAGATGCACGGGTGGTTCGATGGCATAATATTGAAAGAAAAAAATGCATGCGTACAATCCAAACAAAACGATGCAACTTGACAAGTACACAAAATAATAACTATTTTGGACTTGCATGTTACTATATTTCAGAATAGTGTTGAAATACAGTATAGTGTACACTATATTTACTAAATCGTTTGTTTCACTTTCAATGCCGGTTAGGTTGATAACTATGAGTATATTGCGCGCGTTTCTGACATTTCTGCTGTTTAGAAGCACGTATATAAGGAAACCCCGTTGAACAAATATTTGTGCTCATTCCAAGTTTTTGCGTATTGTTTAAGAGTAGGTAAATGAAATATGATTTAGATTATACTCTTCTGAAAAGTTCTATTAGTTATAATAAATTGGAGCGGCGGTTCCAGAAGCCGTAAACAATTCGTTCAAATTAATGTCATTTTCGACAAACTTCGCAGTTCACAGAAAAAATATTTTGTAATGTTACATTGATTATCATGCACATATTATGAATCGCTACAATATTATTTATTTATTTATTTATCGCACGCATCAACAGGCCGCACTCGGCCCCAATGATGGAAACTTAAATTAATTACATTTAAAAAACTGCAGGAATCGCTTTCTTAAAGTTATCCGAGACAAATGAAAGTCGAACAGGTGCGACACACGATTGAAGAGGCGTTGTAGTCCCGTGATAGCGGCATTAGCTGTTTGAATAGTTCGTCGAAACGGCACTCTCAGAAGAACGTTTCCGCGTAACGTTCTGGACCTTGCTTGGATGTTGACTCGCTCTAATAAATCTGGAGAATCGATGCGTCCTGACAGAAGATCAGAGATGAATAAGGCTCTTGCAGTTTCTCTACGGCGCTGAAGGGTATCGAGCTGGATGAGTTGACACCGACTCTCGTAGCTTGGTAGACGAAAAGGATCGCGCCAAGGCAGGCGTCGAAGAGCATACCGTATAAATTTTCGTTGAACGCCTTCAATTCGATCGCTGCTGTTCATGTAATTCGGGTTCCAGACTGACGAACAATACTCCAGCGTGGAGCGCACTAAAGAGCAGTAGAGGCTTTTGAGACAATAAATGTCTGTGAAGGATTTAGCCGTACGGAAGATGAAGCCCAGGCTTCGCGATGCTTTACCAACAACATACGAAATGTGATTCTTAAATGTAAGTTTCGAATCTAACAGCACTCCAAGATCCTTAACGCAGCTCACCCGGGAAACAAGAGCTCCAGACAAGTTATATTCAAACTCAATGGGATCCTTTTTTCTGGAGAACGATATCACAGAACATTTCGCCGGATTCAGATTCATTCGGTTGTTTTCACACCATCTGCTGAAAGTGTCAAATTGCTGCTGCAAATAAAGTGCGTCCGTTCGGCTCTTAATTCTGTTGAAAATTTTCAGGTCATCTGCATACGACAACCGTGGCCCTTTCAGCTGATAGTTTACATCGTTGAAATAGAGAGTGAATATCAAAGGTCCGAGATGACTTCCTTGCGGAATTCCAGACGTTGCGGAGAATAGTTTGGAGTATGCATCACCTATGTTCACACTGAGTTGACGGCCAACGAGATAGGATTGGAACCATCGCAGGAGTGATCCACTGAAGCCAAGTTTTTCCAATTTAGCGATTGCGATATCGTGATTGATTTTGTCAAAAGCTGCAGATAAGTCAGTATATATAACATCAGTTTGTTGACTCGCATCGAACCCTTCGGACACAAAAGAGGTTAGAGATAGTAGATTCGTCGACGTCGATCGATTCGGCATGAATCCATGTTGGTCTTTAGAAATATATTCCTTACAGTGAAAAAACACTGACTCCACCACGACTAACTCAAAGAGCTTGGAAATGGCACAGAGCGCAGAAATTCCTCTATAATTGTCAATGTTCCTCTTATCACCTTTTTTGTGGACAGGAAAGATGAAAGCTGCTTTCCACAATTGAGGAAAAATCGCGGTTGTCAGTGACATTTTGAATAGTTGACAGAGTGGTTCCACCAAACCAGATATACACTTTTTCAAAAATACAGCAGGGACACCATCTGGCCCGGGAGATGACGATGCTTTAAGCTTGGATGCTGCTGATACAATATCCGAGTGCTCTACACGAATCTCATTCACTGACCGTTCGAGTTGGGCCACGCCGCTAGCTGCAACGTCAATCTGCTGCGAGGACAATGTCTCACTGACGAACACACTCGCAAATTTAGAGGCGAACAATTTGCATATGGCTTGTGAATCATGACCAGCTTCGCCATTCAAAAACATTGCAGAAGGCAAGCCGGTTTCTTTCCGCTGGTCATTGACGTATCTCCATGAAAATAGATGTAAAAACAAATCTTTCCACAAATACACGTGTTTCATTTAACTGTTTTTCTATGATTTTTCACGTCAATTGAAAATTATTCTTTCATTATTTGAAAAACTAATGCAATTCTGCTTTTATATTCGGATGTGGTTGAAAAATACATGCCGTGTAATATCATATGAATAAAGAGGTAAAATTATATGCCTTTTGATGCTCTAATTATGTGCGTTGATTCGAATTTTATTTTCAATTAAATTTTCGATTCAAACTGTGCATGTTTACAACCATGCTTGTTTGCATGTCGTATAAATTTCATCATATCTGGTGCACAACACAATTGCAGGGCTAGTGCTACTGAATCTACTGTTCCAATACATTTGTTCTATTGATAGGTTCTATTCGACTTCTCGCTATATTTGAAGAGTTGTAAACAATAAGGTTCAGAGTTACACAACTACCTTCAATTATTTTGGGCAAGGTTTTGTTTGCAACGGACTCTTGACTCGGAATATTGTTCAAAAGTCTTCCATCACGGTCGCGATGCAAGACTTCCTCATCCTGTTGACCGTCTTGCAAATCTTCCGCGCTACGTTCCTGTTAGTATCTGCTTGTCGTACCCATATTTTTTACGGTTGTTGTAAGTTCACTATTCCATTATATTATTCGTTTATTTGATAAGGCACGTTTGCGTTAGCTTAAAGGTGCCATTTTTCCTTTGTTTTACATTTTGAATTTCTTAAAACTAGGAGGCTACACATTTCAATATTATTTTGTTTTATATAATGAAACTAAAAAAAACTTTACAGCTTACTTATAAATATACAAGAGGGGATAATATAATATTCGTAAGATTAGGGGGACTGGTCATTTTGTGTATTTTTTGTATAGTAATGCACTTTATGATTTTTAGAAGGGAGATTGTTAGAGCAATTAATTATGAACTAAGCGGAACATTTTACAAGCTTATTTACTAGAAATAACTAGAGGGAGTGTTATATTCCTTGTTTTGACGTGAGTCTTTGCTTTTTTCCTTTTTCAAGGATTTTTATGAACGTGTCTACTGGAAAACAATGCAAAGAATGACCGGAACGATGAAGAATGAAACGGTGAAAATTCACCTTTATTGGAAACACTGAGAAAAGATATGTCCTAGATATGTGGAATCGAACCTGCGATCTTCCAATCTCTAGTTGGGTGCGTTAACCACTCCGCTATCGAGAATCTGTGATGATGCCATCACATGTTCCCAACAGTTTCGTGATCACCGTCGCAGCCTCCAATACCTCCTAATCGACCCATCGATCCCCAATGTCTCCTATAAGCAGATCGTCACCTCTCCCTCTCATCGATCGGGAGAAATCCCTCTCGTTATTTATTTTTAGAGGGAGTGGTTCAATTTTATTTAGATTAGGAGGGGGTTCATCAAGGCTATTTTAAAGTAGTAGTACTGTTGGGCATTCCTTAACGAGATTAAATATTGATCAACTAAGACTAGAAGATAGGGGGGCACATAAATTTTGTGAAGATATTCAAGGGGAAGAAGGGAAGAGGTGAAGTCCTGCATATGTGTATCAGAGACATGGGAGAAAGGGTGGACAAGGCTGTCAGGGAGGGGGGGGGGGTGGTGGTGTCGGATATGAACTTTCAGTGTCCGGAATCAGCGGCCAGGATTACAGATTCGGACGGATGCATCACGTATTAGGGCGCCGGGCGGTCTTCCTCGAGCCGGCGGGGGTTCCTCTAGACGATTTCGTAATACGGCTCAGATACGGATCGTCAACACACCGCGTTGCGCGTGTGATGTTGTACTGTAGGTCTCGTGTTGTTAGGTCATTCGACAGATGTTTTGTCTCGTCTTGAAGTCGCATCAGACCATCGTTGGGGTACGGTAGGCGGAAGAGGGCACTTCTGGGAATGATAAGAGAGATGATAGGGGCAGATAAATTTGGATATTGATGGTTTTTAGGAACGTGTATATAAGGGACATGTGGAGGAGATCGCGGCTTGCTAGTACATCTCGAGCCAGGACAGTGGGTGATCTTCCTCGGGCCCGAAGGGAATCAAATAGTTGAGATCTGGCAGAACAGTACTCGGCGCATGCCTAGACAATATGTTCGATCTCCGTTGTCATAAGCGCAGATACTCCTATACGCGAGCCTAATACACCGGAGATGAGCGTCCATCGTGTGGTGATGGGACATGAGCTGAGACATCACGCGAATGAAATCCCGACCCACATCCATCCTCTTGAACCAAGGTTCCGTCGATACCTTAGGGATTATCGAATGTGTCCACCTTCCCAGTTCACCATTGCTCCATGAAGTTTGCCAACTTTCGAGGGTTCTTTGATGAGTAATACTGAAAAATCCGCTGAAGCTAATTGGTCTTTCATATATGTCACGTTGTAAAGCGCCCGCCTTAGCTAAAGAGTTCGCTTCTTCATTACCTGGAATGGAGCAATTCGAGGGAACCCAAACTAAGGTAATCTTGTACTATCTTACAGATAAAGCACGCAGGCGCTCCCAGATTTTCCTCAGAAAATATGGAATGTGCTTTCTAGGTTTCATTGAACGGAGAGCCTCGTTTGAGCTGAGGCTATCCGAGACAATAAAGTAATGATCGGCGGGCAAAGTATCAATGATCCCAAGGGTATACTGAATAGCAGCAAGTTCTGCCACGTAAATAAGCAGAATCATTAAGTTTGAATGAGGCGGTGGGATTTTGATTGAATATACCGAAGCCAGTGGAGCCGTCGAGGCTTGACCCGTCAGTGTAAAACATCTTGTTGCATTCGACTTCTCGAAATTTACTATGAAAGATGCTTGGGATCACTTGCGCACGTATGTGATCCGAGATTCCACGAATCTCGTCCTTCATGGATGTGTCGAAAAATACAGTTGAATCAGAAGCATGGAGGAGGTTGACACGGTTGGGATAATATGAAGAAGGATTGATATTTTGTGCCATGTAATCGAAGTACAAGGACATAAATCAGGGTTGAGAATTGAGCTCGACAAGCCTTTCGAAATTTGCAATTACTAACGGGTTCAAGGTATCGCATCGGATGAGTAATCGATATGTGAAGTCCCAAAATCGATTTTTCAGCGGAAGGACGCCCGCCAGCACTTCTAGACTCATCGTATGTGTCGAGTGCATGCAACCCAAAGCAATACACAAACAACAATATTGGATTCGCTCTAGTTTGATGAAATTATGCTCGCAGCTGAGCGGAAACAGAAACTCCCGTACTCCATCACCGACAATATCGTTGTTTGGTACAGCCTGATCAGGTCTCCTGGGTGGGCACCCCACTGACCAATAGTTTGACCCATTAATTGAAGCTGTAGTTGCGCTGGTTCAGGCTTCCTTGAAAATACGACTAGCTCAGCTGGAGGGCCGAAGCAGAAAAATTGTCCAAGGTATCTTGCAATGGTCCTTGCAGATCAACGGCTTTGGGACATGTAATAGAGACCACACCGTCATCTTCAAGCTGCCTTAGCGTACAGGAATTGCCAAGACATTCGTCAATGTCATTCACGTAAAAGTTATAGAGAAAGAGGGCTTAGACATGAGCCCTGGGGAAGACCCATGTAGCTAATTCGTGATGTCAATAAATCACCATGCGAAAAATGCATATGTTTTTCAGACTGCAAGTTTAGCAAAAAGTTGTTTAGAGTCGTTGAAAGACCATGCTGGTGCAGCTTCTCAGAAAGAATTTTGATAGAAACTGAATCAAAAGCCCCCTTCATATCTAGGAGAACTGATGCCATCTGCTTTTTGCTAGCATAAGCTATTTGAATTTCGGTTGAGAGCAACGCAAGACAGTCGTTCGTGCCTTTGCCTTTGCGGAAACCAAATTGTGTATCTGACAGTAAGCCATTTGCTTCAACCCAATTTTCGAGACAAAACAAGATCATTTTCTCGAATAACTTTCGGATACAGGACAGCATCGCAATCGGTCGATACGATTTATGGTCGGAGGCTGGTTTTCCTAACTTTTGAATGGCCTTGCCTCCAGTCATGAGGGACAATATTACCCTCAAGAAACTTATTAAATAAATTTAACAAGCGTCTCTTGGCAGAGTCTGGCAGATTCTGAAACAAGTTCAGATTCTGTCTGGCCCTGGGGCTTTATTGTTACATGACAAGAGAGCAAGTGAGAACTCCACCATCTAAAACGGTGTTTCGTTCGCGTTATCGTGAGGGGATGCGATGCGGTAGATCTTCTGTGCCGGGGCGGAATCCGGACAAACCTTCTTGACAAAATCGAATATCCAACGGTTTGAATATTCCACGCTCTCATTAGTACTGTTTCAGTTTCGTGAGCGCCGGGCCGTACTCCAAAGAGTGCTAATCGATGTTTCTCTCGTTAGTCCGTCGACGAACCGGCGCCAGTAGCTACGTTTTTTTGGCTTTCATCAAACTCTTCATGCGCGTTTCCGCCATCGCGTACTGTCGGTAGCTAGCTGGCAGCCCGTCGTCCCAGAAGGTCTTAAATGCAGCGGCCTTCTCCGCGTACACGTCTGAGCACTCTTTGTCTCACCTTGGATTGGGAGGACGCCCGCGTGAGTTCGCGTCTGGTACGCGTTTAGTCTGAGCTTGAATCGCGGTATCGAGAATCTATTATGACTTTTAACCACTAATGGCTGTCGTGCAAATCATGTTTTCAACGTGTGTAAAAGAAATGCACGGTGTCTTTTTTTAACAACTTTATGCAAAAAAATTCAGCATCTCTGAAACTTCAGGATATGAAAGAGTGGGCTTTCCCCTTTCATTTGAAACCAAAATCAAAATAATCCGTCGGGGGGTCTAGAGCAACTTTTTTTTTGAAGTATTTTTTCGTGAAAACATAGATTTTACCATGGAATAGTTCATATTTCTGCCCCTAGATGGTGCTTTAGACATTCGAACAACACTAAAAGGGAGAATCTGATAGATTATTTAATTGTCTACAAGTTTGTTACCAACTAAAAACCGATTTGAAATTATTACGAAAAGTAGTTTAATATTTTAACGAATTCTAAGTCTAAGTTAGTTTCACAGAAGACCTAGTGGTTCACTATGCTATATTTTGTTTGTTAATTCACAAGCACTTTTTTATTTGTTTGCCAAATAGTTGTGCTTAGTTCAATAGTGCGTTCAGCGGAATGTCAACTTTTAGCTGAAAATTATAATTCCCTGATACAGGGCACCATTCATATTTTTAGGATGAGAAGTTTTAGATAAGTTTTGACCAAACTAGTATGATATTAATATTCTTTTTCATGATGGTAAGTGATTCCTCCCGCAGAAACAGCCTTTTCAATTATGTATGCCTTCTTTTTCATTTTTTCGATTGTTCTCAGGGATGACTGATAACTATTCTTACATGAATCTCCTACTCTGTTAGCATCTTCGTATAAAATTGACTTGTCCTGAACTTCAACCATTATATTTGAACAAACTCAATGAAACTTTTAACGCACCATTGCAATATTTCGCGGATTTCATTGCAACGCTTGGTTATCCGTTTTCAAAATTAACTCAATGTGACAAACAGTGAACAAAAATCTTTGAGTTTATGGATCAAGATAATTTTTTTGGGATACATTCGAGGACTTCTATGTATATAAGGTTATTGTTGTACTCAAATCATATTTTGTTTTGAAAAGTAATACATATCGCATAATCTAGGATCAATTTAGTAACGATATCCCGCATAATTGATAGGAAATGGCCGTAAAATCCAACTGCCACAATATGCTTTGCGGAGAAAATTTGAATAAATCATTTCACACTAACCACCAATTTGAACAGTTACTACTGTGGTTTGCGTTCAATTAGAAACGGTGTGTCCCAACATTTCGTCTTGAACGGAATTTTAATAGCTGACTTAAGCGATCATAACCTAAATTATATGAAATGGTCCTTTCTAAAACACCCGTGTAACAAAACATAAATGTAAGCAAACCCTTGTAACCAAGCAATACCTTCCGATTAATGGTAGTCCCTTCGAACCTATCGGGAAAGATTACAAACCAAAAGCACAAATAGTTTTCTGACTCTGTCAAACATCCTAATTTTCAGAAGGCCTCGTGTGAAACTATCTTAGATATAACTTTGTTAAAATCTTATACAACTTTTCCGGATGATTTCAGATCAATTTTTAGTGGTCAACAAACTTGTAGACAATTAAATTTTCTATTAAATTCTCACTTTTAGTGTTGTTCGAATGTATAAAGCACCATCTAGGGACAGAAATATGAATTATTTCCAGTAGTAAAACCTATATTGTTACGAAAAAAACTTAAAAAAAAAAGTTGCTCTGGACCCCCCGACGGATTATTTTGATCTTAGTTTCAAATGAAAGGGGAAAGCCCATTCTTTCATATTCCGAAGTTTCAGAGATGCTGATTTTTTTGCATAAAATTGTTCTAATAAATACACCGTGAAATGATGATCCTTTTCAAATGACAGCAGCAAGTAGCAACTTGCCACTAACCCACTAACCGACGTGACGAACAACCGGCAGAATTCCAGCAATCGGTATTTTGAATAGATCGTTAATTTTTACAACACTTGGTCGCTCGAGGTGTTTGTCTGTTCTCTGTAGTAAAACTATTCAAAAATGAGTTACCGGGAATCACGTTTTCGTTATGAGAGAATATTCACTGCAAAATGTGATATTTGTCAAATAATTAAAACTTAATATTATATTTTGTTATTTTTGTTGTCGGATGTCCGAAGATAAAAAGTGTTATAAAATATAATTCCAAAGCCAAAATGCTTAGGGTGGATGTACCAATAGTCGCATACTTAAACTTTTGCTAAACATCGATGAATAGGCATATGGGCAATGCTAATACATTAAACGAAAGCTTTTAATCCCTACTTCATAGGAAAAATATAAAGATGGTTTAATAACCAATTGATGTATTCAAAACCTTCAAGCTTGTACCACTATAGGAACACATGTACCAATAGTGGTGCAATCGCTAATTTCGGTTCCTATTGTTGCAAATCCCATTCATTTCTTAAAGGGACTTGCAACTATAGGTACATTAGATCTATGGTTATCGGATCGTTTAGAAACGCGGTAGAAGTATTCGGTTGGGTTTGATTTAGTAAACTAACAATTTATTGCTACTACCTACCGGCTTATATACAAAAGTCAAGTATCGAAAAAATAAGAAAAAATATTTTACACAGGGCAAAGGTATAGGAAATTGAAACAAATGATTAAGGCTGATGAAGATCGATCATTCCATCGATAGCCGCTGCCTGTGCATCGAGCACGACAGGTGAAGAACGATCACTGCGCGAAGCCTCGTTGATATTGCAGGTGGGTTGCGAGGGTGATGATCGTTGAGGTGCTACAGATCTATAGGTGCAAGGGAGCTCTAAATTCGAAGAAAATAAATTTTTACAATGGTTTTTTGAGCAAATTTCAAGGTTTTATTATCGCATAATTTTAGTGCGATGAATCGATAAAAAAAGGTTTGTTGATGGTTGGTACCTTAGTTAGTCGTATAACCCACTACTGCAACTATTGGTACACCTCAACTATAAAAACACCCACCCTGTAACAATAATCTTCCAAAATGTAAAAATGTAGTAATGTTCGAGATAATTTAAATTTTGTTGCAACCAAACTCCCAATTGGACATTTCGGCCTGATCGACCTACTGCTCATTATCTCCTCACAGGTAACCCTTTGGGAATATATCTAACAATTATTTTCTGACATAATTTGGGAGCTTATTCTATTTGAAGACGACTTGCGAGATTTTTCCTAATATCTTTGAAGTATTCATAATGTTTTAGAAGTAGAACTGGAAAGATTTACTCTTTTTCGGTAACTTATACGGATTCAGTCGGCATGATTTATTATAGACACATTGAGCTTTCTCTAATTGTATGCTTCAAGTAATGTGAAATGCATTATAAAATGTATTAGTTTTGCATTAGATTTTATTTTACAGAAGTTGTAGGCGCTATTTACAAGAGTGATAGTGCTTTTTCTTAATTTCAAACGTTTTGAAATATTTATGAGTTTTAAACTATTTTAAGAATAATAATATTTTTAAATATAACATATAACGTAAAAGAGCATTCAGTATTTGCATAGATATTACATGTAACCACAAACAAAATATATTTTTAATACTCTTTATCAAATGTGTAGTTGATACCTAATAACGCATACAGAGAAAGCTACCGGTGGTTTGTACTGTACAAAAATTTTGGATTTTGGATTCTGGAACACACTCAATAAAAAGACAATTTTTTTCTTGAGTATCTCATAACAACGCTTGGATTTTCACCTAAAAAAATTACCAAAATTGGCTTTTATATATGGAGTAAGCCTCGAAAACAAAATGCCGGGATGTTGTACCTGAAAAGCAAGATTCGATTGATATAAAGTTTTATAGCGAACGCATTGAACGCGTTCTATAAGGATTCGTGCAGCAATTTTATTTTTATGCGATGGATTATTTCCAGGGTACCATCAACTTGTCACATACATTACCTGGAGCCGGAGTAAGTAGGGATTTCTTCGCCACATACTATTATCTTTAAAACTGAGAACCATAAATTGAAACTCAAACCACCTCGCAAACCGTACTCAAGGTAGACTAACAAAATTGTTTAGCAGATTAAATGTGGAATGCAGGAAAAAATCTCACAATTGTCGCAATTTATTCTTAATCACCTCTAGGTGGAATAGAGATTTCGAACAGAACATTGGAAAATACGTTTGTAACTTTGTTGTGAATATAAAACATTCAGGCTTACAATAAGTCCACTAAAGCATATATGTTGTTTGTATATATATCGTGCTCGTTACAGCTATAAAACCTCAAATTTTAATTGGCAGCTGTTACACTAAATTTTGACAATATAACTGACGACGTTATAAACAATAGAAGTTACAGTTTGCTATACAACAGAATCTGCTGCGTGCTAAATGAAAGATACCGTAATGTGCTGAACGCAAGTTTGAGCCTGCCCGTTGGTCGAGTTCGGGTGGGCTGTAGCTAGTGCGCTATCGTGGGCATCATCGAAATGCGCCGCATATTGAAAGAGCGCGGCGTGTGTGAAAAAACTTTATATCTCTGGACAGAAACAAAAGGATAAAAATATCTTTACAAATTATTGAAGGTGAGTTTTCCGCGTCATTTGACATATTTTTTGATTTTTTATAGCGCCGAGACCACAAAATATTTTAAATTGATTATTGCAAATGTACATAAAATACTGCTATTAAAACAAACATTCCATAAATATATATTCATATGATATCATTCAATCTATAAGTGTGTAAAATTTCATTCATCATTCTATAAGTGTATAAAATTTCATTCAATTATCTTAAGTAGTCTTTGAGAAAGAAGAAATTGAAAAAGTACAATTTTATTATTTTCAAAAGTTTAAAAGCCTATAATTTAAACAAAAAAGCAATTTTAACCAAATATTTATACCAAAAGATACACTCCATGTCCCCTATACAAAAAATTATTTTTTCTGAAAATCGGTGATTTTGTGGAATTTTCTTTCTACTGTGATTTTTATGCATTTTCTAGTATATACTTCTAGTAAGCATGGAATGAATGGATAGACCGAATATGTCCAATGCATAAAATTTACAGCAGAAGAAACGAAAGGTAGATAAAAAAGTATGCTATCGATGAATAAATATAGTTCTGCGTGTATACTTTGGTGATTTCTCGTGTGAAGTATGCGAAGATTCGTATTACTTAAATATTCCATCACTTCGAGCTACCTCAAATTATGTGATGAGCGTTTACATCACTACCAATTATGAGTTAAATCCCATTTCGGCTACAGTATGATACAACTCACTTTTTAAAAAGTTGCGATTCTTTAGTAGAATGTATGATTACATTTAGAACGAAATTATTTTTGGAAAAGTTGCCTATTTCTGTGTGCATTTACCGAAGCTAGCATTCAGTTTCAACGCCTCCTTTATTAATTTACACAGAATCGATTGCCTTCAGCTCAGAGCACAGAAACAAACTTCAGTTTGAAACAGAAATTGAATTTGAACCGAAAATAACTAAAACGATGCTAGCTTTGAACATGAATCAGAAGTCTATCTATTCCTGTAACCAAGAGTGAAGTAAAAGCATTAGCAATTAGTCAGCGGTAAAACATGATGATGAATTATGTTCTATCAATGACCATGCGGTAGACTTGGATGCAACGCCCAACTCCTACTTAGCAGAAGGCAAAGGATTCTCCATGTTTCCTTTCGATCATGTCCATATGAGCCTGCCTAGTTCTAGTTTTCCGTTCTTAGTTTATAACTGATTCGCTCTAGAATACCTATCCGTCTTTCAATTTCATTGCTTTCGTTTCTCTTAGTTTCAAATTTGTTGAAAATAGCCAACAAAATCGATACAATAGGCAGGTTATGTAATTGCTCTAAAAATCGAATTTTACCGAGGTCCGGATGGCCGAGTTTCATATTCATTTCGATTCAGTCAATCGACTACAGCTGTGTATGTACTGGGAGACAATAAATAATACCTTTCTTATAGTAAGGTTTAAAAAGCTTCAAACGCCTTGCCTGTTCAGTATTAAACTTTTGTGTCAAACATTAGGTCATTTAGATCATTTGTGTACTTGAGCCATTTGACTTCAAAAATCCAATTGAACAGAGACTGGTGGTGAGTTGCCCTGAGTCATTTAGCTCCCGTCGATGCTCCAATAGGGCCCGGCGATGAATCTACTCCTAAATTCGACTGAGAGTCCCTCGTTGCCGGTTTAAACGGCATAGAAGACTATGCATTTTCCACAGTCAATAAGATTATTTTGACTCAGGCGCAACTTTTTTAAAAGGGCGTAGACGTTTCTATGTGCATGAATTTCAAAATTTTTTTGTTCGGTTAATTTATTTTATACAGCAAAACTATCTGAGAACAAGTTACAGGGAATGAAGAATTCTTCGCGAAAAAAATATGCGCTGAAAAAATATTGTATCATTTTTTACCAAAACAAAATCTCATATTAAAAATTAAAATTGCAAAAAAACCATTTTTCTATTTTTTATATTTTATCAACAATAACCTATAGAGAAAAGAGACATTTTGAATGTGATTGCATGATGAAGAACTTATAGGTAAAATAGTTGTCCAACTAATAAATAATAATAAAACAAAATAATTGTAATATTATAACAAAATTTGAAATATCTCAAGAACTATTATATTTCAGAAATTTTTTGTTATGAGCATTTCGATTTAAAATAGCGTTTATAATCATATTAAACAATAAAATTGTGATTTTGACTGCAAATAGTATGGAATATATAAAATATGTGAGAAGTTGTTGTTAGGAAAACATTTTTATTGAAAGCTTCTCCACGCTCCAAATTCATTGAAAAAGTGTCTTTTACTTCTGTTAAATGATAAATATTTGATTTTTGACATTTTATGATGGGGTAACGCGAATAACTTTTAAAAAAGTTATAATTACACATTTAATTGTTTTCGTTGGAGCGAAATTCCAAAAATCTCGAATACTATCGCATTTTAGGAGATTTTTGTTAAATTCATTTTGATTTAAAATGATACTTAGACTTATATTCTGTAATAAAATTACAGTTTTGTATGTAAATTAGTATGAAATTTAAAAACTTGTATAAAGTTATTGTTAGAAAAACCATTTTTACCAATAAGCTCTCCATCATGCAATCACATTCAAAATGTTTCTATTCTCTTTAGGTTTTTGCTGGCAAAATATAAACATTTAAAGAAAAATGCGTTTTTTTGCAATTTAAATTTTTAATATAAAGTTTTGTTTTCATTTCCACCATTTCTATCGTCTCTCTTGTAATTGTGAGAACGACGACTCCTATAGACAGCTTTAGCGTTAGAATGCCATTATACATCATGTTCCAAAGTTATAAGCCAAGTATAGAGCCTTATGGCACTCCTGTCGTTACTCTCATTGACTTCTGTTCCGAATGTGTGTCGTAGACCAGCACTTAGTTCTGAACAGGCTGCTGCACAGGTATTCGGTACTCTTTGTGCAACGATTCTGGTATATCTTCCTAGCTGATGCTGATAACGCGGTCTTGACGTCTATCATTACTACGGTGCAGTAACAGCTCCTTCTCTATTTGAGCGTCTCTTCTGCTCTGTCCAGCTCGCTTCTCTGTCGATCTTACTTTCCGGATTCCAAATTACCTGTTGGACAAACCGCTTTCGCGCTCCGTGCATTTCGTTATCCTGTTGAGGATAACACTTCACAAGAGCTTTCGGAGAACATACACCCGGCATATGGGTTTGAATGATGTTAGAATTATTGACGGTTTCCGTGGTTTAGACAGCAGCACCAGATTTTGCATGTTTCATCTCACTAAAATCAGTAAGTTGAATAAATTGGCTCGATTGGCACGTTCCCCAAGTTATTAGGAGATTTGTTCCTACCAAGTAAGTAGTCTCGTCATTTCATTTGAGAAGGGAAAGACAATACAATACATACACAATACAAGCGCAACACAAAATTGTAAACAATCTGGATTCTTCACAGCAAAAGGAAAAATGAGCCCTACTGATCAATCCTATAGCTCTTTATTCCAAAGGGTTAGGAACAATAACATGTTTGGGTTTAATTTCCTGTAGATTGGTTCGCCTATATATGAGGAGCAAAATATCCCGATACGCGATTGGATAACTACAGGGTTATTACATATTAAATAATATGTAGTTCCGAATTCAAATTTATAAAGATTACACGAATAATACTCAGCAGTACCCATGTGACGATTGAATGCTGCAATTTTGCTTGGATATTTGATCCACGACCAACTACCTGAAAAGAGCTCAGGGGCAGTCGCTATTGATAGATCGATACAGTCTGAAAAGTGTGTGTTCAAAAGACAGTTCAGTACTTCACCTTCTTCAGTCGAGTATGCACCATTCGCAGGTCCAATTGAACTGACATGAGTCTTTCGTAGAAAGTAGCTTTTTTAATCTACCAATTTACAAACGTGCACTGCACAGTGATGTGGAATGTAAATTTAGGAGGAATTTGAAGTGTTTACTAAGCCTTATTATGTTTTTGGGGAAGTGTTCAATTTTTTTTTATTTCTATTATAGAGGTTTTAACCTTAAGGTCATTCGCCTCTTCGGGTTAGAAAAACCTCTTTTGAAAAATTTCTAACCCTATGTGCGGGGTCGGGACTCGAACTCAGGTACGCTGCGTACAAGGCAATCGATTTACCAACTACGCTACGCCCATCCCTAAGTGTTCGAATTTTGTGAGCCCATTTTTTGGTAAAATAACTGTTATTTATTTATTTATTTATTTGATTTATTTTATTCATGTAACGTAAGACATTTTGCCTTGTTTATTGTTACAATTTGGTGAAAGAATTCAAGCATATCAATTAATATTTATCAATACTTCTAAAGTTTAATCCCTACCCCAGGTTAGTTCAAATCTGACTAACATCAATTTTTTTTGTTTTGACCATTCTAGGTAGAGACATACTAAATCGAATGAAGTTGTAGAACGACTAATTGTAGTAAGCTCTATCTGTTATACTTTTCATTTTACAAAAGAGGGTGTTTTTCTTAGAAAAACGAATTTATTCGTATAACTTTAGCGGTATTGATTTAAAACTAAAGTAATCTTCAGGCAACTTTAAAATAATTTTAGGGCTATTAATTTATTTCATAGTACCACATATCTAACTAAAATTGTTGAAATGTCAGTCCCGGTACGGTCCGGTGAGTAATTTGTGTAATGGCTCAGTTGGTCCATGCAGACGACATGCAGTCTATAGGACACGAAGATGGATGGGCGAGGAAGGGTATCGTAGTGTCAAGTCGTCTAGTATGTCAGTCTGTGTATCATTACCTTGTAATACGTTAAGGTCACCGTCAGTACAACTGAACACGTTTTGCATTTACATCGCTTATGTAATGATCCATGTCTCGTATTTACACTCCGAGGTCTAAAGCGGAGTACTACTTAGTGCTCGGTAAAATGTAAAAAGTCTTTGTTTTCTGCATAACTCGAGTCAAAATATTCATAACATAAATAATAAAAATCTGTTGTAATCCACCTAGCGGTGCGATTGTGCCTTTCTCATTTATCCAAACTATGATTCAATAGCTGGTTATATTCAATATAATTGTGGAGATGTCAATTACATTCTTATTACACTTAGCATGTATCCCACGAAAATCGACGCAGACACACTGTAAATAAGAAATTACAATATTTTATTAGCTTATTCAGTATGAGTTCAATGATATCTTCATGTGATAATATTTTGGAACGCTAGGAAAATGGGTATTGAAAGGGACGGGATAGGGGTTAGTGGGAGTGAAAGTCAAGGATATGTCAAAAATCCTTCATCTTATTTCGGTATACGGGGTGGATGAAGGAATGCCAGTGTGAGGGTGGTCCAAGAGGAGGGGGGGAGGTGATGTAGGATGGAAGTGTAAGCGCAAGGGGTGGGGGGAGAGAGTCGATGCAATACTCAACTGCATACTTTGCCTTCCATTTGAGACTTGGTTTGAGAAAATCGGGTCAGTCATCACCGAAGAACTGATGGGACTTTAATTGTGGAATATGCCCGGAATCCGGACCTTCCGGAATTGTCGATAGTGGACAATATATTTATAGACTGTTTGAATGGCAATCAGTGATCTAGACCTGCGAATCGAAGTAATTTGGTGATTATTTCAATAGTTTTTAGCCTCTGAAGTATTACGATTGTAACGGTCTATATGGAAAATTCCTGTGTAACCGTACTGATTAACCTGTAACTCTGGAAAAAAACACTCATAATCAAATTCATCGGCAGTCAATGGGGTTACTGTATTTTTCATTTGAAATCAAGTTTTTAAAAATCGGTCAATAATTCACTGGGGAATAGGTGTGATATTAGCTTAGGAACTTGGCGGATTCCCCGGGGGCATCAAGAGCCGTCATAGATGGTCAGTGTGGTCAAAGCTACTTTGATTGGCCATTAGTGATCCAGACCCGTAAAATAAAGTAATGTTGCACCCATTTTAATACGTTTTACATCATTGGGACATCAAGGTGTTACCAGTTTATGTAGGAATTCGGACATCATGGTTTATGTGGGAACTCCAGAACCGGAAATCGGATCAACTAAAAATTCAATAGCAGCTTATGGGAGCGTTATATCTTTCATTTAAACTAAGTTTGTGAAAATCGGTTCAGCCTGTCTCTGAGAAAATTTTAAAATGACACACACAGACAAAAAACATACACAAAAGATAATTTGAATTAATGTCTTTAAAATGAAAATTTCAAACATTTTCCAATTAAATCCTTGTGAGTACCTTAAACGATAAAAGAATACAAAAAATTCGTAATAAATTATCTCAGTTGATGGCATAACCTTCTGTATTAAAATGGCTTTTGCAATATTCACGAACACCGAATCATACAACATTTTTATTACATTATAATTGCATTGTTAAACACATAATCTAGTTAAACATATGAGTCTAACTATATTAGTACTTTGAAAACTGCTATTATTACTATAGGCACTAATCAACACTAACAGTTGAACCTAAACGAAAATTTGTTATATTAAAAGTATAATAATTGTTTACACCGTCAATCTCATTAATTTTGACTCTCCCTCTCGCAGGTTGGTGGGATTGACGGTATTGTAAACATCATCAAGCCACAATAGATTCAATAATTATCTAAATATAAGGATCTTCGCTGTTTTTAGTTTCTATTTGCACCATGTTCTACTACTAGAGGTTAATTAATTCTCATGTTAATAATCCACCAATCATTATGACTACTCAGGATTGATTTATAGGGGAGACTGAGGAGACTTGATCCCCGGGGAGACTTGATACCCGGGGAGACTTGATCCCCGGGGAGACTTGATCCCCGGGGAGACTTGATCCCATCATTGTAACTCAAAGGCGGATCAGAATACATTAATCGAATATACTATAAAGTTGCGTAGTTTTATCTAAACAGAAATTTCATTAACACAGAAAAAAGAAATTGGACTTTTGTGTAACTGAATTTTTACCGATTTAAAAAAAAGTCTCAGAAGAACTGAAGAAGATTTATTTTTCAAATTTTCAAACTTTTATAAAATTGATAAAATCACCCACTACTTTTGCATACAGAATTACAGGAGAATGTCAATTATATGAATACGTTATGATTGAGCTGATTCTTTGTTCAACTATATTTTTACTAAAGTTTGCTGAAATAGATGCTATGGGTTCACTTGATCCCTTCAAATTCGTGGAGATTTGATCCCCTTCGCCATACTTCATACACACCACTGAAAATAACCAAATTCACACCAGAACAATTGAAGTCATTATTGTCATAAAAAAATGTCAAAAATGAACGCTTCATCGTAAAGAAACATAACTGTAATTGTTTACTACAGTATACGTAGCAACCATTCATCCCACATTTGACGTTCCTCAACCATAATAAAGACAGCTTTCAAATAATTGCACGGAGATTTGGGGAATACGTAAAAAAAATCAGGGGAGAGATGCGTAATATGTAGTAACAAAAATAACAATATCTAATCATAACAATTTAATCAATACTACAATCCATTTATAAAATTGAATGGGGTAATGTACCCGTTTTTGCCCTATTAAGAAGGGTACCACATTATTACTACAATAATTTTATTATTTCAGCTTCTTTGATTTGTTATGAAGGTCCATTTTTTATGTCGATTATGGAGGTTTTAACGTTAAGGTCATTCGCCTCTTTTTAAGAGCCAATATAATAACAAAATTGTTTTGAGAATGGTGAAAATCTTCTGTTTGAGCGCAGGAAAATCTCTAATCGAGTACCCCCATTATCGCAATACCATTTGAGTCAATGCGTTGAGCAAAGATGGCAGACGCTGCTCTAACTAAAAGCTTCAGATGGGTAGGATGATAGTAGAAACAGGGCAAAAATAGGCTTATTACCCTACATGCTCTTTTAAACACGTTTTCATAAAGGAATCAAGTGTCCCCAAATTAGGGATCGAGTCTCCACTAATCTAAGAATTTTCCATTTTTTTGTTGTTTTCCAGAAATGCTCATAGCTCATGTCCAGTATAATATTTCCATGTAATTTTTTTATGATTATTAGTCATCCCTAGAAACAATATAAAACTACAAAAAATACATAGTTTTTTATCATTCCTCGGAGTTGGACTGAAAAATAAAAAAGGGGATCAAGTCTCCTCAGTCTCCCCTATAAGAAGCCCGCTTCAGGATGTTGATTACAATACGCCTCGATAGTTGTATATCAAGGAGGCCGGGAGGGCTGATGTGAGCCCTTTTCTTTCTTTCCTCTCTTTATCAGCTCACAACCAACAATCAACCAATAACAAATAGATTATTGAGAAAGAATGTGTACCTGTCTATTCTACATATCATATATTGCCTTTTATCTTTTCTTTTCGAGTCTTATACTGCCATTCTATACCCGCCTTCAGCTGTGTCCGTCAAAGATAACGCTCATATCCACCCGATAATACGTTCCATGGCGACATGACCGGGAACTACTATTGATACAAGAGAGCTCACTCACTTCTAGCATCTGAACCGCACACTGAAATTTAGTTTCAGATTCACGGCTCGCGCGATCGTTCGGGACTACACGCAAATATGTGAATAGTACCACGGTCACAAAATCGAGTGCATATACGCGAAGTCACATACACGCTACCACACGCGAAAAACAATTTTACATAAAAACGCTTCAGCTCTTCGTGAACACCCACACACACCTACGCCCGTGATCTCGCAAACATGATTACACCTCGGAGATAGTGAACGTCTTAACACTCATACATTCCCAAACGCGGTCTCAAGCGGGAACCTACAAAAATTCCCTCGCGCAAGCGATCACGAATCGGTCACGTCCGCAAGTCTATCCTCGATCCAAATACCTAGATCCCTACCTTCCGCTGGACCAATTAAGAAAATACGCTCATACCTATTAGACAACACGTCTTATGGCGACATGACCAGGAACATGTTCCATGGCGACATGACTCTAGTGATATGGGGTAACTCACTCCCTGTCAGAATGTGATCTGTATACCGAAAACTAAATATCAGAATGACGGTCCGCGTGACCACCAAAAACACACGCGAATATGTGACTGGGGTTTCAAAATCGAATTTATACACGCGAAGTCACATACACGTGAGCACACACGACAAACACCTCAACATACCAAGGCTTAAGTCCTTCGTGATCATCTACGCAAACCTACGCCCGCGATCGCGCAAACTTGAAAACATTCCGGTAATAATGTAAACGTTTTAGCACTAAACACGGTCCCGCGAAACCGCAAACGCTCGCGATCATGAATCACGTACGGAAATCTTTCCAGTAACATAGGTCCATACATTTAGTTATACCTATCAAAAAATAAAGCTCATGTCCACTAGACAACACGTTTCATGGAGACATGACTGGGAACTCTGATATGGAAAAACCCACTTTCTTCTAGAATCTGAACCGCACACGAAAAATTAAGTATCAGATTCACGGTGCACGCGCGATCATTCTAGAACACACGCGAATATGCGAAAGGTACACGGTTTTAATATAGAATTCATGCACGCGAAGTTATATACACGTTAGCACACGCGACATGCAAACGCACACGCGATCGAACACTTTAACGTACAAATGCTTAAGTCCTTCGCGATGAAGCACGCGACCGCGAATTTCCTGCGTCCTTACACACCTGAACCGTACAATGAATATTCACATTCACGGCCCACTACAAATATCCTAAAGAAGTGTTTTAGTGGACGCCATTACCTGTCTCGTCTGCAATTATAGTGATTATGACGGGGAGCCCTTCCGAGAACCAAGCTCTACAGTTCCAGTAGGACAACGCTCGCAAAAAAAATAAATAAATAATTGTTTACACTCTCAATCTCATTAATTGTGACTCTAACGGATAAAATCAATTATCTATATTATCCTTCATACATATACTGACAACCTAGCTATTAGTTTGAATTCACACCGAGAGAACATTTTCGTTAAACTGCTACAAATAGGTTTCGTACAGAAACGAATTTTTCGCACATATGATGAAGCGTTCGTAGTTCTACTGAAGCGTCTTTTATAATCAGTTTTTCGTAAAAACCACGAAACGACTTTTGTAGGCTTATTACGAAAACAATTCATTAGGCAAACGAATTGTTTGATGAAATATACGAATTTATTCGTAAATCTGCTACAAATAGGTTCAACCACGGATCCGAGCATTTCCGTGCATTGTAAATAGTTGGTTTCGTTCATTTCACGAACTAAAATATGACGACTTGAAGAACCATTTTTTTTTGTAATTTTACGTATTTAGTGATCACAGAAAAATATTGGAGCTTGAAAATAGATGTAAAATTAAATCATTCCGCAAATACACGTGCTTCTTTCAACGAATTTTGATATAATTTTACACGTTGATTGATTTGATTAACTGAATGGTATTTATATTTAATTTTATTCCAATATGGTTGAATGGTTGAAAAATATGGTACCTGTACCTAATATTATACAGATAAAGTGTAAAATCATCTGCTTTTTTATGCTTTAATTATGTGCATTGATTTTAATTTCATTTTCAATCATATTTTCGATTCAAGCAATATTTTTGTTTACAACCAAAGCGGTTTACATGTCATGTAAATTTCATTACTTTTTGTGTGTGCATTGCACTAAATTTGTTCTTGAAGACGAAACTATTTCTCGTGATTGAAACAAAACGTCCGATCTCGACGAACTGAGTCGATTTGTATATGACACACGCGCTTTCATTTGAGACTAATTTTGTGAAAATCGGCCCAACCATCTCCGAGAAACTGACATGGGTTTGGTAATTTTGAGAAATGGCTATTTCTCCAGGGACTGCCGGAACCTTTTATAATGGTCAATATGGCCAACGAGACTTTGAGATGGAGATGAAGAGCTGACCTTGGGTGCAACCAACCACATTTTATACCTTCTATTTGATGCTTGGTTTGGGAAAATCGGTTCTGCCATCGCCGAATATCTGGTGTGAGTTCAGTTTTGGAATATGCCCGATACCCGGGACTTTCGGAATTATCGATAGTGGACAATAACTTCAAAGAATCTTTCATTGGCCATCAGTGGTCTAGACCTGCAAATCGAAGTTTGTAAAAAGTTTATAAAAATCGGTCAATAGGTGTAACATTAACTTGGAAGCAAGCAAGTTCCATGGGGAATCAAGAACAGAGCTTAAAAAATTAACATTCCTTCGTGAACTTGAAAGAGAAACGAAATTCAATTCATGCCTGCCGCGATGAATGAAATGTTTAGTTCGTTTCTTTCGTCATTCGTTCTCCCGACACAGCGCATTCAGGTTCTGATGTGTCCGGTTTCAAAAGCAAACTCGGAAATGTAGAAGAAAAGCTGGCATCTTCTACATTTCCGAGTTTGCTTTTGAAACCTTCGAACTGTCAACATAATAACAAATAAATGCTTTGGTTTGTGGAAGTTATATTTCCTCTGCATTCAAGTATTCGATTTTGCATGATATTTTAATCAGATGGAAAGTTAATGAATGAGGGAGGCGGTGAATCTAAATGTTGCTTTAAATATAAGCAGAAATAGGTAACTGATTTTGAAATTTCGCAGCACTGATCAAAAAGCGTCATAGGTGGCCATTGTGATCAAAGCTACTTCGATTGCTCATTAGTGATCTAGACCCGCAAATCCAAGTAATGTTGCACATATTTTAATGTGCATTGCATCCACTGGACATCATGGTGGACCCTTTTATATGGGAATATGCTATGTGACCGCTCTCTTCAACCCGTAACTCAGGGACCGCAAGGTCTATTCAGTACAGCCGATGGGAAGGTTGTACCCTTCATTTGTGTAAATAGGTCCAGCCATCTCTGAACATCAAAGGTGACATTATTCGTCTCATGCACACATACATACACATACGGATATTTTCCGATCTCGTCGAACTGAGTTGAATGATGTATGGGACCAGGCCCTCCGGCTTAAAACGTCAGCGTTTGGAGCGATTGCTTAAACTTACTGTATGAGAAAGGCAAAAAATATCACAATCATTCTAGTACTCAATTGTTCTAAGTACATTAAAATAAAATCAATTTTGCCAGATGGATCTATTTTATATTAAACCTGTGCCTTTCTCATTTCACCAAACTATTATTCCATGGCTAATATTTTCAATAAAATTGTGGAAATGTTTATTATATTCTTAGTACACCTTGCACCTATGTACAGTGGCTCGCCAGCCACGAACTGGATAAACTAAAGGTCAACGCTGAAACATTTGAAACAAAAATATCATAATTAGCCTAATTAGCATTGCCGTCGAACGGGGTAACTTGCAACAGCGAAGTAACCTCGACATGTTTCTGTTCCGATGGACAGCCCTAGTAACAATTCAGGCTTTATGGTAGTTTTATAGCCACTGATAAAACATAGATTGCACTTGTAGCGAGATATAAAACTATAAATGTTACTTGGGAGACAACACTAATAATAATGTTTACAATTTAGCTCCACTTCAATGGTTAGAGCATATCATATCATCTAACTAATCCCAACAACTAATTTCCAGAAAGTACCAAAGCACAGAAAACTACTTGACTGAAAATTCAATTTTGTCAACTAAATTTCTAACAAACGTTTCGTTTATATTTTATTCACTTAAATGCTTGTTATGATTACATAAATAATGCGAATTTAAACAAAACACACACACACCTAAATATTTGAATTGTTATCATTCTTTTGATTGAGTTATTTTTGGAATTGTTCTGTTGGCACTTATATATACAAATTTGGTGGTTATGTTTTCGCTGATTCTCAAAGTGCTATTCAGAAATAACTTGCCTATGGCTGAGTAGTTCTTCGGGTTCGGGGAAAGCGTTGATTAGAGTAACAAAACGTTTGAAGTGATGAATTGGATTTCAAAGTGTTTGAAACAGTTACATGAAGTAGCAAATTACGTGTTATGATCAAAATTTGGTCCACTTAAACGTGATGCATTTTATTTAAACATTTATTTAAAAAGCCTACGTACCTCTTATTTTGCCATCCATAAATGACGTAGCATTTTTTTAGTGGGGAATTTTTAACACCCCCTCTCACATCGTAGCATTACGTCACAAAACTCTAAATACCCCCTGGTAATAATGTAGCTTGACAGTTACTCCCCCCCCCCTTTCCACATAAAAAATATAAAAAAATTTAAGAAAAATAAAAAGCGATGTTAGCTAGATGAAACGGGTAAGGTTATCGTGAAATAAGGTCAACCCATTCCCCTCTAAAAAAAGGTACGTAGCATGACATGAACCCCTACCCCCCCTGTCGTCACACATCATCACAAAATACAAAACTCCCCCCTCCCCCATATAATACTACGTCATTTATGGATGGTCCATAGGAGTGTGCAGAATTTTGCCCCTATTCGATTTTAACGTTTGCTCTTCAGTTATAAAAATAGTCTTCAAGCAAGAGGATCAAAGTTTTGCTCGAGCATCGCGAATACCATTCGATTCAGTTCGTCGAGATCGGAAAATATCTGTGTGCATATATATGTGTGTGTGTCATTTAAATTCACACAATTTTCTCAGAGATGGCTGAACCGATTTTTACAAACTTAGTTTCATCTGAAAGGTATAACACTCCCATAAGTTGCTATTGAATTTTGTGTTGGTCCAACTTCCGGTTTCGGAGCTACGGGTTGAAGAGTGCGGTCACACAGCAAATGCCCATATAAACTGGTACAACCATGATGTAAAACATATATGGGTTGCGGGTCTGGATCACTATATGATCAATCAAAGCAGCTTTGACTACATTGACCTCCAGCAGAACTCGCCAAGTTCCTAAGCTAATATCACACCTATTTCCCAGCAAATTTTCTACCGATCTTTGCAAATTTATTTTCAAATGAAAGATATAGTAATACATTTGACAGCAGCTGAGTTTCATACGGTGGTTCCGGAATTAAAGGTTGGTTAATAAGGTTACAATGGAATTTTCCACATAAATCGGTACAATCGTAATACCTCAGAGGTTAAAAGCTATTGAAATGGTCACCAAATTACTTCGATTCGCAAGTCTAGATTACTGACTGCCAATCAAAAATTCTTGGAATATATTGTCCACTGTCGACGATTCCGGAAGTCCTGGGCTCCGGACATATTGCACAATTGAAGTTACATCGGTATGGTTGATGACTGAATCGATTTTCTCATACCAAGTCTCAAATGCAGTTGAGTATTGTGTCGCCACCCCTCCTTCCCTCCCTTTGCCCTCACATATACTATACTGAATTAAGACAAAGGATCTCTGGCGCATCCTCCACTCCACCCCCTTCACTTCCAAACATATTCCATCAAAAAAAACAAAATATTATCACACGAAGATAACATTGAACTCGTGCTGATTAAGCTAATTAAATATTATACTTTTTTATTTAATGTGAGTCACTTTCGTGGTAGTCATGGAATACCTGCCAAGTATAAGAAAAATATAATACACATTTCCACAATTTTATTGAACAAAACCAGCTAATGAATCATAGTTTGGATAAATGAGATAGAATCAATCACACCACTAGGAGGATTAAAACAGGTTTTTTTAATTATTCGTGTTACCCCATCATAAAAAGTCAATAATCTAATTTTTATCGCTTTAAAAGCCTAAAAAAATGTTTTTTTGTGTATTCATGGAGAAGCTTTCAATAATAATGTTTTCATAATAACAACTTTCGACATATTTGTATAATTGATACTATTTGCAGTTAAAAATACAATTTCCTTTTTGAATATAATTTTAAACGCCATTTTAAATCAAAATGCCCATAAAAAATTTTTTCTGAAATGTAATAATTCTCGAAATACTTTAAATTTTGTTTAAACAAAACAATTAATTTATTTTATTACGACCTTTTCATAAGTTTTTATATCAACAACAATTGGTTTTTCAAAAGGCCTAAAAAATTTCGTGTAACTTTCTCTTTGACATCACAACGATTTTGTAAACCATTTGCAAGCTATTGGAAAACAACCAAAATATTATTCAACTATATAGTTTATGGTTGAAAAAAATATGGATTGTTTTCGAATAACTTTCAAATGGTTTACAATATCGCCTTGCCGTCAATGGCAAATTTACAGGAAATATGATGCATCTTTTTGCCTTTCTCATATAGAAAGGTTATACAATCACTCGCCATTCGACTCAGTTCCCCGAGATCGGAAAATGTCTGTGTGTATGTATGTATGTGTGCGTGCGTATGTGTGTATGTGGAAAAAATGTCACCTCTGTTTCTCAAAGATGGCTAGACCGATTTGCACATACTTAGTCTCAAATGAAAGGTACAACCTTCCCATCGGCTGGTATTGAATTTTTTATTGATTGGACTTCCCGTTCCAGAGTTACGGGTTGAAGAGTGCGTCCACACAGCAAATTCCCATATAAACTAAAATGAAAAATTCTCAAAGGGGGAGTAAGGGAAAATTTCAAAATCGAATTTGCATTTTTGATGCCAAATGACTTTAAAATGCATAAAACGTTGAGATTTGATGAAATCTCAAAAAAAAAAAAATTTTGACTAAGATTGACTTTTTGGACTTTGGCACCTTTTTGCCTTTCTCATATAGAAAGGTCATGCAATCACTCAAAAAATCGTCAACCTAACCCCGGCCGCGATTTTTTGGACTTATTTAGGCGTATGTAGGAGTATGCAATGAGGGGTTGCTACTTTAAAATTGAAAATAGTTTAAAATTTCTTAACAAGTTAAAAAAATTTCGGCAGAGTCCGGACCCTCCGGATCCTCTTCCTTGATCCGCCGCAGGTTTCAAGCGATGTTTCAGTGTTGACACATAGCATCTCAAGATCGTGGCTGTCGACCCGTTTTATGTGTGTGCAAATCATACTGAATATGTAATATTCATTTCCACCGTTGAATTGAACATAACCAGCCATGGAATCGAAGTTTGGATAAATGAGAAAGGCACAATTGCACCACTAGGTGGATTAAAACAGGTTTTTAAAACCTATTGTTGTAGATGTAGAAACGCGAATAACTTATGAAAAGGTCGAAATTAAATAAAACAATTGTGTTGTTAAAACAAAATCTCGAGAACATTTAAAACATTTAAAAAAAATTTTGTTTTTGACATTTTGATTTAAAATGACGTATATAATAGGGTGGGGCATTGTTATATTGAAAAACGTTATCATAGCCACATCAACCGAGCACAGCCCTTTTCTGGTACCTTTTGGGGTCCCAAACAACTGCAAAATTTGGGGTCGATTGGTGTTGACCCGGCGTGGCGCATTGCGTTTGAAATTTGTATGGAGATTAGTATGGGAAAACCTACATTTTTGCATTTTTAATTCTACAGACTACAATTCTTCTTGTAGTGTGTCAACAAATAGACAGAAGTATAGTACAGGATATGCTGAACAAATTTGCCGAAGGATGTATGGTGTTAGAATGTCTCTAAGCCAAGTTATAGCTGTTCATAGTTCAATACATCGAATTAAATGCCAAAAATGCCAACACTGCTGGTGTACCAATGGTATTTCATATAGCATTCCAAAATAACATTATACATTTTAGATTTACCACATTGGTATGTTTGGATGAATTATTCAAAAGCCTTAGCTCAATTTCATGAGCGTAGGTAGTTGAGCAATATTGCGTAGTGAGGGGTGAGGGGGGGGGGGGACTTTAATATGTAGAAATTCGAACTGAAATGTTGTCGAGTTGGAATGTTCAGACGAATTATTTCAAAACATTTACACAATATCTTACGCATAATAGTAACGTTGAAATAAAACATACTGTATCTATTTGCCTTGACTTTTATCAATAGAAGTTACGTTACAGACTGAATCAATTGATGTCGAGTTGATATGTCAGAGGATTGCATTGATTATATTTCAGTTTAATACGCACTATGATTTGATGGGATGCTCATTTCGATGCTGTTCGATCACCTGAAGCGAAAATTGATGGAGGGATCTGGTAGATTTCATGTTGAAATCCAGAAATTAGCTTCACGCCTCGTGATCGAACAGCATAGAAATGAGCATGCTATCAAATCATGCGTATTATACCGAAATATAATCCTCTGACATATCAACTCGGCATCATTTGATTCAGTCTGAAACATAACTTCTATTGATAAAAGTCAAGGCAAATAGATACAGTATGTTTTATTTCAACGTTACTATTATGCGTAGGATATTGTGTAAATGTTTTGAAATAATTCGTCTGAACATTCCAACTCCACAACATTTCAGTTCGAATTTCTACATATTAAAGTCCCCCCCGCCCTCACCCCTCAATACGCCCTTTTGCTAAACTACCTACGCTCATGAAATTGAGCTAAGGATTTTGAATAATTCATCCAAATATACCAATGTGGTAAATCTAAAATAAATAATGTTATTTTGGAAATCTATATGAAATACCATTGGTACACCCGCAGTGTTGGAAATAAAAATGATTTTTGGCATTTAATTCGATGTATTGAACTTTGAACAGCTATAACTCGGCTTAGAGACATTCTAACACCATACATCCTTCGGCAAAGTTGTTCAGCATATCCTGAACTACACTTCAATCCATTTGTTGGCATACTACAGGAAGAATTGTAGTCTGTAGAATTAAAAATGCAAAAATGTAGGTTTTCCCATACTAATCTCCATACAAATTTCAAACGCAATGCGCTACGCCGGGTCAACACCTATCGACCCCAAATTTTGCACAGTTGTTTGGGACCCCAAAAGGAACCAAAAAAGTGCTGTGCTGAAAAAACAATCATTTTGCCCCACCCTAGTATATAATCAAATTCAGATAGAAAATTGTATTTTTGACTGCAAATAGTATGAACGATAAAAATATGTGAAAAGTTGTAAGGAAAACTTTTTTTTTATTGAAAACTTTATTGAAAATTTAAAACGATGAACATTAGCTTATTGACATTTTATAATGAGGTAACGCGAATAACTTTAAAAAAGGCATAATTACACGAATTCATTGTTTTTGTGCATAAAGTCATTGTTAGTAAAACTTTTTACCGATAAGTTCTAAATGTTTCTTTACTCTTTAGATGTTTGCTAGCAAAATATAAAAAAATAAAAAATGGGAAGTTTTTGCAATTTAAATTTTTAACATAAATGTTTGTTTTAGTGAAAACTGTCAACATTTTTTCAGTGTAATTTCTTTGCTGTATAAAATACAGTAGTCGATTTTTTTGGAATTAATGCATTTAGAAACGTCTACGCTCTATTGAAAAATTGCTCTTGTATCAAAATGCTGCAATTGACAGAGAAAATCATGGGGATTCATAAACCGAACACAACTGCAAAATATCGTTTGAATCGACGAAGGTCATATTTTGCGGTCGACTGGCTTCTCATGTCTAGAACACATTTACGCTTCTTCATAAAATAATCAGTCAATTGAAAGTAGAATTGCTGAAGGAGTCCGTATAGAACGCGTTCCATGTGTTTTCAATTATACTTAATTTCAATCGACCCATGCTACTCCTTTCCAGACAACAATGATCAACATTCTCAGTTTATTAGTTCTAGGTCATTTATAGCCACGAAATATGCATTTGTTCTAAATGTTTACGCCTATCAGCTTTTAAAGCTTGGAGCGAAGTAACTATAATTCAAGATAAATCAAATTCGAGGGGTTAATGGGTATGGGTACCAAATTACCTGTTTTCATAAACCTTTATTTACGTGTAGTAATAAATAGTAATGTGGGTCGAGACTTCATTCGTGTAATGTCCCGGCATATGTTCAACCACTACACGTTCGATGAGCATGTGCGACGTATTGGGCTTGCAGAGAGTAGTCTGTGCGCTTGTGACGAGGGCTATCACGACATCCACAATTTAAATGTATTTTCTAGATTCGTTTGCTTAATCCAATAATATCTCTTGCTAAAATCTGAATTACCAGTTCTAAATAATATATATGGGCAGTTTCGCGCGAAATGATCATAAAAGGATGGAAACTTGAAGTCGACCTTCGCAGATTTGAACCAATTTTGGAGAAATTATTCATCTAGGGGCATTATATAGAAATAGAAATTTTTGTGTTAATTAAATCACATCCATGGGAGCTACCCCCGTTTTGAAAAATTGCTAAAACTCTCGATTTTCTTTTGAGTATATCTCCGGTTGTATTTACTCTACAACCGTAAGTTCATGGAGCCTAAAAAAATATTATTTTTAGCAGCAGTGCTATGCTATTTTTCCTGGTAAAAATTAATAGTTTATTTTACTCGTTATACGTATATTTTAATTTTGAAAATTCTAATTTCATCGCATTCCTCAGACATTTTTACATAATTTACATTTTACATCAATATAATTAAAGTCAATCCCTAGATTCACCGCTTTGAAAGGAGGTTAGGATCACATCGAAATTCAATAACAGCCAATGGGAATAATAAAACCGATATAAATGTCCGCACATACACATATGCATACACACAGCCATTTTACGATTTGAAAAGTATATGCGACTCGGATGGTTTTTGTAGCAACTGCATAACCTTTATATATTGGAAAGGTAAAAAAGTTGCAAAATTCAGTAAAAAAGTCGTAGATTTTTGTCAACGTTTTTTCGAGATCACATAAAATCATGACTTTTAAAAACATTTAATAGCACAAAAACCACTCCGGTTTTTTAAATTTCATGTACTCTTTCCTTTGGAAAAAATCAGATTCCGGCTGACATTGGAATTTCATGTATCAACAATTTAGTTTATATTTTCGGAACCATATAAGCAATCCAAACGAAACGTTATAGAAAGTTATGGGGATGCTTTTGATTTAAGATTAAGCTTGTGATTATCGGACAATCATCTCCGATAAGTCGATGTGACTGTTAATTTTGAAACACGGTCCCTTTTCCTGAGACATCCAGAACCATCTATTTGGTAGTAAATGTGGCCAAATAGCAGTTAGTGACTTAGAACAACAAATTCAAGCGATTATACTCACAATTTAAAAAAAAATCATCTCAAATTCTAGTTTGTGAAAATCGGTTTAGAAAATTCCGAAAAACCAATGTCGACAAATTATTTATTTAACTTGTAACTCCGGAAACAGACGTCGGATCAAAATGAAACTCAATAGCAGCCGATGGGAATATTATACCTTTCATTTGAATCTTAGTTTATAAAAATCGTTTCAGTCATCCCAGAGAAACCGATGTGGATATTTTGTTGACATACACACAAACATACCTAAATACATACATAAACACGCACAGATATTTTCCGATCTCGACGTACTTAGCCGAATGGTATATGAGAATCAGCCCTCCAGGCATCGGTTAGAAAGTCGGTTTTTGTAGCAATTACATAACCTTTCTATATGAGAAAGGTAAAACTATTGTTTCCAATCTTTTCTATCGGATTGTGTTCCTAGTTTTGAGATAGATTTTTCCTCTCCGATTTAACATAAAAAATATTCCAGCACTGTACTTATTTTAATATATTCAAGATGTGAAAAAATAAATTGACACTGTCAAGCTAACGCATTTGTGCCTATGATTTGGAAAAAATAATGATTCAACATTTTTAAATAGAGCATACTTCCGAAATATTTTGGGGAACTACATTGTTCGGCACAAAATTAACATCGTTTACTTCGTACCAATTAATTTTAACACATGCACACATAGCTTGAATTAAGGTACTATCAACATTTTCCTCTTGAGAATGTGTATTGCTACAGGAATAAAAGGAGCATTGTCTTATTCGTATTACGGCTAGTCTGATTTGAAGTGCGTCTCGTTGTACACCAAAAACGCAATACATTATGTGTAAAGCTCTTTAGACGTTTTTATTCCGTTTTTACTTGAAGCGAAACTGAGCCAGGTTCTAACCCCAGCTGCTGTCAAAATGTTCGAAATGACAGCCATTGGGGTTGCAACTTGACACAGGTTCGGGGTCAACCAAAAGCGGCATCAGTTTATCGTCTTAGTTTGAAACGAGAGGTCCATAAAGTTTAATTGTTATCTGAATGAAATAACCTAAAATATTAATCCTTTTTATACATATCAAATTAATAAGTTTGAACGATATTAGAAATCGTCCTGTTCCTTTTTAACCATTATCGAAACAACTTGATCACATTTTCTGCCACAACCAACCTCCGGATTTGTGCTGTCGACAACTTTTCACCGATCATTGTGGTCGTGGTTTTAGTTCAAATTTCTTTTGCGCACATTTTTGCGATAACATAAAAACCAATAGTTTCTTCCAAAATACTAATCATTCTACTACATGTTTTCGAATACAGTCGTTAGGAGTCTTGACACTAATGATCCGTCCTATCCCAGGTACGAAGGGTGCCTTACCGTTTGCACCACAGAGTAAAGAAAATGATTCAAATTTATTTATAGCCATGCTAATAATTACGTACAGTCGCAATAATTGATATGATGCAAGACTTTATCATACTATCATATTGGTTTACTTATGCTAACTAATTTGCTAACCTTCGTTTTTATGAAAGAAAGAATAAAATCCATCATCAATAGAAACATAGCTTTACATTATGATCATCAAAAACGAGCGCTAGACCCACTGCGTACCATTTGTGTAGTGATCATGTAGGATATATGTGTCGGTTTTGCCTTTCTCATATAAAGAAAGGCTATGCAATCACTGTAAAAATCGACTTTGTAACCGAGGCCCGGAGGGCCGAGTGTCATACACCATTCGATTCAGTTCGTCGAGATCGGCAAATGTCTGTGTGTGTATGTGTGTGTGTCATTTAAACTCACACAATTTTCTCAGAGATGGCTGAACCGAATTTCGCAAACTTAGTTTCATCTGAAAGATATAACGCTCCCATAAGCTGCTATTGAATTTTTAGTTGATCCGACTTCTGGTTCCGGAGTTACGGGTTGAACAGTGCGGTCACACAGCAAATTCTCATATAAACTGGTACCACCATGATGTTCAAATGATGTAAAACATATTAAAATTGATGTAACATTACTCTAGTTTGCGGGTCTGGATCACTAATGATCAATCAAAGCAGTTTTGACCACATTGGCCACCTATGACGGTTCATGACGCCCCCGGGAAACTCGCCAAGTTCCTATGCTAATGTCACACCCATTCCACAACGAATTCTCTACCGATATTTACAAACTTGATTTCAAATGAAAGATACATTAATGCCATTGACTGCTGTTGAATTTAATTCGGTTCTGACTCTTGCTTCCGGAGTTACAGGGGTGTTAGTAAGGATACACTGGAATTTCCCATATAAATCGGTACAATCGTAATAACTCAAAGGCTAAAAACTATTGAAATGGTCACCAAATTACTTCCAATCGCAGATCTAGATCACTGATTGCCAATCAAACATTCTTTGAATACATTGTCCACTATCGACGATTCCGGAATTCCGGGCATATTCCACAATTAAAGTCACATCGGTTCTTCGGTGATGACTGAACCGATTTTCTCAAACCAAGTCTCAAATGAAAGGCAAAATATGCAGTTGAGTATTGCGTCGCCGCATTCCCCCCCCGCCCCCCGCCTTGCCCTTACACCTCCCTCCATCATCACTCCCCTTTTCTTGGACCACCCTCACGCCCGCATTTCCTTCATCCACCCCGTATACCGAAATAAGATGAAGGATTTCTGACGCATCCTCCACTCCCACTCTACTAACCCCCCATTCCCTCCACTTTCAAACCCATTCCACCAACCTTTCCAAATTATAATCACATGAAGATAACATTGAACTCATGCTTATAAAGCTAATTAAATATTATTCTTTTGCCTTTTACATTTCTTATAAAAGAAATGTATAGAATTCGCTCAAACTTTCAAGATTTTTTCCGAGGCCCAGAGGGCCGAGTCTTATATACCAATCGACTCAGCTCGACGATTTGGGACAATGTCTGCGTGTGTGTGTGTGTGTGTGTGTGTGTGTGTCTGTGTGTGTGTATGTAACGGACAAATTCTCATTCGTGTTTCTCAGCAATGGCTGAACCGATCTTATCCAAACTAATTTTAAATGAAAGAACTAAAAAACAGTATGAACGCTATTAATTTGTTTTTGATTCTGATGTTTAGTTTCCAAGATATGAATGTTTGAATGCGCAAAAATGGCGTTTTTTGCAGTTTTTTTAAATTATCTGCCGAAATTGACAATGTAGATTAACAATTTATATGTTTTTAGACAGCTTTAACGAATACCTTTCGAACAAGCTATAGATTGTTGAAATCGGACTATTATCAAAAGAGATATTTAACATTAAATGCGGACGAAAGATTTTTATCATTTCCCATTGCCAGAAATATGACCAAAAACATGTAATCTATTATTAACGCCAAAACGGCTTACTTTAGGTCAATAGTATCTTCGGAGAATTTAATGGAGGTAATATGCCCATTCTTTTGGTATTGTGTTTTTGCTGATTAATCCCCCTATGAGTGAGATATTTTCACAAATTTTCTTAGAAGTGATTATATCGGAATGATGTCTTCAGCAAATTTGTAGCTCTTACTTTAGCGAATAACTTTACTAAAGACTTTAAATATCTATTTTGAATACTTTAAAAGTTATGGCTTGTTGTTTGATGATTACTCTTTGTCGCCTATTTATTGTTCAATTTAGTAATAATCCATTGAAATAAGCTAAACATTATTTCGATAAAACGAATTTTGTATTTCATTTTACTATCTACAACCCCTAGAAATAATCACCGAACACTTCCAAGTTGTCTGGAAGGAACTTGATAACTTATCAGTACAAAAATGTTCATTTGTGCGAACCTTCCCTTCTAACTGCAATTTTTCTAACTTATAACCATCGGATCGATCTGAAACATACCGGAAAATGAAAAGCGAAATAAATAACTCCAAGCAACGGCGTAGCCAAGAGAAGGTTTTGAGGTTTAACACCATACAACCCCCCCCCCCTCACCACACCCAAAAAAATATTGGATTGAAGATGAAAATTTATTGATGCAGACTGATTTAATTCAATATTACAATAACAATTATCTGATCCGTAGATTGATAACCTATTGTTGTAAACATCATGAGGACTTTTGATAAATTGTAGGAATGGGGCCCTGATATGTAACTGATCTATTGGTCTTGATTTCACAGTTGTCTAATAGCATCAATATCAAATTCCTGCCTGAAAACATTCCAATAGAAAATTCCAGAGTTCTGTAATCAATCATAATCCTCAGATTTATTTTCAAATTGAGCTCGTTTTTGTAGAAATGTACTGTAATAAGGGTCTTTATTTAATAGGAAGCGAAGTTAAAATTGATTTAATGTCTATGAAACATAGAACTGCTCACCAAAAAAATGCATAACTTTCAACATTTGCTAAAAATGTTTTTGCTTTTCTCATTCACTCTAAAATTCGTCAATCTAATCCCGACCCGGAGAGCCGAGTGTCGTATGCCAATCGACTGAGTTCGTCTAGATCGGAAAATGTCTGTGTGTGTATGTATGTGTGTGTATGTGGAAAAAAATGTGACCTCTGTTTCTTAGAGATGGCTGAACCGATTTGCACAAAGTTAGTCTCAAATGAAAGATACAACCTTCCCATCGGCTGCTATTGAATTTTTTATTGATTGGACTTCCGGTTCCGGTGTTACGAGTTGAAGAGTGCAATCCTACAGCAAATTCCCATATAAACTAAAATGAAAAATTTTCAAAATCAAATTTGTATTTTTGATGCCAAATGACTTTGCATGAAACATTGAGATATTTGACAAAAATTGGCTTCTTTGGACTTTGGTACATTTTTGCCTTTCTCATATAGAAAGGTAATGCAATCACTCCAAAAATCGTCAATCATACCGGCCCGGAGGGAGTATGCAGTGAGGGGTTGCTACTTTAAAATTAAAACTAGTTTAAAATTTCTTAACAAGTTGAAAATTTTTGGCAGGACCTGAACCTCCCGGATCCTTCTCCATGATCCGCCGCTGGTTTCAAGCGATGTTTCAGTATCACATAGTATCTCAAGATCGTGGCTGTCGATCCATTGTATGTATGTGCAAATCGTACTGCACATGTAATATTCATTTCCACCATTGTATTGAACTTAACCAGCCATGGAATGGTAGTCTGGACAAATGAGACAAGCACAATTGCACCACTAGGTGGATTAAAACAGGTTTTTATTTTAGGAATGCGTCGAGTTGAGACGAAAACGTAATATGATTAATAACTAGGATAACACTTTCCGAATGTAGAGAGAAATTTATGAAAAATGACGATTTCCATTCGATTCTAGCAGGTTCTGATCGATTTTGATGAGCATTTGATTTTTGTTGTATAGGTCAAATGTTTGAAAACAGTAATTTAAGGTCAAGATAGCATCATTTTGAAACCGCCAATTTCGGAGGTTTAGTATCTTCGATGAGTTTTACAAACGTTAAACAGCGCATCATTTGATAAAATAATTTTGACGGTATATCGTCCAAGAAGTATTTATGGTGAATTTTCTCAGGTTACTATTTATGACTACAATAAAGTCTCAACATATTCGCTAAAGACACGTGCTCTGATACTATTTTCTGAAAAATTAATTCTGCTTAATTTTAAAACTTCAAAAATTACGGTTTCTGAATTATGCCGTTTGGACAGTATGATCGATTTTCACTAAACCGAATTTCTGGCTACGCCGCTGATTTCAAGTAAGTAGAAACAAAATCGTTCTACACTCGTTCAAAAGAAACTTCTTCGAATGCTGAATATCTATTATAACACATTGAAACCCCGATTTTATCAGCCAAATATGAACATATGTTTGATGGGCTCTAGCAGACGAACAAGACTGAATTCGAGTAAATCCTTTGTTGAGCATGTTTTCCTTATCATGAAGATATGCGAAAATAAAAAGTTCATCATAATCAAAAATAGTTATCAGACTACATCAAAGGACGAGAAGAATATTTTAACAGCTTCAGTTTATTATAAAGAAAAAAATTGCCCGATTTAGTCAATGTCCCCATTTTGTCAGCCTAAAATACACCATGAGACTGATAAAAATGGGTCTTTATTGTATGTATTATTCGCTGTGTTTCACATTAATAGGTACATTTCTTTTTTGGAGATTTTTCTATTGCATCGAACTACAACAATTTTAAGGTAGTTCTCAAGGGGTTATTTCATAGACTTCTTCCAAAATTTGGCGAACCTATTCCAATTCGTATACCAATGAATTGGTATACTTAAGGGTTTATACGTTGCAGATAGAGAAAATACTGAAATTTTCAGCTTTTTTCTTACACAATATTACGAAAACTTATTAAACATTTTTTCCTAATAAGTTTGCGAAAATTATAAACTATTTGAAAACATTCGATTTTTTTGGCTCAGTTCAATATATAACCCCTTTAGGAAAATTCAGTTTTCCCACCACAATATAGATATTTTATTAACAGAGCATTAACAACAATTCGTTGGTATGTCTATTTTTTGGGCCATTTTTTCGCTTTCCCATTGATTTGGTTTGAGATTTCTAGCACTGAAGTTGTCCTATGCTGATTGGAGCGATTCTCTGAGTCCTGCCACTATCCCATGTAGTATGTGTTATCAAAAACATCGGGAGGCATCAAGTTCTAAATGTTCTCAAACGATATAATATCCAAAGAGTGATAAGAGTTATAAGAAATGTCTCATCACACTGTTAGGTGGATTAAACACGTTTTTACATTTCTTATTACATTTCTTACAAAAGAAATGTATAGGATTCGCTCAAACTTTGAAAACTTTTTCCGAGGCCCGGAGGGCCGAGTCTCATATACCAATCGACTCAGCTCGACAAATTGAGACAATGTCTGTATGTGTGTGTGTGTATGTGTGTATGTATGTATGTACAAAATGTCATGTAATTATCTCAGCAATGGCTGAACCGATCTTAATGAAATTAGTTTCAAATGAAAGGCCTAACGTTGCCATTTGACACTATTATTTTCGATTTTCGATATATTGTTTACTTTCTGAGATATGGACGATTTTGTCAAAACACAGCAAGTTTTTTGCAAATAACTTTCGAACAATACAATGCTGTCCCACACACTGCACATATGAAGAAAGCTTGTAAAAATACCTTTCTAACAAGCTATAGATTGTCTTAATCCGTGCATGATTGGCGAAGATATTAAACATTTTGTATTTTTGGTCCTCGCTTACCAATAGACCTTTCTCGTCCGACCTAACCCCATTTTTTCTTATTTTTAGTCGAAAGATTGCACATTTTTAATAATATTTCCGCTAAAATGAGACATTTAGGAGCTATCGTGATTTTTTGATGATTTTTTTAAATTTGTAAAATGCAAGAATGTTGAATATTTTTTTCACCTTTGCAAGAATGGTGGGACTCAAAATGTGTGTTTGGGCAGCACTGTTTTGTATATTTTTGTTTGAGTTCTTGGCAACGCGGTAAATGAAGTGGTGAGTTGCGGTACAAAATTCATTTATAATGTAAACAAACTAAAGTGAACCTCTCGCTGTAGAACATTGCATGAAAATGTTTAACCTGTCTGTGTGTGTGTATGTAACGGACAAATTCTCATTCGTGTTTCTCAGCAATGGCTGAACCGATCTTATCCAAACCAATTTTAAATGAAAGAACTAAAAAACAGTATGAACGCTATTAATTTGTTTTTGATTCTGATGTTTAGTTTCCAAGATATGAATGTTTGAATGCGCAAAAATGGCGTTTTTTGCAGTTTTTTTAAATTATCTGCCGAAATTGACAATGTAGATTAACAATTTATATGTTTTTAGACAGCTTTAACGAATACCTTTCGAACAAGCTATAGATTGTTGAAAGCGGACTATTATCAAAAGAGATATTTAACATTAAATGCGGACGAAAGATTTTTATCATTTCCCATTGCCAGAAATATGACCAAAAACATGTAATCTATTATTAACGCCAAAACGGCTTACTTTAGGTCAATAGTATCTTCGGAGAATTTAATGGAGGTAATATGCCCATTCTTTTGGTATTGTGTTTTTGCTGATTAATCCCCCTATGAGTGAGATATTTTCACAAATTTTCTTAGAAGTGATTATATCGGAATGATGTCTTCAGCAAATTTGTAGCTCTTACTTTAGCGAATAACTTTACTAAAGACTTTAAATATCTATTTTGAATACTTTAAAAGTTATGGCTTGTTGTTTGATGATTACTCTTTGTCGCCTATTTATTGTTCAATTTAGTAATAATCCATTGAAATAAGCTAAACATTATTTCGATAAAACGAATTTTGTATTTCATTTTACTATCTACAACCCCTAGAAATAATCACCGAACACTTCCAAGTTGTCTGGAAGGAACTTGATAACTTATCAGTACAAAAATGTTCATTTGTGCGAACCTTCCCTTCTAACTGCAATTTTTCTAACTTATAACCATCGGATCGATCTGAAACATACCGGAAAATGAAAAGCGAAATAAATAACTCCAAGCAACGGCGTAGCCAAGAGAAGGTTTTGAGGTTTAACACCATACAACCCCCCCCCCCTCACCACACCCAAAAAAATATTGGATTGAAGATGAAAATTTATTGATGCAGACTGATTTAATTCAATATTACAATAACAATTATCTGATCCGTAGATTGATAACCTATTGTTGTAAACATCATGAGGACTTTTGATAAATTGTAGGAATGGGGCCCTGATATGTAACTGATCTATTGGTCTTGATTTCACAGTTGTCTAATAGCATCAATATCAAATTCCTGCCTGAAAACATTCCAATAGAAAATTCCAGAGTTCTGTAATCAATCATAATCCTCAGATTTATTTTCAAATTGAGCTCGTTTTTGTAGAAATGTACTGTAATAAGGGTCTTTATTTAATAGGAAGCGAAGTTAAAATTGATTTAATGTCTATGAAACATAGAACTGCTCACCAAAAAAATGCATAACTTTCAACATTTGCTAAAAATGTTTTTGCTTTTCTCATTCACTCTAAAATTCGTCAATCTAATCCCGACCCGGAGAGCCGAGTGTCATATGCCAATCGACTGAGTTCGTCTAGAT
The DNA here is from genome assembly GCF_030247195.1 of Topomyia yanbarensis. NCBI lineage: Eukaryota > Metazoa > Arthropoda > Insecta > Diptera > Culicidae > Topomyia > Topomyia yanbarensis. Next base: position 243,609,685 of record NC_080671.1, on the reverse strand, counting down.
CGGAAAATGTCTGTGTGTGTATGTATGTGTGTGTATGTGGAAAAAAATGTGACCTCTGTTTCTTAGAGATGGCTGAACCGATTTGCACAAAGTTAGTCTCAAATGAAAGATACAACCTTCCCATCGGCTGCTATTGAATTTTTTATTGATTGGACTTCCGGTTCCGGTGTTACGAGTTGAAGAGTGCAATCCTACAGCAAATTCCCATATAAACTAAAATGAAAAATTTTCAAAATCAAATTTGTATTTTTGATGCCAAATGACTTTGCATGAAACATTGAGATATTTGACAAAAATTGGCTTCTTTGGACTTTGGTACATTTTTGCCTTTCTCATATAGAAAGGTAATGCAATCACTCCAAAAATCGTCAATCATACCGGCCCGGAGGGAGTATGCAGTGAGGGGTTGCTACTTTAAAATTAAAACTAGTTTAAAATTTCTTAACAAGTTGAAAATTTTTGGCAGGACCTGAACCTCCCGGATCCTTCTCCATGATCCGCCGCTGGTTTCAAGCGATGTTTCAGTATCACATAGTATCTCAAGATCGTGGCTGTCGATCCATTGTATGTATGTGCAAATCGTACTGCACATGTAATATTCATTTCCACCATTGTATTGAACTTAACCAGCCATGGAATGGTAGTCTGGACAAATGAGACAAGCACAATTGCACCACTAGGTGGATTAAAACAGGTTTTTATTTTAGGAATGCGTCGAGTTGAGACGAAAACGTAATATGATTAATAACTAGGATAACACTTTCCGAATGTAGAGAGAAATTTATGAAAAATGACGATTTCCATTCGATTCTAGCAGGTTCTGATCGATTTTGATGAGCATTTGATTTTTGTTGTATAGGTCAAATGTTTGAAAACAGTAATTTAAGGTCAAGATAGCATCATTTTGAAACCGCCAATTTCGGAGGTTTAGTATCTTCGATGAGTTTTACAAACGTTAAACAGCGCATCATTTGATAAAATAATTTTGACGGTATATCGTCCAAGAAGTATTTATGGTGAATTTTCTCAGGTTACTATTTATGACTACAATAAAGTCTCAACATATTCGCTAAAGACACGAGCTCTGATACTATTTTCTGAAAAATTAATTCTGCTTAATTTTAAAACTTCAAAAATTACGGTTTCTGAATTATGCCGTTTGGACAGTATGATCGATTTCACTAAACCGAATTTCTGGCTACGCCGCTGATTTCAAGTAAGTAGAAACAAAATCGTTCTACACTCGTTCAAAAGAAACTTCTTCGAATGCTGAATATCTATTATAACACATTGAAACCCCGATTTTATCAGCCAAATATGAACATATGTTTGATGGGCTCTAGCAGACGAACAAGACTGAATTCGAGTAAATCCTTTGTTGAGCATGTTTTCCTTATCATGAAGATATGCGAAAATAAAAAGTTCATCATAATCAAAAATAGTTATCAGACTACATCAAAGGACGAGAAGAATATTTTAACAGCTTCAGTTTATTATAAAGAAAAAAATTGCCCGATTTAGTCAATGTCCCCATTTTGTCAGCCTAAAATACACCATGAGACTGATAAAAATGGGTCTTTATTGTATGTATTATTCGCTGTGTTTCACATTAATAGGTACATTTCTTTTTTGGAGATTTTTCTATTGCATCGAACTACAACAATTTTAAGGTAGTTCTCAAGGGGTTATTTCATAGACTTCTTCCAAAATTTGGCGAACCTATTCCAATTCGTATACCAATGAATTGGTATACTTAAGGGTTTATACGTTGCAGATAGAGAAAATACTGAAATTTTCAGCTTTTTTCTTACACAATATTACGAAAACTTATTAAACATTTTTTCCTAATAAGTTTGCGAAAATTATAAACTATTTGAAAACATTCGATTTTTTTGGCTCAGTTCAATATATAACCCCTTTAGGAAAATTCAGTTTTCCCACCACAATATAGATATTTTATTAACAGAGCATTAACAACAATTCGTTGGTATGTCTATTTTTTGGGCCATTTTTTCGCTTTCCCATTGATTTGGTTTGAGATTTCTAGCACTGAAGTTGTCCTATGCTGATTGGAGCGATTCTCTGAGTCCTGCCACTATCCCATGTAGTATGTGTTATCAAAAACATCGGGAGGCATCAAGTTCTAAATGTTCTCAAACGATATAATATCCAAAGAGTGATAAGAGTTATAAGAAATGTCTCATCACACTGTTAGGTGGATTAAACACGTTTTTACATTTCTTATTACATTTCTTACAAAAGAAATGTATAGGATTCGCTCAAACTTTGAAAACTTTTTCCGAGGCCCGGAGGGCCGAGTCTCATATACCAATCGACTCAGCTCGACAAATTGAGACAATGTCTGTATGTGTGTGTGTGTATGTGTGTATGTATGTATGTACAAAATGTCATGTAATTATCTCAGCAATGGCTGAACCGATCTTAATGAAATTAGTTTCAAATGAAAGGCCTAACGTTGCCATTTGACACTATTATTTTCGATTTTCGATATATTGTTTACTTTCTGAGATATGGACGATTTTGTCAAAACACAGCAGGTTTTTTGCAAATAACTTTCGAACAATACAATGCTGTCCCACACACTGCACATATGAAGAAAGCTTGTAAAAATACCTTTCTAACAAGCTATAGATTGTCTTAATCCGTGCATGATTGGCGAAGATATTAAACATTTTGTATTTTTGGTCCTCGCTTACCAATAGACCTTTCTCGTCCGACCTAACCCCATTTTTTCTTATTTTTAATCGAAAGATTGCACATTTTTAATAATATTTCCGCTAAAATGAGACATTTAGGAGCTATCGTGATTTTTTGATGATTTTTTTAAATTTGTAAAATGCAAGAATGTTGAATATTTTTTTCACCTTTGCAAGAATGGTGGGACTCAAAATGTGTGTTTGGGCAGCACTGTTTTGTATATTTTTGTTTGAGTTCTTGGCAACGCGGTAAATGAAGTGGTGAGTTGCGGTACAAAATTCATTTATAATGTAAACAAACTAAAGTGAACCTCTCGCTGTAGAACATTGCATGAAAATGTTTAACCTCACTTTTTTGACAGTTCGGAGAGCTTGTTTACATGGTCTTGGAATTTTTTTAATTCGATCATAGTATGAAAAACTCAGCTCAGCTTACTTCTTACACATGATTCGTTGAAGTAAGCAATTTCTAGCCAAATATTTGAAAAAGGCCTACTGCCAAATGCATACAAATCGAATTTTTATGTTCTCCATTAAATCCAGGGACAGAACCTGCAGATAGATGTTGTCTTCTTCATTTTTTGTTCATTTTATGTTTTGTCTCGCATAGCCACTCTTTCTGCCTCACATATTTCAAATGGACTGGCTGCATTTCACAGTTCCCCCTGGCTGCATTTGACGTTAAACTTTTTCATATCCGCACGTCCCGTCTCAATTAAAACTATCTATCCAATCATGTACATAACGCAACAATGGATTATGAAGAGTTTTGATAACGATTCTATCACTCTTTATAAAAGGGCCTGGCTCATATAAAAGTCCTAACTAGCAATACATTTATTATAAAATGATTATAAAGGATTATTATAACTGATTACAAAAAATATATAAAAGCAGTGGCATCCCTAATAAAAAAATATAATACACGAACTTTAACCCATATAGTGCAATGATTTCACATATTGTTTGGATGATACCCTGAACAGGTCGTTAGGCTCTTGAATCATAAGATGTTTATTAGGGATACCTATACTCAATGAATTAAGGGGTGATGTAAAGTGCTCAAACCGAAGGTAATTTTGTTTTACGATTTTGAAGGCAAGGCAACAATGGACCTCTTGTGTAATGTATAAAAAAAGTATTTTTCAGTCACGCAGAGTTACACATACGAGCGTTCCAAGAGCAGATGTCAAACCATTTTCACGCGGAGCGCCACGGCGGACATGATAACTCTCCATAAAATTGTCTGAAACAGGAAATTTAGTAAGATTTATAATGTTTCGACTTGTAGTTTTTCGATGAACCAAAAAAAAAAACAAAAAGAAAATAGTTTGAATTTCGGAAAATGGCATCATAAAAACTGAAATAGCTTATATATTAATGTAACAATCGCTCACTTTTTTTTCAAAATAATGTGGAGAAAATTTTTTTTTATTCAGTTTTCCATGGTTCATCGACTTGCTACACATATTATGCATTCTCATTAAAATATGATGTCAATCCGCTGAATAGTTTATGAGTCATCGTGTCTGCCAATTTGAAAAATGCGGTTTCGAAACAAACCCCTGTTAAATTGTCGATTGATTGAAATTGCAGCAAATACGCGCGAGGAATGCATGGCTGTTTAAAACAAAAAAAGTTCAGCGTGGCCACCGATTTTTTTACTCACTACAACAGACTCCCCCATTAATCGAAACTACAACTGCTTTTGGCCTAACATTTCCATAATTTACATACAGAGCCAATCTGATTTTATAAAGTTCAATAAGGGCAATATGGTCATCAATTCAGATTTATCTTTTATAACTTTTGGTGTAATATCAGACCTTAAAAGATTTTTTTGCAATCAAACGAAATAAAACAGTATTAGCTTTTTCAATTGTATCATAACGAATTTGACCAAAACTTCTTTTGTCTTTTTTCTCGATGTTTAAGTTTGGCAGTTAGGCCTTTTTCAATTGTTTGGGTAGAATTAAGTTTATGTTTTCGTTGTTAATTTGTTAATTTATTGTCAACTATTGTACACGGTAACCTGTTGATGCGATCAATTTAATTTGGTTTGTTTTGTTGCTGAATTACAAGGTTAGTTACAAAGCATTTTGATAATATATGGTAATTGATGACCTTTACACCCCATTCTAGGTCTGCACCAGTTGCCGCTGTTTCGCCCCGTCCGGCGATGGTCCAGCCTGCACCGCACTCGGCCGTCGGTACCTCAATGGCAACCACCAACCAGAGACTTGGATTAAAGGCTAAAACGTCAGCCACGGCCGGTGGTGTTGCAATCGGTTTTGCCGTCGGTCACAACGTTGGACATGCCCTCGGCGGAATATTCAGCGGTTTCGATTTTCATAGCGGAATTTAGTCAACCGAAATTATAGTCATCAGTCGAGAGACTGATAGGTTATCAGCAGCAACCAGGAAGTCGAAATCTCACAGTGGTTTTGGGTATCCTAAAGTGAAGTAGAGTGCGTTAAGTTATAACAAATATCGGTTAACAATGGGACTATTACAAACTGCCGGATGTGACCTGTACCGCCACCGATGTGGAAATCAAAAAGGAAAACAAAAAACTAGCGCTACAATAGCACTCAGATAAAAATCCAAACAATCCAGCAGAATCGAATCGGCGATTTAAGGAGATCCCCGAAGCATATGAGGCGCTATCAGATGAGAAAAAACGTCGCATCTATGACCAGTACGGCAAGGAGGGTCTGATGGCCAACGGTTCCGAGCGGTACCACCATAACACACGGCACTGGCGGTACAATGGCGGTGGTATCAACGACGAGTTTGATATCTTTGACGGATTCCCGTTTACGTTCCGCAACCCAGAGGAGGTGTTAAGGAAGTTCTTTGGTGGCTAACCGTTTGAGGAGTTTTTCAGGGTAACATACCACCATAATGGGCATCGGTCGAATGAAATCAGCAATGGACCGCGACTTTCACACACGGATCCAATGGCGCACCGAGGTAGCGGTGGCGGTTTCACCTCGACATCGGAGTTTAGTGTCGGCAGTGGTCCGGTGGAGCGGACGTCCAGCTCGACAAAAAAAATCTATTTACTTATTGCTAATACTTGACTACCATGAAAAATCATTGATGCAAGGTAAATAAATAAACAAAGCGATCATCACATACTAAAACGTCCAAATTTTCTGCTTCTTAAAACCGGTGCTAAGATGTGTCCGAACATTAAACACACTTTTCTCTCAAAAAATATTTTTCCGACCAATTCTTCAGTGATTTAGCAGGGTAGGTAACATTCAAGTATAATCTGGCAGATTTTACATTTTATTTACCTTTGAATCGATAAAATGTGATGCGCAGTTTGGAACCGAGGATAATCGATAACGCAAAGGTTAACTTTCCGGTTGATCGGCAACGACTAAAGGCTAGTTTACAGTTATTAAAACGTGTCACGGGATTTGGGTCGCTGTGTATTTTAAATGCAGCTCGGGATTTCAAATCCCATGACGGGGAATGAGTCTCAGTAAAATGAGTTTTCCTGAAGTGTAAAGGCCAGTTTACAGTTCGGAAAACGTGTCACGGGATTTGGGTCCTTGTGTATTTTAAATGGAGCTCGGGATTACACAAAAATGACAGTTTTCCTGAAGTGAAAACCCAACTGCGGGAAACATCACGTAAAACTCTCCACAAAGAAATCCGGCCGGGAACAATTTCAACACAAATTGTTTCCGACGGAGAAAATAGTATTTTTATAAGGTTTGCAATTTGCCGGAAGTTTGATACTGTTTGTATTTTTAAGAAGAAGCATAGTTATGGTTTGACAGTTTGGAGAGATCTCGACGGGAAATTTTCCCTGATCAAATCCCGTGACCCATTTCTCGAACTGTAAACTAAACTTAAGGACATTCGTAGCGTATACGTTTAGCTTATCAGGGGGAAACAGCAATAGAAATAAAAAGATCCGTTCACCGATGGTATTCCCGGTCGGAAGTGATTGAAATTGTTGCTCAGAACTCAATATATCTCCGTGAATCCATACTAGTGCGAATCGAAGCAACGGACAAGTGTAAAGTATGTTGATTTTCTTTCAAAGAGCATCAAAAGTATTCACTCAAGCGAAAAATAATGTTTTTGACAGGTATATGAATGAATTATTTTAGCATCAGTGATGCCAGGTCTATTAAACAATAGCCTACTGTAAAAATATAAAAGTCTGCAGATTGCCACAAAAATCTTCAATAAATTTGACATAGAAATGTAGTGTGTTGATAGTTTAAATGATCAAAGATGTTGAAGGCTGGTTTAAATTTGCTGGCACAGGCTTTGTTCTGCAAAATATTTGTAATCTGCAAAAGATCTGCAGCGAAATTGCAAAATCTGCAGATTTACTAATATATATGCAGATTTGGCATCCTTTTACTATTCCCCACAGGAAATTCATCCAAATGGTGTAAAAATACGGGGAAACAAGGCAAGATAGGTATTCAGAATATGGGGTTAAATGAGCAGTTCGCACTATTTTTGATTTTTTCAATAGTTAGAGGTACCAAATCATCGCGGCAATATGCAGTAACGAATCGGGGATAAAAAAGGAAGCATTCTAGCATATAAAATTTTTTGACGAGAAAGGTCTATTTCCACTAATTAAAAATGAGATTGTTTCATACAGAGTATTGCTTTACTGGTGTTTTAGGGGCAAAACTAAACCGATTTTGAATAAAGGGGTATGAAAACACATCTACGTGAATCAAGGAATTCGATGTTGAGAACATTTTGTGAATTACCTTTATAATAAATGAACTATTTCTCAAAAATCAATATATAAGTTCACTTTAAAGACAAAATAATGTGTTGATAAAGAAACAGTGAGATCTAGTATTTATTCCTTGGATTAGGCATTGCGTTCAATCCTGAGGTAAATGTTGGATAGTATATCAATACACAGATCAACAAGTAATTCACCTAGTAGTGAGATAAAAGATTTCTCATATAATTATACTCGTGGCGTCACCGAAAGCAACTGTATGTTTGAAGCCCAAAAATCTAGCGAAAATTTAGCTCTTTTGCAAGATTTAGGTTATACTGGTTATGGCGCAAAAATCACTACTTGCATTATTTATGATAAGAATTTTAGAAATCAATATATCATAATAATATACCTATAAAAATAATGTCACTGCATTAACCATCATTTGCCATTCCTCACACGCCCCCCCCCATCACACTATCTCTCTCTCTCTCTCTCTCTCTCTCTCTCTCTCTCTTTTCTCTCTCTGTCTCTCTTCTATCGCATCTATCTAGCTATTTCTGTATCCATTTCTAAGTTGTGTGATAAGATCTTCTGCCAATCTGAAATATTTATTAATTGTAATTGCGAAGGTTTGAGAAAACAAAACTATTTTTTGTCTGCTGCTACATCAACTCAACTTTAATTCAATTGTATTCAAAGCCTGTACCTACACTATAATTAAGGAAATTCATGGCTATATCAGAAAAATATTTGGCATAACTGGGTAATATGAAAGTTTGACGATGGAAATTTTCAAAAGAGACATTCCACGTGCGATATTTAAACTATTCGTATCTCTATTGAATTTTGAATGAAATATATGCTCAAAGACTGAAAGCTGAAGCCAGCAGGATTAGACTTGCCATCAACTTTTCGAAGACAAAATACATGAGAGGAAGAGGTTCTAGAGACGACAATGTGAACCTCCCACCCGAGTTCGGATTGACGGTGACGAAATCGAGATGGTCGACGAATTCATGTATTTGGGCTCACTGGTAACCGACGACAATGATAACAGCATAGAAATTCAGAGACGGATCTTGGCGGGAAATCGTGCCTACTTTGGACTCCAGAGGACGCTCCGGTCGAACAAAATTCGCCGCCGCACGAAGTTGATTATCTTCAAGACGCTGATTAGATCGGTGGTCCTCTACGTCCACGAGACCTGGACTATGCTCGTGGAGGACCAACGCGCCCTTGGAGTTTTCGAACGAAAGGTGTTGCGTACCATCTATGGTGGCGTGCAGGTGGAAGACGGAACGTGGCGCAGGCGAATGAACCATGAGTTGTATTAGCTGCACATTCGTTGTATTGGTACGAACTTTCATGAAAAATAACGGATCAAAGACCAAAAAGATCCACAAATTAGATCCAGGAAAAGAAGTCTCCCAAAGTACCCACTCTCGATGGGGGATGCAACTACAATGTGTCTTCTAACTTATCGTCGTCCATATTTGGATTTACTGAGTAGTTTGAACCATTTCTTTTTCACAGTATTGGTTTGTATAGGACTTATTCATCCATATTTCCTGCACGAGAATTCCGGACGAAACAATATGAAAGCTATAAGGATGAATGGAAAGAGACTGCATTGCAATCAACTGAATGCACGGCTTTTATGCTATCGACATAGCCTAGACATTTCACACTATTTACTTCAATGCAAATAAAAACTTTGAAATATCTACCTGTCTCATTCACGAATCGCATTCTCCCTGTCGTTCATTGTTTAAGGGGCTTGAAAGCACATGTGACCTTGTCTCATTTTACTATATTCAATTGCGCGTTAAAATACTGGACCAGTAAATTCTATTCTGTACATAAATCTTTTTTTCGGGAATATGTGGCCAAAAAGTAAACTTCGAATTCGTCAAATAAAGAAGCATGAAAACAAAAAGAATAAAACCAAAAAAAGATGGAAGGCCTAGAAAGTCCATTGCATATTTATTAGCCTTTTTTCAAAAGATGGGATTTTCAAAAACATTTCAAAACTTTCTGATGCAATGGTTCTCAAATTCGTACAATCCGGTTTATTCATTTTCTTAATTCAAAAATGTTTTTGCTTCAAATATATGACCATTTTATTTTAATTAATTATTTCATTCCGCATCTTTTTATTCGTTTTGTTCATCTGCCTTCTTATTACTTATTTTATTCGTTTCATTCTTTGGATTCACTCTGATCAGTTCATTCTTTTTGTGCATTTTACTCATATCATTCATTGTTTTCAATGTATGCATTTTATTCATTTTTTCCAGTTTATTCATTTTGTTCAGTTTCTTCATTTTAATAATCTGACTACTTTTTCAGTTTTAATCATTTCATCCAAATAATTTATTCGATTCAATTTATTTCTTTATATTAATTTATAACCTTTTACCATTGTTCAATTTTTCATTTTAATCAATGCATTTAATTCTGCTCATTTTCTTCTTTTTATTCATTTTATTACTTCAGCTCATTTTGTTTATTTGATTCGCTTGTTTTATTTATGCATTTCATTTATTTTTTACTTTATTCATTTTGTTCATCCATTCTTTTTATTCATTTGATCCATTTCATTAATTTGATTCATTGAATTCACTGGATGAATTAAATCAATTTGATTCATTTAATTCATTTAATTAATTTGATTTATGTGATTCATTTGATTCATATGATTCATATGATTCATTTGATTCATTTGATTCATTTGATTCATTTGATTCATTTGATTCATTTGATTCATTTGATTCATTTGATTCATTTGATTCATTTGATTCATTTGATTCATTTGATTCATTTGATTCATTTGATTCATTTGATTCATTTGATTCATTTGATTCGTGTGATTCATTTGATTCATTTGATTCATTAGATTCATTTGAATCATTTGAATCATTTGATTCATTTGATTCATTTGATTCATTTGATTCATTTGATTCATTTGATTCATTTGATTCATTTGATTCATTAGATTCATTTGAATCATTTGAATCATTTGAATCATTTGATTCATTTGATTCATTTGATTCATTTGATTCATTTGATTCATTTGGTTCATTTGATTAATTTGATTAATTTGATTAATTTGATTCATTTGATTCATTTGATTCATTTGATTCATTTGATTCGTGTGATTCATTTGATTCATTTGATTCAGTTAATTCATTTGATTCATTAGATTCATTAGATTCATTTGAATCATTTGAATCATTTGAATCATTTGATTCATTTGATTCATTTGATTCATTTGATTCATTTGATTCATTTGATTCATTTGATTCATTTGATTCAATTGATTCATTTGATTCATTTGATTCATTTGATTCATTTGATTCATTTGATTCATTTGATTCATTTGATTCATTTGATTCATTTGATTCATTTGATTCATTTTATTCATATCTTTAATTTTTTGCATTTCATGTTCAGTCATTCGTTTTATTTCATTCAATTTGTTAGTATGAGTCAATTTATTCTATTAATCTTATAACTATTTCTAAGCATAATCTTATTTCTTATTTAATAACCTAATCTAATTTTATTCGTGTATTTTATAATTTTGATTTACATTAATTTTTCTACTCATTTTATGAATTTATAAACCTATTATTTCATTTTTTGCTTTACTTTTTTTATTTCGGTCGTTTTGTTGATTTCTATAATTTATCAGTTTATTCGAGATTTTATTCGTGCAAGACTAGAAACTGTTTTCATCCCACCTCTAGTTGAGTGCCTACTTCTCGTGAGTTCTGCAAACTAATCCAATAGTGAAATGTGTAAGAAATGTCTCATCTCACTGCTAGATGGATTAAATCGGTTTTTATATAGAAAAGTTATGCAATTGCTCCAAAAACCGACTCTTTAACCGAGGCCCGGAGGGCCGAGTCTCATAACATTCGACTCAGTTCGCCGAGATCGCAAAATATCTGTGTGTATGTATGTGTGTATGTATGTATGTATGTATGTATGTATGTATGTATGTATGTATGTATGTATGTATGTATGTATGTATGTATGTATGTATGTATGTATGTATGTATGTATGTATGTATGTATGTATGTATGTATGTATGTATGTATGTATGTATGTATGTATGTATGTATGTATGTATGTATGTATGTATGTATGTATGTATGTATGTATGTATGTATGTATGTATGTATGTATGTATGTATGTATGTATGTATGTATGTATGTATGTATGTATGTATGTATGTATGTATGTATGTATGTATGTATGTATGTATGTATGTATGTATGTATGTATGTATGTATGTATGTATGTATGTATGTATGTATGTATGTATGTATGTATGTATGTATGTATGTATGTATGTATGTATGTATGTATGTATGTATGTATGTATGTATGTATGTATGTATGTATGTATGTATGTATGTATGTATGTATGTATGTATGTTTGTAAGTATGTATGTATGTATGTATGTATGTATGTATGTATGTATGTATGTATGTATGTATGTATGTATGTATGTATGTATGTATGTATGTATGTATGTATGTATGTATGTATGTATGTATGTATGTATGTATGTATGTATGTATGTATGTATGTATGTATGTATGTATGTATGTATGTATGTATGTATGTATGTATGTATGTATGTATGTATGTATGTATGTATGTATGTATGTATGTATGTGTGTGTATGTGCGGATTTGTTAACAAAATGTCCACATCGGTTTCTCGGAGATGGCTGAACCGATTTTTACAAACTAAGATTCAAATGAAAGGTATAATATTCCCATAGGTTGCTATTGAATTTCATTTTCAACCGATTTCTTGTTCCGGATTACGAGTTGAAGAGTATGGTTGCAAAACAAAATTTGTTGATTTGTCCACATCGGTTTCTCGGAATTTTCTGAACCGAGTTTGACAAACTTGATTTTAAATGAAAGGTCCATCAGCTGCTGTTGAATTTTGTGTGGCTCCGAGTTCTGGTTCCTGAATTACAGGGTGATACGTACGATCACGCAGCAAATCCCGATTCTAACGAATTCTGCGATGAATGTAAAAAAGTGGATTTTTTTCCAAAATGTAAACACAACTGTTGCATTTGTAGATCTAGGTCACCAACAATCATTCAGTCTCTTTAGCCACACTGGCCACCATCGATGGATCCGGAAGCATCCAAATTCAGAATAACGGTTATATTGGTTTCTCGAAAATAGCTAGACCGATTTGATCAACTTAGTCTCAAAGGTCTTGCGTCCCCGGAAACTGATATTAAATTCCATCTCCATCCGACTTCCGGCGCCGGAGTTACGGGTTGTGGAGTGCGATCACATAGAAAACTCCGATTCAAACCGATACCGCGATGAATGCAAAATGTGCTCTTATATATACTTACTAAGTGTAATAAGAATGAAATACATTTCCATAATGTTATATTGTACGAACAAACTATTAAATCATAGTTTGGAGAAATGAGAAAGGCACAATTGCACCTCTAGGTGGATTAAAACAGGTTTTTCATTTTGCACTTTGTGTGGAGGTTCGTCACCCCAACTCGGTTGATTTTTTGCGCGCGCTTTTTCGACCTGTATTTCACCTTAAATGGCTTTTTGACTGTTTGGAGCTACAAAGAATGTTGCATTGACGTCTCTACTCTCCGTCGTCGTAAATTTCTGTTCCTGGGACTACGGAATACACAATACAGACAGCATATGACCCCCTTCGATTAGTTTGCTAAGATTCAATGGATTTGCTTATTTCATCGAATATATTGTGCCGTCTAATGTGTTTTGTAAACGACCTCTTCCTTTTTCGTGTTGTTCGTGATGATTAAATAGTATTAGTTTTATTACATTTCTTAAAAGAAGTAGTTTTATTACATTGGATTCGCTCAAACTTTGAAAGCTTTTTCCGAGGCCCGGAGGGCCCAGTTTCATATACCAATCGACTCAGCTCGACAAATTGAGACAATGTCTGTATGTGAGTGTGTGTATGTATGAGTATGTGTGTATGTATGTATGTACAAAATGTCATGTAATTATCTCAGCAATGGCTGAACCGATCTTAATGAAACTAGTTCCAAATGAAAGGCCTAACGTTGCCATTTGACACTATTAATTTTGATTTTCGATGTATTGTTTAATTTCTGAGATATGGGCGATTTTGTCAAAACACGGAAGGTTTTTTGCAAATAACATTCGAACAATGCAATATTGTCTCACAAGCTGCGCTTAAATAAAAAGCTTGTAAAATACCTTTCTAACAAGCTATAGATTGCCAAATCCGTTCACAAGCGGCGGAGATATTTAACATTTTGTATTTTTATTCCTCGCTTACCAATTTCCACTAACTAAAAATGAGATTGTTTCATACAGAGTATTGCTTTACTGTTGATTTAGGGGCAAAACTAAACCGATTTTGAATATCGGGGTATGAAAACATATCTACGTGATTCAAGGAATTCGATGTTGAGAACATTTTGTGAATTACCTCTTTAATAAATGAACTATTTCCCAAAAATCAATGTACAAGTTCACTTCAAAGACAAAAAAATTGTTGATAGTGAAACCGCGAGTTCTAGTATTTATCCCTTGGATTAGGCGTTGCGTTCAATCATGAGGTAAATGTTGGATGGTATATCAATACACAGATCAACAAGTAATTCACCTAGCAGTAAGATAAAAGATTTCTCATATAATTATACTCGCGGCGTCACCGAAAGTAACTGTATGTTTGAAGCCCAAAACTCTAGCGAAAATTTAGCTCTTTTGCAAGATTTAGGTTATACTGGTTATGGCGCAAAAATTACTACTTTCATTATTTATGATAATAATGGAAGGAATCAATATATCGCATAATATACCTATAAAAATAAGGTCACTCCCGAGCAAAGTCAAACATCAAAATTACAACAAGTAGAAATCATATTTTGATAATAGCATCAAATTGAAATCTTATTTTGCTATCAGTTTTAAATTTTTTAAATTTGACATAAGATTTTGATCTCATGTTGCTATCCTTCTTTCTTAGAAGAATTTTCTATGTTTATATTTCTTTGGTGAAACATCAAAGTGAATACATATTTTGTTATCAAAAAAAATTCAACATCTCGATGAGCTTTCAATTTACTCTCACTGATAGCGGAATTAGCTTTCTGTTTGATGTCATAGGACAATTTTGCTGTTCTCCATTTTGATCTTTTAACCGTTAACGCGACCAAAACAACAACAACCTGGGTAATAATTTGCCGAACATCACAACATCAAGTGTAGTTTTCAATTTGTTGTCAGACTCTGCTCGGGCTGCCTTACCCATCATTTGCCATTCCTCACACGCCCCCCATCTCTCTCTTATCTCTCTCTCTCTCTCTCTCTCTCTCTCTCTCTCTCTCTCTCTCTCTCTCTCTCTCTCTCTCTCTCTCTCTCTCTCTCTCTCTCTCTCTCTCTCTCTTTCTCTCTTTCTGTTTTCCTTCTATCGCATCTATCTAGCTATTTTTGTATCAATTTCTAAGTTGTGTGATAAGATCTTCTGCCAATCTGAAATATTTATTAATATTCAAGCCAATTTCATGTGTGCGATGTAATTGTGAAGGTTTGAGAAAACAAAACTATTTTTTGTCTGCTGCTACATCAACTTAAATTTAATTCAGTTGTATTCAATGCCTGTATCTACACTTTAATTAAGGAAATTCATGGCTATATCAGAAAAATATTTGGCCTAACTGGGTAATATGGATTTTTGACGAAGAAAATTTTCAAAAGAGACATTCCACGTGCACTATTTAAACTATTCGTATCTCTCTTGAATTTTGAATGAAACATATGCTCAAAGACTGAAAGCTGAAGCCAGCAGAATTGGACTTGCCATCAAAGTTTTGAAGACAAAATACATGAGAGGAAGAGTGTACCGGGCCAAATGGCCGTTTACGGTTTCCGTCTACCAAAACGCTCCTCAGGACGTTTTAAACGAGTAGCTTTAGCGCCACCCCCGAAGAGGACCACTCGTCAGGTTAGAATTGCCCAGCATGAAACCTAACCTCAGGGCAGGTTATAGAAATTGATCCCGAAATGGCGCAAAGGAACGGTAGGTAAACACAAAATATGAAAAGATGCACTCCGTTTCGCGTATAGATGGAGCCACTACTATGTTTAGCAAAGACGCAAGAGAAATGATCGTTATACCAACTCGAAAGCTCATGCACTAAAAAAACGATCAGTTATCATCACAGGCAGAACTCAGTCGAACACTCTTTCCCTCTCGTTTTGTAAGTAGTAGTGGAAACTAATTCTCGATAGCCCATCGGAGTCAAGACGGATACAGGTGTGCACATTTTTTTTTCTGTGTGTGAGTGCGGTTGTCATTTTTCTTTGATGATGCCGAAAAAACAAGAGGATATGAAGAAGAAAAGCACAAACAAATGACGTAGTGGGCCTTTCTGTTACCATAAGTTTTCTTTCGGTTCGGTCATAGTTAATTTAATCAGTTTTTTCGAAGTAAAAAGTGTCCCTACGTGTTCTAATAGGTAGATCCGAGGTGAAGCTCGGCCTTTTCTCATTTTTCATCGTGCGCCAAAGAATCAGGATGCTCGTTCGTTCACTTCAAGGGCCCCGGCCGCCATGCTTAATTTTGCAAGTATTTAACTAATACACACAAAAGTGTCAAATGTTCCCACCTTTCTCCCATCTTGCATCGGAGTAAAACAAACACAAAGAAAATTCAAATCTACGGAAACGACGCGAAACGTCAGAAATCTTCTCGAACCAAATTTACTACACAGGAAAGCTAATCAACATAAAAAATACAAACATTTCAGGTAACACTAACAGGAAAACATTTTATTGGACGGATTGAAATACGGCATTTATTCTTAACCTAGGTTTTATATATTCATTAAGCTTTACATTTTTCGTGTTCCTTCCCTTTCTAGCTTTCCCCTTTCCTGTCTACCTAAGTGCGGTCAAAATTTCCTGCTAGCGGATAAAGCTGCGCTGAGCAGTACAAATGCGCGATCGGCTTTAGCTTTCGAGCGGCAAAGAAAGCTTTCGAAGGTTTGAGTTTTATGTGTGTGTTGGATCTACGTGCACGGATCAATGATCTATTTTTACTCACATGTATTATTTCTGGAACAGCGTCGATCTAGCAGATCTGCATCTCAGCTGGGTGCCGACTGGTATTGCGGCTTCGGCACCGACTTCCTATCGCAAACCAATTCAGCGATGGCGACGAACGGCATCTACAATGGCGTCGCAATGATGACGCTAATTAGGCCTTTGCCTACCGGGTGTTGAATTCGGCCAACTTTTCGACGATGAAGATGGCCTTCGCTCTAACGAAGCGCGTTGATGATTTTGCTGCTTCCTTCCGACCTTTTGCCAAAGGCGTCGGGACTTTCGAAGCCGGAACGTGGGGTCAGCAAGGTGGTAAACGAGACGGGCGGTGTGCCGAGCGTATGCGTCGCTAGAACGCGGATAGCGGAAAATCTCCAAACTTTCAATAAAAGAGAAGAAGCCGTCGATCGGCTATTCGACGCTTTGAAGCTTTTTATAACACAACTCAATTATTAATTCTTACCTTCTTTTCACACACAAGTTTGCACGAAATGTAACGAATTCAAATTTGTTGACCGCACAATTCACTGACCGCACTAGCTATGCCTATCGGAAAGCAGAGCCGTAGCAATCCTGTTTTGCGTGAGGGGGCAAATTTTTTTTATTAAACCTAACGTATATTTAAAGCAAGGGACTGGAAGAAAAATTATTTTTAATATTTAGAACCACAGTACTCAAGACGATTTTATGTTTAATGTGGATGAAGCAATTGCGCAATGTCGCGACACGGATCCAATGTCACGCCCAGCCCGGGGACAACTTGACAGATAGTGCTTGTTTCATATATGTACCACTAATTTGATGGTGGCGCTAGTATGCCTTCTCCCTACGAGTACCACGAACAACGAAACGAAATAGTTTCAAGAGAAAAGCGCGTTTCGTTACGTGTGTTATGAACGCCGTCAATGCAGCAAGAACAACATTTAGAAAAAGCGTATTCCAAAATGTGGATAAAGAAAACAATTATTAGAGAATAAATTTATCCCTAACTGGAAACTGTCAGCAAGGTACATAAATCTTATTATAAATTTAAATGGAAGTCGTTTTTTTTGTTTTATTGTTGTGTGAAGCGTGTAATCGGTAAATCATTTGTGCTTTTTGCCCGAGAAATATGAATGAAAATCATTTTGGCCAATGAAAGTAAATCACCAAGCCTAACAATTCGAGAACATATGACATCTTGTTTCAAATTAATTAAGAACGTCAAGAATTCTAGAATTTTGTTTGGGAATATAAACGAAATAAGTAGGATTTTCTACACAGTTAGCAAAATTGGTTTTGGATAGAATTTGTGCGCTTTTACCAGAATTCTGGCAGCAAACTGGTAGTGCCCGGTTTTAGAATGCTGCCAGGAATAGGGGCCATGCATAAATAACATAGCATTTTGGGGGGTAGGGAGGGTATACCAAATTTGTGACGAAGTGTGACGAGGGGGAGGGTAGGGTCAGAAGTTGTGCGACGTAGCATTAAGTTTAAAACCCATTGTTTAGAGAAAACAATTTAATGATCCTCCATTATTCCCAAGAGGAATAAATTTAAATTCAAACAAGTTACTTTTGATGCGGTTTTTCATGAGGTAAATTTTACGATTCGCGGAATTACAAGTTCACAAAAATACGAAAAGATTTTGAATACGGATTTATCTTGCTACATTAGTTAGTTAATGTTGTTAACTATTAGACTTAGTTTGGAAGCTGAATTAAATTTTCACTTCGGATTCAACCAAACAAAATTTAGTAATTTAGAAGAACGTGTGTTTCTTAGAATCATTGGCAGCTGCAGGATTGTGAACTGAGAGAACTTCTCTTCATGCTCCCCTTGACATATAAAATTCCAAACAAAACAATCAACACTATATTTGTGATGAAATGGGCTTATTTTGCCCGCAATTGTCTGTTATAATGAAAATGTTAAAAATAATAAAATAATTGAAAAACATGTAATTTTTTTTTCATCACCCGGGCGCTTTGCATGGGACGAGGGGGGAGGGTAGGTAAATGCTACGTTATTTACGAGGGGGAGGTTAGAATTTTGTGACCAAATGCTACGAGGGGGGAGGGAGGGGTCAAAAATCGCTGAAAAAAAGCTACGTCATTTGTGTACGGCCCCATATACAATTATGTTCGACTCTTGCCAGAGTTTTATTCGACTTTTGCAATAATTCTGTCCAAAAGATTTTGCGATGGTTTTGGTACGGATTCCTTCATAATTCATTTCGCATATTCAGCTCCAGCCCGACAGAAAACTAATTGAACGGCGTCTACCGGAGGATTTCATGTTGGTTCGATCTCGAAGATTTTCGGAAATTTCAATATAAGTGGAATTGGCTCGATTTTGAAAGCCATCTTCTTGTATTTCTGAAAATCGATTTATTTTTCTTGGATTTTTTAGATCCAAAATGGAATCTATGTTTCTGTTAAGGTATGGACAGTTTTTAATTTTAACAGCGAAATAAATTTGGTGACAGAAATGCTTAAATTCAATAGTAATTCTTCAAAAAGGCTAATGAGACTTTTGTAAACAAACTTATTTCGCTTGTTTTTCCGCTACAGAGTTGAGTTTTATGGAAAATACACATGAATCAACATCTTTGCCCTTGGTAGAATCAATTTCAAATGTTTTCTGTGTTGAAATGATAACAAATTAAGAGAAATCAGCAAAACAAAAGTTTGTTTACAAATCTTATTAGCTCTATTCAAATGTTGATATGGAATTGTTAATTTCTTACAGCTATAGAAAATAATAGATGGGATGCGCCTTTTTTAAATTTTGTTCCATTCGAGCCGCCATGACATCACCAAATCACCACAAAATTTGCTTATGAGTTCAATATATGGGAGCTGTCAAGTTGTCCCCGGGCTGGTCACGCCCCAGGATCCCGAAGCTGAAGTATTCTTTTAAGTTGACCTGTGAACTTCAGGTCATGAATGGTAACGTGCTCCCAATTCACCTGGAATTTGTGCAGAACTTACTACAGTGGCAACCGTAAGATGTTTACGATACCGACTTACACCTAGAGGCAACCCGTCTCAATATTACCGGGAAAAGGTAGCGGAGATTGGAGAGTCGGATCTCGAACAACTCTGCCGCTATCATTTCACATACTGAGCTTCGCATGCTGGGAGCTCGCCAGCTGACGAAAACACACTAATTCAGTAATGGAGTGTTTTATCGAAACGGCTAAAGCGTTAAACTTCTATGACCAAATCAGCCACAAGAAGCCCAATTTCAGCGAAGGTCTACCGGATATCAGCGATGTTATAGCGTTGAATCAGTATTTGGGAGGTCCCCGTACAATATCGCGAAGGACAACAGTGGCTTAGGCGCGTGGAGAAATGACCAGGTGAAGAAATCGACGAGATGTCAGCTGTCTCCGTCGAAACCAATGATGTATGCGAGGGTACACACTATCTTAGAAATTGGGCGTTACGCGAACCCCGTTTATCGCCGGATTTCATCACCCGTGGTACCACAATTCTCATCCCCAAGGACATACCAATTACCTGTCTAACAAGTCTGCACAAGATCATGAGCACCTTCATCACTACATACAGCCCACTATGAGAAGAATAGCACCAGAAGGACCAAAGGAGCAGAAGGGATGTAAAAAAATACACAAGACTGAAAAGATCAAGCTATCCTCCATGCAATCATTGTTTGTATTTGTATTTGTATTTATCATATATACACCAATAGGCAATTCAAAGCCACAATGATGTCTTAATGCTAAACTTATTGCTAACAGTCAAATCGTTACAAACTTAATAAAAATAATAACAATACAGTGAAAAAATCAACAATGAAGGAATCAGCCGAAATTAACGGGTCCGTTGAAGGCTTGGTAAAATCATTGGCGTTGGGCGAGGCAAATTAAAGTCGAAAGCTGATGCGACTCGGTTGACGATCCTTTGTAGGCCCGTAATGGCCCCGTGCATAATTAGTGCGTTGAAATGGCAATCGGAGCATGAGGTTGTTACGCGTTGTTCGAGGTGCAACATTTATGTTAATTTGTTCCAAGGTGGCTGAGCAATCCAGATGACCTCACAAAGTATCAGCATCAAACAAAGCCCTTGCTGTATTCCATCGAACAAGCCGGGGTTGCAAACTAATCAGCTGGCACCGGCTTTCGTAACTTGGCAGACAAACGGGATCTCTCTACGGCAAACTACGAAGCGCAAAACGTAAAAAGCGTCGTTGCACGGACTCAATTCTCTCAATACCGTTGTTATAGTTTGGGCTCCAAACTTCGCAGCAGTCCTTCAGGATTGACCACGACAAAGAGCAGTACAGCGCTTTGAGACAATACATATCAGTAAAATTTTTCGCTATCCTGAAAATGCATCCCAGCATTCGATATGCTTTGCTAACTGTATAGGAGACGTGCTGTTTAAACGCAAGTTGCAAGTCTCCTAGACACTCCTAGATCCTTCACCTGACTAACGCGTTCAATTTCAGTACCAGGTAGACAATAGTTAAAACAAACCGGGTCTTTTTTCGTGAGAACGATGTCACCTAGCACTTTTTTGGATTTACACACATACCGTTCGTGTTACACCAGTCATCGAAGGTTTCATACTGTGGTTGGAGTAATCTGGAATCTTCAGTAGCGCTGATGAGAAGAAACATCTTGAGATCGTCTGCGAAGGACAGGCGTGGAACCTTCAGAACTAGATGAACGTCGTTGAAGTAAAGCAGAAACATCAGCGGTCCCAAGTGACTTCCCTGGGGTACTCCTGACGTAGAAATAAATGTGGGTGCCTGACAATCTCCAATGACAACCACTATTTCTCGACCTGAAAGGTAGGATCGAAACAACTGCAACAGACTACCGTAAATTCCAAATCTCTCCATTATAGCGACTGTTATTTCATAGTTCACTTTGTCAAAAGCGACCGATAGGTCTGTGTAGATAACATCGGTTTGAGCGCGACGTTCCATACTCTCTGTTATGTATGATGTTAGGCAAAGCAGGTTAGTCGTTGTCGAACGGCCAGACATGAAGCCATGTTGATCGTCACTTAGGTACTGCATGCAGTGAGCCTGAAGAGGTTCCATAATCACCAACTCTCGAACAACTTCGAGACAGCACTCAATGAAGTAATTCCCCGGTAATTATTGACGTCTCGCTTATTACCCTTTTTATGGACTGGGAACATGTTCGCGGACTTCCAGCAGGATGGAAAGATGCCAATTAGGCAATCCACCACGACGTTTGATTGACAATTCAGCGAGTGGTTTTGTCAACAAGTTTGCTCCAGCGAACAGAAAAACCCGTCCGACGACCATACTTCGTTAGCCCGATTCGTTTGATGTTGGCTCAAATCGGCGATTTTGTCAGACATCGCACCCACCCGAGTTACGTCAGAAGAAATAATCATCTGATCAGAAATGCCTCATGGATTGCCTAATGGCAATAGATGCTCTAAAGATGCGAAGAAGGGGAAGTGCTAAAACGTCGATGTGCCTTTTTTAAAGTACTGAAGGGAAACCATCGGGTCCCGGAATGAAAGACGATTTTAACCGAGAACAAGCTCTGGTAATCATTGTTTCATTGACATCGATAGCGCTTAGAGTTTGGCTCACAACCGGAACTTGACTAACAGCGAGTCAATTTGATCAACTGTTAAGGCCTCATCTGTGAACACATTCGCGAATTTCTCCGAGAAAAGTCTGCACATATCTTGGGATGTGGTAGCTGTGCGGCCGTTGAAAGTCATAGATGATGGCAATCCGGATTCCTTGCGCTGCTCATTCGCATATTTCCAGAAACGTTTTGGGTGCGACTTGAGATTACGCTGAATGTTTTGCTGATATCGAAAGAAACAATCCTGGCTAGCTCGTTTATAAGCATGGTTGAGACTGACGTAAAAGTTTCTAAGTGGAATTGTGCGATACTTGGTCAACCTCCGCAGAGCAGCTCTCTTAATGGACTTCAGCCGTCGCATCGTGCTCGTTTGCCAAGGAGGGCCGGTTTGTTGATGATGAACTTTCTTCGGGACGTGTCTGTCAATAACATAACCCAAAACGTTGGAAAATGTTTGAACTGCGGTATCAACATCTTCGGGGTCCAGAAAATTTAGCCAATCGAGAATGGAGAAGAGGTCTGCGATGTTGTTGGAGAAGTAGTGTGTAACCAACGGAACATTAGTATACCGATTACAAGAAGACATACAACTCCATATCGCACTCGCTCCTCATCAAGGTATTAAAGATGTATAAAGCTTATCCTGTAGTCTAAGGTTCCTACGGCAGGTGATGGAGAGAGGAACGACAAAACTGCTCAGCTCAGAAGTGGAAAAGACGTGTTGCGGTCTAGAATGCTTCGCATCTTGAGGGGGACCTTCCAAGACGATTCGTTTATCCCGCACAATAGGACACCTCAATGACTATCAGATAAGGTATAGAGAAACCTCACCGGAAGAGACGTCCCATACTTTCTACGTGGACGACATCAAGATCTATGCTGACTCGACAGAACGACTGAGTGTAGTCATCAAACTAGCCGAAAGAATTAGTGGCGACATCAGCATAGCGTTCGACCTAGAGAAATGCCGATCTGCTCCGCTACTATCAGGGCGATTGATCGAGACTGGAGACTGCGAGATCGACGAAGGTGAGATGATTCGGGACACGATTCGAGGAGAATCATATCAGTATATCGGATTCCGGCAGCTCCCCGGGATTCGCCACACCGACATCTGGCTTAAGCTCCGAAATAACGTTCCATTATATTACTTTTAGGTGAATTAACTAAACGATATACTTCTGGAGATGCGCAATCATAAGGGCAACAAATTCTCCGAACAATCTATACTTCTAAAGTTAAAGGGTTTAGACGCTACTAATTTGGAGCACGAAAACGACGTTTTAAAACACTGTGCAGAGTGGAAGTGGCTAGCTGTGCAAGGTGCCCATCCACACCAGTACATCGACAAGACTGCATCTAATTTTTGATCAATTTGTGTTCTCATTCGGCCCTTCATTGTGCAATTTGCTATATTATGACAGATCGTCTAGGCGCGATATTTCATGAAGCGCGGCCATTTGCGGCGATGAAATTTCGGGTCGATACTAATTAACACAGTGTACAATATACAAATAGTCCTCTTGATTTTTATTTGATTAATCTATAATTTGGCTCGGCGCAAAGCGTGGGGGGGGGGCAAAGCCCCCTCTTGCCCCTTAGGTTGCTACGGCTCTGTCGGAAAGGAACTTTTTTTTAATAAATTTAATCCTAAAAAAACTTCTCACATTTTCAACAAACTATTCCTTTTAAAACACACCGCGATACTAAAAAAAGAACTTCACACTGCTGCCTCTTCCACGATCAGGATCGAAATGGACGAGTTGCAGTTCTGTAAATCCTCAGATAGGCGTCAAGTGATTCGAGTATTCGTAGTCGGAAGTACGTATTTTTTCAAATACTACTCTTTCGACAACCATTTCTCTCGCTTGAATTTTAAGAATACTCCTTCCTCTTAACACATTCGTATCTATCCATTTCATTCTAATGCGCATTTGGGTTTCGGTGAGACGGAATATTTTTTGAAAGTTCATCCGAAATAGGCTAAAATTACATGCAAGGGAATATTTGTACACAAGCGTCTGAATATTTCTTGATGTGATGCGTTTTGGCATAGTGAGCGTAGTGAACGAATAATGACAAAAACTACGAAAAAGGTGAACATGCTACATCATCCCCTACTAATTATACGAAAATTTGATTGAATTGCAAAATTCAATCAAATTTTCGTAGGGTTTAACTTTACTGAATTGAAAAATTGGCTATTGAAATGAATTTCCAGATAAAAATGACAAGCAAACTCATTCAAACATCAGCAAGCAAAAAATCATTCATACAACAATTACAAAAACATTACTTTTCTGAAATTGGTCAAAATTCCAGAAAAATAACAATACTAGAACATTGTTTTAACTTCAGCAATAAATTAGCCGAGCCACTGAAAACAATAATCCGTAAAATAAACCGTGACTTGTGGATCCAGAATCATGATCTACTCCAGAATAAATTCCGAATTAATGATCATGTACGTTTTCCACATTATAAACGACAAAATAAACCTGCGAATCCTGAACAACGATCACTCCAGAATTAATCCCGAAATTCTGATCGAATTCACTCTCCACAATATTATAGACCTGTGAATCCTGAATGGCAATCACTCCAGAGTATATTCCGAAACTCTGATTGCATTCATTTTCCACAATAAATCCCTTCTTGCGTTATGAAAAACACTCCAGAAATAAAACTCCGAAAAATTGTTTATCATAAACACAAAACGTTAAATCGAAAATGTTTCATTTTCGACGAAACTAACAATACAAAATTACTTCTCAGTCACCCACACGCATACTGGGAGCAAATCGTCGCTCACTCCCGTAACTCAATCACTCATGCTGCGTTGCCAACAAAACGGAGCAAAAACGAGAAAACAAATGTCAAAATGGAAAAAAGTGATAGCGGTTGCTGTTTACTGACGGACTGCGGACTGGCTTTTCGTCTTTTTGCGCAGGAAGATTGCAGATAATCCAACGAATTTTTCAGGAAAGTATAATATTTTTATGTATCGTTTTATGTTTTGCTCATTCGAGCTCTTGTTTCGTCTATAAAGGCGACTTTTTTTTGTTTCAGCTTTTAGGTTTACTGCAAACGGGTTCTAGTGATTGGCTCTCAAACGTGAAACTTATCCGCTCGACGCGCTAACTAGGTTTCATTATTGGTATCAGTCAAATGATGACGGAAGTATTTTCTTGCATTGATGATATAGGATGGTTGTTCGATTTTAATTGTTTTAAGAGCAACATTGCTTAGTTTCACTAAAAGTTCAACTACAGTTGATAAGAAAACACTCATTCTTCCTTTTGACGCCAAAACATTCAGTCAAATTTGATATTAATAAGCGAATTATTGAGACCCGGAATTATTTTTGTATTGTTGAGGTTAGGTTGATTGTTTTAAATACGGAAAATGTTTACCTAGAAATTGAATTTATCAGTGAATAGCCTCGACTGTCAATATTTGCACTCTTTAATCCAGTGATTTTCGACCACTATCGTGTTTTTATCGATATTTCAATCTCTGGAATTCAGTTTAGTATAAACTGAAACCGTAAGAATGAATTCTTAGTGATGTAACAAGAAATTTATTATATAGGTATTTTTTAGAGATAGGAAACATATTTTCTTCGTCAATATTACTTTTTATTAGCTGAAATAACATTTAGTTATAATATTGATTGAGTTTATAAAAATTCAAAATTTACTTTTCGATGCGTTTTGACAGATGGAAATAAAAACATCATCACTGCACTTTCGTGCCATCTTGCGGTCTACATCCAGCTTTAGATCGCGAATGGATGGAAAAATATTAGTTGCAACTATAGATTCTTCAAAATTACCGATGGAAACTACAAAAAATATGCTGAATTACAAAAAAAAAAAACAAACCGGACGAATGCAGCAACTTACTATAGGTGAACAGAAACTATATACACCACGAAACGGAAAAAAATTGGAAAATAAGATACAATGGAAAATACTAAATTGGATAGAAAGTACAAAGGAAAAACAAAGTTTTAATCGTAAGTTTTTGAACATAAAAAAATAACAAAAAATTAACTAACAATAGAAATAACGTAGGGCGTTAGGCGCGTACTAATCGCTAATATTTACAATATTTACATTGGGAAGTAAGTCCTCTTCCCTGTTTATCGATAATCTCATCCCCTATTGGGTTTTTTGATTGTTTTTTTTTTCTGAATTTCTTGGTTGCTTCGCATGAAGTTGACAAGCTTGAAATCTATCTTATATTTTTCTTGTGAGGTCTGATCACGCTTTACTGTGATCGAAGAAGATCAGGTTTCCTAGAGAATGACTCCAAGAATCGACGTATGAGAGCTTCAGAGTCGTGCTCATTCTCGCTCTTATAGGAAACATTTACTTTTTTGTTTTTCGAAGTCATCGCCAGGCTCACTTTAAACATTCGTTTGTTAACTACTGTTGACAAGTCATCGCCTTGGCTCGTTCTTACTCTTCATGAATCCTACTACTTTCTTGAAATCAACGCACGGATTCCTCTTTAGCTATCTCAAAGCAAATGATTTAAGTAGTATTCGTGGGTTTCCTTTCTTGAAATATTTTTTGAAGTTCTTGTCTCTCACGATACATAGCTTGGAAACGAATGGGTGTTGTTGTTCTATATTGCTCAATAATGACCCCGGAGGTGTTTTATTATGACATGCATATGGTTACTCCGTAGAGCTACATAGCTGGAAAAGTGGGTCTTATTTTGCAACATGATTTCAATACTGACCCGAAGGTATTTTGTTATGAAAGTGTTAAGTGGTTACTCCGTAGAGCTACATAGCTGGAAATCGTTAGGTGTTAGTATTGTACAACACAGTTTCAGTATTGACCTTGAGGTGTTTTGTTATGAAACGGATTCATTTTGTCACTCCGAAGAGTTTCATAGCTGAGAATAGAGTGTTGTTACTTCATAACAATGTTTTAGTATTGACCCGAAGGTGTTTTATTATGAAACGAGTTCATTTTGTTACTCCGAAGAGTTTCATAGCTGAGAATCTTTTACTTCTTGGGCAAATGCATCTTCTTCAGGTGGTTCCCATAGAAGACGCCAAGTCGCTTCCCAGTAGAATCTTCAAGCTCGTAGCAATGTTTTCCTAATATTTTCCTGACTACGGCGAGTTCATACTTTGGTACTAACTTTGCACAGAAACCTTTCCCTTTGTCTGAAAGCGCAAAATTTCGCTTCAAAACAGTCTCCCCGAGAGCATAGGTGGGACAATCTGAGTTTGACCGAAGGTTGTATTTCTTTTTATGACGATCATATGCCTTCGTTAATTGTTCTTTTATTTCGTCGAACAACTTTTTTCTTCTTTTCTGCGCTTCTTCATTCTGTATTGGACCTGCCGTTGGCTGATCCCATATTTTCTGGTATTAAAAACCATCAGACACCCTTTCCCGACCAAAGACTACAAAATACGGCGTATATTTCGTCGATTCGTGAACCGCATTCCGGATTGCAGATCGTCTGTCCAATCTTTGTGCTGCTTTATCGTTGCTCGAATCGCTGTTGTTATTACCCTGTTCGCTCGCTCAGTGTTGTTTACCTGAGGGTGGTAAGCCGGTGTAAGCCAGTGGTTCACGTTGAAGTCAGCCAACAGATCGCGCAAGATCTTCGACGTGAGCTGAGTACTGTTGTCTGTCAGAATCACTTCTGGTACGCCAAAGAGTAAGAAGATCATATTCTTGACAAAATCGACAAGCGAATTCGCCTTTGCTTCTCGAAATGGCTGTAACAGGACGAATTTGCTAAAAACATCGGTGGTAACCAGCAGACACGTGTGTCTACCCTTTCCCGATGCCGGAAGCGGCCCTACGTAATCCAGCGTAACGAACTGCCAAGGATACTCAACGAACTCTTTCTGCATTCCCATCGGAGGGGTTGCGTTGACGTTACTGGCTTTTGAGGTCTGGCATTTTACGCATTCGCGACAGAATTTTTTCACCTCTTCAGCAATTCCCGGCCAGGTGTAGCGACGCTTCAGTGCCTGCAGCGTCTTATCTATCCCTAAGTGCGCAATATCATGCTCGGTCTGAATGGTTGGTACCCTCTCTTCTCTTCTCGGGAACATTTTCCAGCGGAATCGTGGATCGTCGACACGGCTTTCGCTTTTAACGTAACGGTAGATTACGGTGTCCGTTATTCGGTATTCGGCGAACTTCGCTGGGTTTGCTTTAATCTGTTCTACCAGTTCTTCGTACTCGTCATCCTGGCACGTTAGATCGAGGAGATTGATGTACCTTGAAAGGCAATCGGCGGTAATGTTGCAAGCTCCTTTCCTATGCTCCAGCTGTATGTCGTATGACTGTATTTTTAGCGCCCATCGGAGGAGTTTTGAATTTCCGGATTCAACTACGATGGTAAACAGCCATAAGAGGCTTCGTGCGTCCGTGACTACTTTGAAGCGCGACCCCTCTACATAATGTCGGAAGTTTTCTATCGCTAGCAGCACTCCGAGGCATTCCTTCTCGACACTTGAATACGCTCGTTGCGTTCTACTGAGCTTTTTGCTGAAATACGCAATCACCCTTGTTTCCCCGTCGATGCTCTGGACTAATGCTGCTCCAACGGCTGTGTCGGACGCATCTGATTCGATGGTGAAAGGCTGGTTCAAGTCCGGATTTGCCAGTATCGGTGCCGACGTTAGAACTGACTTGAGCTCTGTAAATGCCAGTTCCGCTTCTTCGGTCCACTCGAGTTTCTTTTTGGACTTTTTCAACAGGCCGGTTATCGGCACGGTAATCCGACTATAGTTTTTAATAAACCGCTGATAAAATCCGGCTAATCCCAGCAGTCGTCTTACGTCCTTGACGTTCTTCGGTCTCGCATAGTCCAAAATCGGTGCGATTCTGGAACTATCGATTGCTACACCTCTTTCTGTCAGCAAATATCCGAGGTATTTAATTTGCTTCCGGCAAAATTTTGATTTTTCTATGGAAGCAGTCAAATTTGCATTCCGCAATCTCTCGGCTACAATCCGGAAGAGACGAAAATGTTCGCTCAACGTCTTGGTCGCAATAACGATATCGTCCAAGTAGACAAATACCGCTGGCATGAGATCGAAGCCAATCACCTTGTCCATCAGTCGGCAAATAGTGAAAGGCGCATTGGTTACTCTAAATGGACAGACCTTGAACCGGAACAGGCCCTTCGAGGTCCTGAAAGCGGTCAGATTCTTGCACTCTTCCTTCAGCGGAATTTGAAAGTACGCATCTTTCAAATCGATGATGGAAAATAACTTCGCGTATTCTAGTGTGCCGAAAATCTCTAGCATGTTCCGGATTGGGTATTGGTCCTTCACCGTCATCGCGTTCAACCTTCTGGAATCGAGACAAATTCGTATTTTCCCGTTCGACTTCCTCACGGGCACCAGCGGGTTTGTCCATTCACTGTAGCATTCCTCTATCTCATCCATTTTCCGAAATCGCTCAATCTCAGCATCTATTTCCTTTTGTATGCTAGGAGAACAGCGATACGTTGGCTGGTTCCGAGGTTTCGCCCCCTCCTTTAAAACGATTTCGTGCTCGATCATATTGGTTCGACCGAGTTTTTCGCTGGATGTGAATGCAAAGTCCTTCACAACTTCCACCAATTCTCGACGTTCGTTTGGTGTCAATTCAGTTGGGACCTGTGCGTTATCCGGTACGTCGAATGTGTGATCGTCCAGCGTTATATCCTCGCCTGTTAGTGGTAGAGGTGGCAACGTGCCTAACGGTTCTAACGTGAAAGCGATGAGCTCGTTAACGTTACCGAAATCACCTACTGGTTCTGGTCCGTGTCCCAGGTCGGCCATAGGAGTAATGCCAAAACATTTCCAGAAATTACAACCTAATATTGGTTTTGAAATTTCTGGAACTACGACGGTCGGAACTACTCTCGTAATACCTTTGAAAGTGTACGGGATGTTTAAATAACCCAGACAGTTGTACTGGGTATTGTCGGCCGTGCACACTCGCAGCTTTGTTGGCTGAAGCTTCAATCCGTATTTCTCAGAGAGCTCCAACGAATTAATTACAGATATGCCTGCACCGGAATCCAACAACGCTGTTATTTCGCTGTCAAAAACGTTCACTCGCAAATATGGACACTTTCTGGTTTCGATTTGAATCGTGTGGACACGATTAATTGGGTCGTAAACGGGTTTAATGGGAACTTTGCCGTTTGTAGGGATGACCGTGTTCCCCGGCGTAAACCCCCTTAATGGTTTCCCTGGTTCTGACTGGGTTGTATTCGAGCAGTTGCAGCACAATGTGTGCAAGTGCGAATCGTCCTCCCCAGCTCTCCGCAAACATAACAGAACACCCTTCTGGTCTCTCTGCAGTCCCGCCAATTGTGACCGGATTTCCTGCAGTTCCAACAGATATTTAGCTGGGTGTACTCTGCATTTTAAAGATTCGTCGCGTTCCTTTTATCTGCTGACGGTCTCCAATTTTTCGCTTCCGCTCTTGGATTGATTGCGTCGATCGCTTGCGGGGTGTCACTGTCGCACTCTGACTGCTCACAATCCACGTGATTAACCATCCGCTGGGTTCGAGCATCCGGCTGTTGGAGATTGAAGTCGGCTGCATCGATACCGTGATTCAGTCGAATCAGATGGTCAAGATCTCGCACCGGAACGATCGAAATTTTCGAACTTTCGCCTGCGCGAGAGGGGTCTTGATAACAGTTTGTTCAACCTCTCTATTTCTGTCACGAACGCAATGAACGGCTCTCCTCTGTGCTGCTTGCGTTCCTGGATTTTCTGCCGAATTCCCTGGTCCTGATTCGGGTTGCCAAACCGATATCGTATCCTCTCCTCTAAATCGTTCCAGTTCTCAAATTCGGCGACGTACGTAAAGAACCAGTCCGAAGCTTGTCCTTCCAAAATGAGATGAATGTCACGCAGTAGACTCCTGTCTGACACTCTCTCACGTCCGGCGATCTTTTTCAGCTTATACAGGAAGTTCTCCACCGAAAGGGACTTAGTATCACCTGAAAAAATAATTTCCAGTGTTCTATTCTCCGGTAGTGTCGAGGTTCGCGATTCTCTCGCAAGATTCCACCCTAACGCGCCGTCCTTCCATGGTTTGCTCGGTCTCTGTATTCTCCCGAACCGTACCAATCATCGCTGACCACTCTATAGTTGTGCCTATGACGTCTCTTTTGCCAGTCTGTCGCCCTATGTCTTCGAACATCTTCCTCCGATTCAACTTCGCTGCTTTCTTTGGTTCGTTGAGTCGGCAGTCCACTGATTCTACGATTTAGCGTCTCATCCGGGCATTGTCGTTCCGTCCTGGCGACATGCCCTGCCTGTAGCTGAACTGATCTTCTCCTCTCCGGCTCGTTGTTACCGTGTTCTGATCGGGTTGCGTTCATTCTAGGATATATATTATTGGCTGCTTCCATCTTACACTGGATTAACTACGATTTGAGTTGGTTGATGCGTTTCAGGAGTTCTTCAATCGACGGTTGCATCGCTGTCGACTCACTATTTTGCCGATTTGTAGTTTTAGCCGGTATCTGGTTGGTTTTCTTGATCACTCCAAAGCTTTTATCCAGTATTAATTCCCAGTTAAAGCCTTTAGGGTTCTCCAGGTCAGCCTCAAGTTCTTGTTTGTCCTACGGCTTCGCTCTCATTCCCGTCATATTCGGGGAGTGTTTGAAGCTTATTGGTAGCTTTCTGAAGCAATTCATGAATGTACTTCAGAAGCTCTTGGCGCGCTCTTTCTCCACTCTCGTTTGTAGCTTCACCTCGATGTTCCAGCAAATCATAGTGTCTAAGACGAGACACCAACTTGGGACTCGATCCATCCTGCAAAGACACATCTATTTGGTGTAGCCGACTCCTGATGACGTCAATTTCCTGCTCGAATCTGTATGGGGGCGATACTCCCTTCCCTCCTTCTGGTCTTTCTGGAATAGTCGTCGTAATAACCGCAGTTTTGACGACGTGTCTTTCTGCCGCTCCTCTAACTGATTCCGAAGCAATAGTTCGTAATCCACTTCTTCATTCGACAAGTGTTCCGCATATGGAAATTTCAAAGCCATTTTCAAATTTTAAATTCAACAATTTGTAATTCAAATCAAGTTCACTCACTAGCTTCACAGCTTTATTTTTATTAAGTTAAAAAAAATTAAATGTGTACCAATAAATTTAAGGTTATCATAGAATAGAAAAATATATGTACCGAAACTAGGAATAATAAATTTTTTTAACTTATTATACTCAGGACGCATGTACAAATATAAAAACAGAAGAATAAACGTTATAACAATGTCCAATTTTGCTTTTGATTTCAACAAATCCGAAAAAAATCACCCGAAATCGTTATGTATTTTTTTGAGAAAATGCAGTTCCCAAAAACACAACTAAAAAAATTCCAACACTAGATTAACTCAAGATGCAAATTGCATTGCATGAGTTCGCAAAATTTTAGCCTTTTTTAAAGTTGGATGCCAAAATGTAATGCGCGCAACAGGAAAAAAAATACCCCATAATTTACGTTGGGCACCAAAATGTAGCGGGCCAAATGGCCGTTTACGATTTCCGTCTACCAAGACGCTCTTCAGGACGTTTTAAACGAGTAGCTTTAGCGCCACCCCCGAAGAGGACCACTCATCAGGTTAAAATTGTCCAGCATGAAACCTAACCTCAGGGCAGGTTATAGAAATTGATCCCGAAATGGCGCAAAGGAACGGTAGGTAAACACAAAATATGAAAAGATGCACTCCGTTTCGCGTATAGATGGAGCCACTACTATGTTTAGCAAAGACGCAAGAGAAATGATAGTTATACCAACTCGAAAGCTCATGCACTAAAAAAACGATCAGTTATCATCACAGGTAGAACTCAGTCGAACACTCTTTCCCTCTCGCTTTGTAAGTAGTAGTGGGGACTAATTCCCGATAGCCCATCGGAGTAAAACAAACACAAAGAAAATTCAAATCTACGGAAACGACGCGAAACGTCAGAAATCTTCTCGAACCAAATTCACTACACAGGAAAGCTAATCAATATAAAAATACAAACATTTCAGGTAACACTAACAGGAAAACATTTTATTGGACGGATTGAAATACGGCATTTATTCTTAACCTAGGTTTTATATATTCATTAAGCTTTACATTTTTCGTGTTCCTTCCCTTTCTAGCTTTCCCCTTTCCTGTCTACCTAAGTGCGGTCAAAATTTCCTGCTAGCGGATAAAGCTGCGCTGAGCTGTACAAATGCGCGCTCGGCTTTAGCTTTCGAGCGGCAAAGAAAGCTTTCGAAGGTTTGAGTTTTATGTGTGTGTTGGATCTACGTGCACGGATCAATGATCTATTTTTACTCACATGTGTTATTTCTGGAACAGCGTCGATCTAGCAGAGCTGCATCTCAGCTGAGTGCCGACTGGTATTGGGGCTTCGGCACCGACTTCCTATCGCAAACCAATTCAGCGATGGCGACGAACGGCATCTACAATGGCGTCGCAATGATGACGCTAATTAGGCCTTTGCCTACCGGGTGTTGAATTCGGCCAACTTTTCGACGATGAAGATGGCCTTCGCTCTAACGAAGCGCGTTGATGATTTTGCTGCTTCCTTCCGACCTTTTGCCAAAAGCGTCGGGACTTTCGAAGCCGGAACGTGGGGTCAGCAAGGTGGTAAACGAGACGGGCGCACAGTGATCACCTTCCATACAAAAGTCGAACAAAACCTCAAAAGTGGCCCGAATTTGATGAAAACTTAACATTAGAGTAATTTTGTGACGCTAAATTCATATTTGATGTTTATTTTTTGTTTTTTTAAATCCTCAAAATTTTGGCACTTAGGGTGGTTCGAAAATTCAACATTTACGAATATAAAGTGCACTATTTCCGAAAATTCGTTTTCAAAAAATTAGGTTCGGTGAATTTTTTAGCAGAATACACATTTTTTCAATTGTTGATAATGATAAGACACATGTATAAATTATATTGCGAACCCTGGGTAGTCAAAGGCTACCATGCGTCTCCTTCAGACGTATCATGAAAAATCACCTTTTTTTATACCTCGGGGCAGAAAGGGGCAAAACAAGATATTCATTTTCGAAAAGTACTCTAATTTTCAAATATAATGAACAACAAGCGATCTTTCCGAACCGTTTCAAAAAAAAAGTATAGCCACTTTGAACATTATAACTTTAAACTATTGCTCGATTTATTATTTGTTTTTCATGTCTGAGCGAGAGGAAAGGCTTGTATCGACTAAATCGAATGGGAGCTATAAATCGAGCGAATAACCTTTCAAATGAAATCAGTTTGACCCCAATCGGAATCTTAACTAAGATATATTCATTTGAATAACTTAGGTTGAAAAGAGTTTTCCTCAGAATTCATCATCTATTTCACCTTCGAAGTTATGTAAAAAATTGAACTCTCGTCTTCGGGACTTAATATTTTGAGAAGACTCTATTCAACCTGTTAAGAAGCAGAGAAAAATGTTAAATCACGAAAAATCTATAATAAAATTTTGAGGTTTTGTCCGGCTAGGCGACACTGTGGGGCGGTGTGCCGAGCGTATGCGTCGCTAGAACGCGGATGGCGGAAAATCTCCAAACTTTCAATAAAAGAAAAGAAGCCGTCGATCGGCTATTCGACGCTTTGAAGCTTTTTATAACACAACTCAATTATTAATTCTTACTTTCTTTTCACACACAAGTTCGCACGAAATGTAACGAATGCAAATTTGTTGACCGCACAATTCACTGACCGCACTAGCTATGCCTATCGGAAAGGAACTTTTTTAATAAATTTAATCCTAAAAACTTCTCACATGTTCCACAAACTACCTTTTAAAACACACCGCGATACTAAAAAAAGAACTTCACACTGCTGCCTCTTCCACGATCAGGATCGAAATGGACGAGTTGCAGTTCTGCTGTATCGATTTTGTTGGCTATTTTCGGCAAATTTGAGACTAAGAGAAACGAAAGCAATGAAATTGAAAGACGGATAGGTATTCTAGAGCGAATCAGTTATAAACTTAGAACGGAAAACTAGAACTAGGCAGGCTCATATGGGCATGATCGAAAGGAAATGTGAAGAATTTTTTGCCTTCTGCAGAGTAGGAGTTGGGCGTTTCACCCAAGTCTACCGCATGGTCTATGGTAGAACATAACTCATCATCATGTTTTACCGCCGACGCCGGCATTTACAGTTGCAGTTCTGTAAATCCTCAGATAGGCGTCAAGTGATTCGAGTATTCGTAGTCGGAAGTACGTATTTTTACAAATACTACTCTTTCGACAACCATTTCTCTCGCTTGAATTTTAAGAATACTCCTTCCTCTTAACACATTCGTATCTATCCATTTCATTCTAATGCGCATTTGGGTTTCGGTGAGACGGAATATTTTTTGAAAGTTCATCCGAAATAGGCTAAAATTGCATGCAAGGGAATATTTGTACACAATCGTCTGAATATTTCTTGATGTGATGCGTTTTGGCATAGTGAGCGTAGTGAACGAATAATGACAAAAACTACGAAAAAGGTGAACATGCTACAAGAGGTTCTATAGACGACAATGTGAACCTCCCACACGAGTTCGGATTGACGGTGACGAAATCGAGATGGTCGACGAATTCATGAATTTGGGCTCACTGGTAACCGAAGACAATGATAACAGCAGAGAAATTCAGAGACGGATCTTGTCGCGAAATCGTGCCTACTTTGGACTCCGGAGGATGCTCCCGTCGAACAAAATTCGCCGCCGCACGAAGTTGATTATCTAGAAGACGCTGATTAGATCGGTGGTCCTCTACGGCCACGAGGCCTGGACTATGCTCGTGGAGGACCAACTCATGGTTCCCCTTGGAGTTTTCGAACGAAAGGTGTTGCGTACCATCTATGGTGGCGTGCTGATGGAAGAGGAACGTGGCGCAGGCGAACGAACAATGAGTTGTATCAGGTGCTGGAAGAACCATCCATACCGCAAAAATAGGACGTTTGCGGTGGGCTATACACGTCGTGAGAATGTCAGACGACGACCCGGAGAAGATGGTTCTTGAGTGCGACCCTACAGGAACAAGAAGACGCCCCGCACAGCGAGCACGGTGGATCGACCAGATAGAGGACGACCTGAGGACCCTTCGAAGACTGTGAGGCTGGCGACAAGCAGCAATGAACCGAGTGGAGTGGGGACGGCTTCTGCATACAGCAAGAAACAAAAGGGCTCTAGCCTGAACGGTAAGGTAAGTATATGCCCAAATATGTCATGTGAAAACTAAGAACAACTATTTTGTAATTATATCACTGAAAATACACATTCGTTGTATTGGTACGAACTTTCATGAAAAATAACGGATCAAAGACCAAAAATATCCACAAATTAGATCCAGAAAAAGAAGTCTCCCAAAGTACCCACTCTCGATGGGGAATGCAACTACAATGTGTCTTCTAACTCATCGTCGTCCATATCTGCATATACTGAGTAGTTTGAACCATTTCTTTTTCACAGTATTGGTTTGTATAGGACTTATTTATCCATATTTCCTGCACGAGAATTCCGAACGAAACAATATGCAAGCTATAAGGATGAATGGAAAGAGACTGCATTGCAATCAACTGAATGCATGGCTTTTATGCTATCGACATAACCTAGACATTTCAGACTATTAACTTCAATGCAAATAAAAACTTTGAAATATCTACCTGTCTCATTCTCGAATCGCATTCTCCCTCTGTCGTTCTCTGTTCAAGGGGCTTGAAAGCACATGTGACCTTGTCTCACTTTACTATATTCAATTGCGCGTTAAAATACTGGACCAGTAAATTCTGTTCTGCACATAAATCTTTTTTCGGGAATATGTGACAAAAAGTAAACTTCGAATTCCAAAGGAAATTGAACGTTCCAGGTTCCTGATAACTAATTAAGGTCCAACAATAAAGTAGATACACCAGATAATCTTAAAACCACGCCGTCAAGTAAAGAAGAATGAAAACGAAAAGAATAAAACCAAAAAAGACGGAAGCCCTAGAAAGTCCATTGTATATTTATTAGCCTTTTCTCAGAAGATGGGATTTTCAAAAACATTCATTGTATTCACTGGATGAATTAAATCAATTTGATTCATTTGATTCATTTGATTCATTTGATAAATTTGATTCATTTTATTTATTTTATTCATATCTTTAATTTTATGCATTTCATGTTCAGTTATTCTTTTTATTTCATTCAATTTGTTAGTATGAGTCAATTTATTCTATTAATCTTATAACTATTTCTTAATATAATCTTAATTTTTATTCAATAATCATCTAATTTGATTCGTGTATTTTATAGTTTTGATTTACATTAATTTTTCTACTAATTTTATGAACCTATTATTTCATTTTTTGCTTTACTTTCTATTTCGTCCGTTTTGTTGATTTTCTATAATTTATTCAGTTTATTCGAGATTTTATTCGTGCAAGATTAGAAACTGTTTTCATCCCACCTCTAGTTGGGTGCCTACTTCTCATGAGTTCTGCAAACTAATCCAATAGTTATATGTGTAAGAAATGTCTCATC
Source organism: Topomyia yanbarensis (assembly GCF_030247195.1). Taxonomy (NCBI): domain Eukaryota; kingdom Metazoa; phylum Arthropoda; class Insecta; order Diptera; family Culicidae; genus Topomyia; species Topomyia yanbarensis. The sequence goes on along the minus strand of NC_080671.1, from coordinate 243,572,025 downwards.
TCACTGCTAGGTGGATTAAATAGGTTTTTCATTAAGACAATCTATTTCAGATGAGTTTATGCTATGTCAAATACAAATCATTATTCCCACATTATAGCACAGGCAAACAGAAACGTTGGTTTCATTGTGCGAATTGCTAAAGAATTTACTGATCCATACTGCATTCGAGCGTTGTACTTTTCGCTTGTCCGTTCTGTTCTAGAAACTAATTGTATCATCTGGTGCCCATACACTGAAATTTTGATTAACAGAATTGAAGCAGTCCAAGCGAGGTTCATTCGTTATGCTCTTAGATCTTTGCCGTGGTGTAACCCATCGGATCTGCCACCGTACGTTGATCGTTGTCGTTTATTGGATATGGATACCCTAGCCAAAAAACGAGATATATCCAATGCCGTCTTTGTTGGCAATCTTGTAACTGGTCAAATCGATGCTCCTTATAATCTCTCACAGATCAATGTAAATGTGCCCCCAAAAAGTCTAAGATCATGGTCTTTTGTGAGACTTGACTTTCAGCGAACTGAATATGGCCAGAACGAACCTATATGGGCAATGTGTGATATATTTAACAGATTTTACGATTATTTCGACTTTTGTGAATCTAGTAATGCTTTTAAAAATAGACTTAAACGTGTGATTTGTAATGTGTTAAGTATAAACTAAGATGCACTGATGTGTAATTTAAGGCTGTGTAATTGATGTGTAATTTAAGGCTAATGTACTTTGTCACTATAATTTTGTAGAGCACTGTCTGTACTGTCGCAAAAGATGGCTGGGTTTTTTCGCGCATTTAAGGATAGTTCCTCAAATGGGCTTTTCCCGTCCAACAAATTTCATGGTCTCTTAGGTCAGATGAAAAATAAAGTAAATAAATAAATACAAATGCATTCATATATTTCGTAATGCAAAAATTGCCCAAAATCTCCTCCTCCCCTCATGTCACCAACTTCTTTAGACACACCCCCGCTCTTCACTGACTTACAGAGTGGGTTACAAATTCCTTCCCATGTGGCACAACATGGCATATTTTGTCGTACTACCTCCCCCTAATTAATGAATGGTAAGTATTTTTGGAACTATGAAGCAGAAATGTCTTGCTAAGAGTACGATTGTTTCAGATTCATTTTTGAATTCCTATGCTGAATTGAATATAGTCTAATGAATATTTTATTTTACTGAATTCATTAGGTAAAACATCCCAAAGGCTATAAAAAAGATAAAGAAATCGAGGAGAGCATAGCCCAAACCAATAGGATTGACAAGAATAGATAATAATGGATCAAGCATTTTGTTGCACGTTGTATTGAAGTTGTTCGGGTAAGTTGATATTTTTGACTGCATATTCCTTGAATAATTGACTTCCGACCTACGGTATCTATTTTTTTTCCCTGTATACAGTGGTGAAAATGTGTTAATTATGGATTTTATATGTTTTGCATTATAATTATTTTGCATTTTATTATTATTATTATTATTATTTATTTATCAATATTATGCAACTTAAGACAAATGTCTTTCTAAATGTTACAATGTATATGCTTGTCTGTAGAACGTGCGCAACAAAAATTTAAGAATACAATCGAAAGTCAAGTTTTTAAAATATCAGGTTTGGAATATAGCTAATTAATTAAATTAAATTAAATTGAATTATAGTGCTCAATACATTTTCTCTTAAAGGTAGCTGCAGATTGTTCAAAAGCTATATAATTTGGCAAATGATTCCAGTATGACACACCTCTAACAAAAAAGGAACTTCCATATCTAGAAGTACGATGACGGGGAATCGTGAATTTTCTGGTTCTCGAGCTTCTGAGAGGCTGCAATTTGTCGATGAGATAACCCGGTTCTTTTACGGTCGTAAGTTTAAAAATAAATTGACAGCATCTCGTTTCTGCGAACTTTTCAAACGAACAACCGATCAACCGACGATGTAAGTGGGAGACGCGGGAATATCTGTTGAGGTTGAAGACAAATCGCACGCAAGCGTTTAAGGCAACTCGCAGTCTCGATAGGGAATGCGCAGAAGCTTCTGTTAACAGAAAGTCGCAGGATATAAAATGGGGTAGAATCAAGCTTTTAAACAATTTAATCTTCATGCTTAAATTAAGAAATGAAGCAGTGGTACGTATTGTTCGGAGACAGGCATAAATTTTTCCACACTGTCCCAATATGTGCTTGTCCCAATCTAAATTGGACTGGATTGTAATACCCAAGCTGACAGCATTATCAACAAGTACAACAGGGATGTTTTTGAGTATCAACGTAGGTTGTTGGTATTCTCGGTTATGGTGAGTGTTAATAAACAGTGCATAAGTTTTATTAACATTTATGGCCAACTTATTTCTTGATGACCATTGCGAAATTCTGCTGAGATCACTATTAATCAAATTTGAAACTTCACTAGCAGAATGGTCTGCACAGTCGAAATATAGTTGGACATCATCGGCAAACAGGTGAATACGACAGTGCTTGACTATGTTGGGGAGTTCATTAATATAGAGTGAAAATAGTATGGGGCCTAGTATGCATCCTTGAGGGACCCCGGATTTTATGGGAAGGAAAGTTGAAAATGATCCATTGGAAAAACTGTTTGTATTCGTCCGCTCAAATAGGATTCGATGAAGTTTGTTGCATGAACGGAAAAACTGAAATGCGTGAGAAGTTTGGAGCACATTATTCTATGGGATATTGTATCGAATGCTTTGGAATAATCTAAAAGTATTAAAACTACTGGTCGGCCGTTATCGATAACGATGCCTATGTCGTCGAGAATTTTAAGCATTGCAGTTTTCGTACTGTGTTTGGGGCGGTATCCTGATTGAAATGGAGTTAAGAGTTTATTTTAATTATAATAATTTTAGAAAAGTTGTTTGAGTCGTTAATGCGGCTTTCAGTTTAGTAGATCATCCTAAGATTCCAACTCTTTAAAAACAATCATTCCTTTATTATAATTCAACTACAACGTTTCTTCCGCAGGGTTACAGCCCCACTCCTCGACACACCACCAATTCTCCACCATCCACATAGACTGGCAATTTCTGCATGGCAGTCGGAAAGCTGGCTGTGAGTCGAGACTTAGTGCTCCCCCCTACGAAGACAATCTGGGCGGCAAACTTCAGACTGTCTAATTCACCGAGCCCTTTGGCTCCCTTGTGCCAGTTAGCACCGCAACTTCCTTCTCGCACCATTCAGCGCCGTTTACTCGTTGAGCGTCAGACTTGTTCGCGAACTACTCGGTCTAGTCCCCGATGATGGACCTAGCCTACTCCGACGGAGAATTCCCCGGCGAGAGAAGTTCTCCCGAAACCGAGCCAACCAACCAGGTGTCGAGGTCAGTTCGGCGATTCTGGTGGAGCAGGGCGTCCGGTTCGCTGATGCCCCGACGACCTGCGACTGGTGGTATCTCGTCGCGGTCTACTCAGTCTAGTCCCCGGCAGTGAATCTAGCTTACGCCGACGGAGAGTTCCCCGGCGAAGCAAGCTCTCCCGATACCGTAGCTTCCGGTTCACCAGCGCCCCAACGACCCACTGCTAGCTCTACGACGCGGTCTACTCGGTCTAATCCCCGGCGGTGGATCTAGCCTACTCACGAGCTACCCGGTAGGGTGTCGAGATCGGTTCGGCGATTCCGGTGAAGCTTGTCGTCCGTTTCACAGGCACCCCGACAGCCCAACTCGGTGTTACGTTACGTACTACTCAACTGGTCCCCGGCGGTGGACCTAGTCTACACAGTCGGAGAGTTCCCTGGCGGCGGAATTTCTCTCGAAAGCCGATTTGTGGCTTCTTGTTGGTCTCTTCGCCACTTCCTCTACAGCTCGGAGAGTATGCTCGAGACCAATCTGTTGACAGCGTCCCAGGTATGTTCGTCACGGCACATCTCTTCGACGATATTGTCCACTGTCATACCAGGTATACCCCTACGAACTTCTCCGAGCCTAGGGCATTCGAAGACCACGAGTTCCGGTGTCTCCTGCACAGTCGCACACTCCGGGCAAAGGGGTGACGAAGCATGTCCAAACCGATGCAAGTACTTCCCGAAGCATCCGTGCCCGGACAAAAACTGCGTCAAATGGAAGTTCACCTCTCCATGCTTCCTATGTACCCAGACCGATACATTTGGGATGAGTCGGTGGGTCCACCTTCCTTTCTCCGCGTTGTCCCACTCCTATTGCCATTTAGCCAACGAGTCCGCTCGAACCAGTCTCCTAGCGTTACGTGCATTTCTCCGCTTATAGCATTCCACGTCCTCCGCCAGGGTAATGCAGATGGGGATCATCCCGGTTAACACGCATACTGCCTCCGACGATATTGTTCTGTAGGCACTCGCGACTCGTACGGCCATCAGCCGGAATGTCCTGTTTAGCTTTTCACGGTTCCGCTTGGTTTTCAGCGCAGCACTCCAGGCAGGAACCCCATTTCGAAGTATCGATGGTGAAACAGTAGATAGCAGACGTCTCGCTATTGCGTTCGTTGCCTTCGCCGACTTTTCACAGGCTTAATCAACGTGGTTGTTGAAGCTCAACCGGTCGTCGATTATAACTCCCAATTGCTTAAATGCACGCTTCGATGCAATCACGTGCCCTCCGACGTCGATCTGCATCCGTTGAACCATTTTGCAGTTACTGACCAACAACACCTCCGTCTTGTGGTGAGTTATTCGCAGCTTGACCCCGTTCATCCAGCTCTCGATCGCGTCTATTGTCTCCGTCACCGACACCTCCATTTTTTCAAGTGTCTCACCCATCACCGTTAGTGACACGTCGTCCGCGAAACCCACGATTTTCACTTTCCTGTGCAGCTTCAGCGTTAAGACCCCATCGTACATCCCGTTCCAAAGAGTTGGTACCGAGAATGGAGCCCTCAGGAACGCCCGCTGTGACACGCAATGACTTCTGCCCTTCGCTCGTCTGATACAGCAGCACTCTGCTCTGAAAGTAGCTCTTCAGGATCTGGCATAGATAGTCGGGAACCCTCATTCTATGCAGCGCTGCAGCGATGGCTTCCCAGCTGGCACTGTTGAACGCGTTCTTCACATCTATCGTGGCCACAGCGCAGTATCGATCTTCTCTTCGCTTCTGTTTAGATGACTTCTCAGCACTCTCGAGCACTGTCCGAATTGCATCCACTATCGATGCTCCTTTGCGGAAACCGAACTGCGTTTTGGACAGTCCTCGCTCAACTTCCGTGAATTTCGTCAACCTGTTAAGAATGATCCTTTCCAGGAGTATACCGCGTGTATCCAGCAGGCATATGGGTCTGTAGGAAGCCGGATCGCCAGGTGGCTTCCCTGGCTTTGGCAACAACACCAGCTTCTGGACCTTTTACATTTCGGGAAAGTTGTCTTCATTTAGGCACTTCTGCAGCACTATACTGAACATGTTCGGATATGCCAGGATCGCAGCTTTCGCAGCGCACGTTTGGTATTCCATCTAGACCAGGGGCTTTCTTTGATTTTAGGCGCTTCGATGCTTCTGCTAGCTCGTCGTTAGTCACTTGCCGATCCGTGTTTGTTCCTTCTTCTTTGCCGTACGGTGTCGGTGGCCATATAGTTGAATAGTGCTTCGGGAAAAGACCCTTGACGATTTCGGCTGGCGTCGTGGCACCCTTCATTTTCGCCATCACGACTCGGTATGCCTCACCCCAGGGATTGGCGTCTACTTCTCGGCATAGCTCCTTGTGACACTCTGACTTTCTAAGTCTGATCTCCCGTTTTAAAGTGGCCCTAGCTTCCCGAAACGCTGCCTTACGCTCTTCTCTATCTGGTTCCGACCTTGCTCTGTGAGCACGCCTTCTGGCTCTGAGACAAGCAGCGCGTAACGTACTAAGCGTCTCGTTCCACCAGTAAGCTGGACGCCGTTTGTTGCGTGGTTCCAGTTTTCGCGGCATTGTGGCGTCACAAGCCGCCACAATCCTTCTTGTTAGGTCAGCCGCATCCACGTCCTCGGTCCCGCTGTTCGGCCGAAGTGCCTCAACAAAGAGGTTTTTGTTGAAGGCTTTCGTCTTCAGCTTTCGTTCGCCGGTCATCCTTCTCTGTACTGCCGCGGGGTTCCGTTGACCAATATGGTAGCGAATCGCCTGGTGGTCACTATGCGTATACGTTTCGCATACTCTCCAATCCAAGTTCGCCGTCAATGAGGGACTACAGAATGTGAAGTCGATGATAGACTCCCTCCCGTCTCTCCGAAATGTGCTAACAGAACCTCATTGCACAATCGTACGTCTAACTTCGCTAGAGCTTCCAGGATACACAGGATGTTGGTTTCTCTACTGCCCCATTCCACAGCCCAGGCGTTGAAATCACCACCAATGACTAACGGCTTCCAATCGATCAACTGCTCGGTTAACTGCTCCAGCATTAGGCTGAACTGCTCTACTGTCCACCTTGGAGGAGCGTAGTAGCTACATACAAGATGCCGTTGATTTTGGCTATCACGAAACCCTCATATGAACGATCTACCACTTGGATGTTGAATCTACCCATTACTTGTATCACGGCAGTTCCTTATCTATCCGCAACCCAGTTACCGTTATTAGGGGGGACTTGATAAGGCTCCGCGATCAAAGCGACATCGCACATAGTTTCTGTCGTAGACTACCACAACAGTTGCTGTGCGGTATCACAGTGATTCAGGTTTATCTGGGTCATCTCCATCACCGTTGGCCTGCAGTCACCTTATTGTAGGCTGGACATTTAAAGCTACCCGTCTGATGGTCGTTTCCTTCCGCTTGGATGCAAAGTAAGCGCTTCAGCCTCTGCGTGCAGTCTCTCGCAAGATGATCCGTCTCTCCGCATTTCCAGTACATTCCGGATCTGTCCGGGCCTTTGCAAGCCCCTGCTAAATGTCCAAAGCCGAAACATTTGAAGCATTTCTCCTCTTGTTTATTTACTCGTGGGGCGGCTCTCAGTAGGCATCTCGACCATCCAACTGAAACTTTACCTACCTCCAGTGCCTTGTCTGCAGCGCTTACCGGTGAACTAATCATCGCTGTCTGCGTTCCTCCGTATCCCTTCCTTAACCGGATCGTCATGTGCACCTCGCCCAGTTTGCACTGCTGCTTCATTGCACCTCTCAGCTCGTCTTCCGTCGTTATTTCATCAAGGTCCTTGCACACAATTACCATCTCCGGGCTTAAGGCTTTAACTTCTGCCTTTCTACCCATTGATTTAATTATAGTCTCATGCAAGGCAGAGCTACTAGTCGTAGTATTCTTCTTCAGCTCGAGGAGCATCTCATTTTTTGGGTACGCCTGACTCTTAACACGTTTTCCCCAGAATCTTTCAGCTCCGGGTCCTCTCTGACCTTTTTGAGCAGTGCTGCAGTAGTCTCGTCATTTGCTTTGACGAGTACGGCTTCTCCCTTGGGCGCCTTCTGACAACCCGAGGGTTCTGATTTCCCCTTCTGCTCCCCTTTTCGCTCCTCCTTCTTTTTTGCTGTTTCCCGTGTTTCTCCTTCCGACCTACAACGGTACTCCAGCTTTCACCCTGTAAGGTGGCGTCCTTTTCTTCGGCAGCAACAGCGTCATCGAGCGTCTGCCTCTTTGACCCGCCTGGTCTTTCGTCTCCTGGCGAGGATCTTGTCCTCTTTGGAGTTATGGGAACTGACGTGTTCTCAACTCCAATCTACCTCTAATTACCCTGTTTCGGAGGGGCCAGGAGGATAGTGCCCTTAGCCGACGCCAATGCTCGCTCAGCTGAATCCGCCCTCTGCGTAGTCGTATCGTACTCTTTCACGGCAGACAGTAGCGCCTTCCGGATTTTGATGACCAACTCCTTAATGTCTTTATGGACATTGTTTCTCGTGTCCACGAACCTGTGGAGCTCCTCCACGAAGTGCTTCGCTGCCACTACTTTTGGCGTTTGCGGGGTGTAGCTCATTCCGCTCTGCTCTAGCTGTTTTTGCTGCTGCTGTTGCTTCGGCTTCCCCTTCTTCTGCTCTTGCTGAATGACTTCAGCTACTATTGGTGGTGGTGACCTCACCAACCCACCTCTGGCAAACGGATTCACCGTTATATTATACATGTTTAGTTTTTATACATGTATAACATTATTCACTATTTTATGTTTCTGGGGGACTTTCTTCGTTTAGGACATTGCACTGAAAGTCAACTTTTTCAACTGTACTGTTAAAAACTGTCTCTTTATTTCATCAACTTAATCTACTTATACTAACTAATACATGTAAACCTTAAAGCTAATTTTCCTATCAGATAATTAGCTTCATTCTAACGGGCGGGGCTACGAAAGCTCGCCATGAATGTTTCTTATGTCTAAAGTTACTTCTATGGCTGTTCTATGGCTGTCTCGCCAGTGTGCGTATTTGTTTATGGAGAAAGGAGGGGCTAAGTCGAATAGTCAGTTCTCTCGCGTCATGTTCTCTCGTTCGGTTTACTTCGGTATTTTGAGCTGACCTTGATGGCTTAGTCGGTGCTGGCTGTCTTAATGTGTGTCAATGTTTTGTTTGTTGGAATTTGCTGGCTTATGGCTTTACCGTTCGGAAGGCATGATTTATTACGGTCAAAGTTTGAGGTTTCGTTCTTGGTTTTGGACTTAAGTTTGTGTTGTTTTTATTGCGTGCTAGAAACATGGGTATGTTTTGAGATTTGGACGTATGTTTGGTTCTGTGGCTTGTATGTAGATCAGTTTTCCGGTTTGGATGTAGGTCTGTTTTCAAGGTGCTAAAGATGCAGGTCTGTTTTAGAAATGTGTTTGGTTGATTATTACTAGCTGTGAAAAACATAGTTGTTTGTTACTGTACTTGTTGTCTTTTGTACGAAGTGGGTTTTTGTGTCAATGGGGCTAAGTGTTATGCTTGGAATTCCTGGTCTGAGTGTTTGATTTATTTTAGCGTTGTCAGTAATTCTCGTGTGGTATGGTTTCGTCATGTTCGATGTAAGATTTTCGAGTCGTGGGAAACTATCGGTTTGAGATGCGATGTGGCGTCGTAGGTTGGGTCAATTGATATTATGTTTGGGGTATGGTTGATATTAGTGTAGTACAGGTATAGTACAGGTATAGTACACCATCCTCCTTAAGATCAAGGTATGGCGTAGTGAAATGAAGTCATAGTTTGATGTGGCTGTGATGGGATTGTTTGTTATTTTGTTGCTAAGGGTGTAAGTGTTTAACTTTGGTTCCTTAATGTGTATATTGTAACAATATGATTTGATTTTATACATGATTACGTTTTAATTAGTCTATTTTTGCGTACTATTACTAGTTTTTTTGTTTTGGCGTTCATTGTTTGGTTTCTGATGGGTTGTTGGTCATGTACGTCGAGAGGTGATAAATCTCTTTCGGTACGCCTTCTTGTTGTGCTGGATTATTTAATGGTTTACGAGTCATAGACCTCGTTGTTACTTTTAATATGTTTTTTAGTTCATCCGATGTTGTCACTATTCGCGATAAAGCATCGGGTCCTACGTTTCCTTTGCCTGAGATAAATTCTATTGTAAAGTCATATTCTTCTAAATCAAGACGCATTCTTGTTAATTTAGAAGTTGGGTTTTTCATTCCGAACAAATAAACTAATGGTCTGTGGTCTGTCTGTACTGTAAATTTTCTGCCATATAAGTAAGGTTTAAAGTAGTTGATAGCCCAATGAATGGCTGTTAACTCTTTCAAAATAACAGGTTTATTTTTTTCTCCTGGTTGAAAAGTTTTGCTGGCATAAGCCACTGGTAAATTTCCATGTTCTCTCTGTTGAGCAAAAACTGCTCCGCATCCTATGTCTGAAGCATCTGTCGTGAGTATAAATTCTTTTGAAAAATCTGGGTATTGTAGTATTGTAGGTGATAGTAAACAATTTTTTAAGGTGATAAATGCTTTTTGGCAATTTTCTGTCAATTAAAAATGTTGAGTTTTACTTAAGAAGTTGGTTCAAGGGGTATGCTATTATGGAAAAATTTGGTACAAATTTTCTGTAGTAGTTGCAAAAGGCTACGAATCGTCTAACTTCATCAGGACATTCTTCCTTAATGTGTATATTGTAACAATATGATTTGATTTTATACATGATTACGTTTTAATTAGTCTATTTTTGCGTACTATTACTAGTTTTTTTTTGTTTTGGCGTTCATTGTTTGGCAATTTGGGTCTAAAATCTATTTTACAACATAGGGTCCTTCATAGAAAGGGTCTAAATTTTTTCTGCTTTCTATTTTCAAATAAACTGTATCGTTAATCTTCAATTCAATGGGGTTTGTATCATTTTCTGCTGTTTCTGTTCTCTTTATCTTTTGTGTGTGCAATCAATTTTGTGCCATTTCGTTTGATTTTTGTAACTTAAATTTCAATTCGTTATTGAAGTGTTCGAAGTTGTATACCGGTTGGGTTCCTTTCTCGAAGATTTCTTGTGGCAGTTTAGCTTTGTTTCCGAAAACTAGTTCATTGGGGGTGAATCCATGGTCTGAATGTGGGGTTGTATTATAATTGAAAGTGTAAAATTTTAACCATTCGTTCTAGTCAGTCTGGTGTTCATTAATAAAAGATCTTAGATACTCGTTTAAACATCTGTGATTTCTTTCTAATGCGCCGATTGTCTGTGGGTGGTAGGCTGTACTGAATCTTTGTTTAATTTGTAATGTTTTGCATATTTGCTCAAATATCTCGTTATTGTATTCGGTACCTTGGTCTGAACGTAACACTGAAAATGTACCATATTGTAATATTAAATCGTTTACTAGTGCCTTGGCTACTACGTTTGCTTCTTTTGTTACGACTGGTATAAATACAACATATTTTGTTAAATCGCATTGTATACTAACTACATATCGGTTATTGTTATTGCTTTTTGGTAATGGGCCTACAGTATCTATTGATATTACTTCAAATGGGTGAGATGGAGTTGTTGTAATAATTGTTTTTCTATCGTGTGTTTTATTACTTTGTTTCTTTTACATAGTTCACAGTTTTGGACAAATTCTGCTATTGTTTGTTTCATATTGTTCCATTTGTATATTTCTCTTAGTTGTAAGTATAGTCTGTATTGACCTATGTGTCCTCTGGTCGGTGTATTATGGTAATCGTGTAGAATTTTCTTGATTTCTGTACTTTTCGTTATTAATGTTGGTGGTTTATATAAGATTATTTCTATCAAATGTACTTGTGCATTTGATATTATTTTAAAGTTTTCAATTGACATCATTTGGAATAATTTGTCGTTAATAGATAGCGCGATTTTTTGCTGGTTAAGGTTTTTCAATGTTTCTTCTAATTTTTGTAGTGCAAACTCTAACGTTTGACTTCCGTTTAATACTTGTTTAATTTGGGCGATGTATTTCTCATTTTTCTTTATAATAAATGTCATTTCTTTCTTATCTATTTTTGTTTCTAGTTCTAATAATTTGTTAGTTTCTGATGGGTTGTTGGTCATGTACGTCGAGAGGTGCTAAATCTCTTTCGGTACGCCTTCTTGTTGTGCTGGATTATTTAATGGTTTACGAGTCATAGACCTCGTTGTTACTTTTAATATGTTTTTTAGTTCATCCGATGTTGTCACTATTCGCGATAAAGCATCGGGTCCTACGTTTCCTTTGCCTGAGATAAATTCTATTGTAAAGTCATATTCTTCTAAATCAAGACGCATTCTTGTTAATTTAGAAGTTGGTTTTTTCATTCCGAACAAATAAACTAATGGCCTGTGGTCTGTCTGTACTGTAAATTTTCTGCCATATAAGTAAGGTTTAAAGTAGTTGATAGCCCAATGAATGGCTGTTAACTCTTTCAAAATAACAGGTTTATTTTTTTCTCCTGGTTCAAAAGTTTTGCTGGCATAAGCCACTGGTAAATTTCCATGTTCTGTCTGTTGAGCAAAAACTGCTCCGCATCCTATGTCTGAAGCATCTGTCGTGAGTATAAATTCTTTTGAAAAATCTGGGTATTGTAATATTGTAGGTGATAGTAAACAATTTTTTAAGGTGATAAATGCTTTTTGACAATTTTCTGTCCATAAAAATGTTGAGTTTTTCTTAAGAAGTTGGTTCAAGGGGTATGCTATTATGGAAAAATTTGGTACAAATTTTCTGTAGTAGTTGCAAAAGGCTACGAATCGTCTAACTTCATCAGGATTAGTTGGTATTGGGTAATTCAGGATAGTGCTAAATTTTGAGTCGTCGGGTAACATACCTTGGTCCGTTATCTTATGTCCAAGATACGTCACTTCGGTGTTGAAAAATTTGCATTTTTGAGCGTTGAGTTTTAAATTATAGTATCTCAAGCGTTCAAACACTTGTTGTAAATTTGAAAGGTGATGGTTTATTGAGCATCCAATAACTACAATATCATCAATGTAAATTAAAGCTAACTACGGTGTTAAGCCTGCCATGGCAATTGTCATCATACGTTGAAAGCTGTTTGGGTTTATATTCAGTCCAAATGGCAATCTAGTGAACTGATAATATCCACTTCTTGTTGAAAATGCTGTGAATTTTCTGGATTCTTCGTCGAGGGGTATTTGGTGAAATCCTGACATAAGATCTAGAGTTGTAAAATATTTGATTCTACCAAGTTGGTCTAGAATATCGTCAATTCTTGGTAATGGGAATTTGTCAGCTAAAATTTTCTTGTTCAGTTGTCTAAAATCGACAACTAGACGCCATTTTTGTCATTATTGTTCGACTTTTTGGGTACAAGCAGAATTGGTGAATTATAAGAAGATATCGAGGGCTCTATTATTTTATCTTGAAGCATTTTATTCACTTGCTTATCGATTTAGTCGTATTGCGAGTGAATTGTTTTATAGTTAGGTATGTAGACAGGAATATTATCGTTAAGTGTGATGTTCTGAGAATAGAAATTATTTTGGGTTACCTCTTCTTCGGGTAGGCAAAAGATATCTTGATATCTATTAATTAATTCTATAAACTCGTCTCTAGCATATGGTGGAACTTGTTCCAGATTAATGTTCTTGAGAATAGAATTGCATCTATTATCAATTTTATTTTTATTAATATTATTATTATTATTGCTGTTACGTGTACTTAATATAGAATAATCACTTAAAGGGCTAAAGGATTAAATTGTGTGTATGGTATATATATTGGATAATTGTTCGTATTTACAAATTTTACAAATGGTTTTGTTGCGGATATTATCGAATTTCCACAGAAAACACCTTGGCAAATTTCTTTGGAGTGTACTACCATATCCTCAGAAATTCTTAAATGTGGTATTCTTCTAATGACTTCACTACGGCTAGGAAGCATGAAGCCTTTATTTAAATTATCTTCTATGGGTATTGATATTTGTATATTTTGTATATTGAATGTAAGTATCCAACATTCATAATCGATGATACATTTATAATTGGCTAAAAAGTCACGGCCTAAAATACCGTCAGTTTGAATCGGCAAATTAGAGTTTACTAGATGGAAATCGTGGTTTAGTTTAAATGTATTGTTGAAACAAAATGTAGTATTAGTTATTTCTAAAGTTTCTATGCTATTTTCGGTTATTCAGGTTAATTTAATTTTATTACTAGCATTTACATGTTGGTTTGGGTGGATATTTTGTGCTTTGAACAATGAAATATCTGCACCTGTATCAATGATGAAACTACAAATTTTATCTCCAATCATGTGCACTTTAACTTGAATAAAATTTGATCATTTAGATTAAATGTCAGTATAGGTAAGCCTTTCGCTAACAGTTGTTCACGCGGTCGACTTCTGTGGACACCTGTTACTGGGGGGCTAAAAAATGGTTAGTATCAGGGCTAGCTGGTAATATTGCTAGTTGTTGGTTGGTAATTGGTGGTCTTTGCGTATCGTTTGCTGTTGTTTGTGAATGGTGTGATTCGTTGGTGTAGTACATCTGGGCATTTCTGTTGTACCTGTTTGTGTTAAGGTTAGAGTATCAACTGGTTTTGATACTGGATTGTGTATCTGTGCCTGTTATCAAAGTTGGAATTTGGTGGAAATTCCTATTGTTATTTGGAATTTGGTGGAAATTCCTATTGTTTGTAAATGAATCTCTTTGGGCAGGAGTGGGATACCTTGATTGGTATCTTCCCTGGGGGTTTTGATGGAATCTTTCGTTCCTTTGAGGTTGGTACCTGTTATTGTAATTATTTGTAGGATATCTGCGTGGGAAGCGATTATTATTTTGGCTTTCCATTCTTCCGGCATGTAATATAATTGGGTTTTCGTTTTTGTTGTCGGTTTGTTCGTTTTCTACCATGAGGTTGATAGCTTCTTCTAGAGAATCGCATTTTCCCATTCTTAGCATCATTTTCGTTTCTCTGTTTGATGCGGTATTGATAAGTGCTTGGATCGCTGTTTTTCTTGACATTTTCTTAGCTGTTTCGTCGGGGATGTTTTCATGTACATATGTTTCAGCGAGTTTTTGTGCTAGTTTATCTATTTGTTTTGTGTAGTTTCTGATATCCTCTGAGGGTTTTAGTTTTAGGTTTTTTATGTCGCTGATCACAAGGTCCGAGTTGCCTTTTTCTGTACAATTCGTTTGGATTTTAGCGATTAGTTCGTCGTATACCATTGGATTATTGGTAAAAAGATTTCTCGCTTTACCCGTCATTCTGGTCATGATTATTTGTATTGCAGCCAATTTGTTTGCGGCTGGTATTATTCTTTTAGCTACTTTGACAGCATCCACGAACGATCTAACTCCTTCTGGGTTACCATCGTACATTGGGATTAGCTGTGCTAAGTGTGACGCTGTTTCGGTGTTAAATTCCATTTTTGTTTTATTTTTGTACTTAATGTACCATAAGATCAATTTAACTAAGATTTTAAATTTTATTAGGTTAGTTATGTTGGGATCACTGTCGTATTCTTTGTCGGTTATACGACTTTTATTTAATAAGTCTTTGCTTTTGTTATAAATTACTTGAAGGGCTGAGAATGTCTCAACTTCTTCATTCCATTCCTTCCCTTTTATTCTGTGTTCAAAGGTTTTTAGTATTTTCTTGTATTCTAAGTATATTTCCTCCAACTGAGTTTTTTTCAGTTCTATACTGTGAAATGTTCTCGGTCTATATTTACTTTTATATATGTTTTTATATTCACGTTTTATATGGTTCTCGATTTCTTTTAATCTGTCCATAAAACTTCTATGTAGTTTGATATAATTTGAGAATAATTTGAGTATAATTTGATAATTAAATAGAATGTATTTTTATTATATCATTCTAATGTGTTTTTTTGAGTAGTACATATGATAGTATTATCAAAATTTTATTGTAAAATTTTTTTCACATTTTCTCTAGTTTATATAAAATTTTGTGTACGGAGTATCACTTGTAGCTTAGAAATTCCTCGTATTTACTATAATGTAGGGTGTAAATTTGGCGCTTGCCAGGGCAATTAGGAAATAGTATAATATCTAATTTGAAATTCTTTTCTTTTCCGTACTTGTTCCAGTTTTGGAATTCATCGGCCTTTTCGGCTATCTTGCTTTGCCTGGTTATTTCGTCGAAGAAGTCGACGGTGTCGTTTATCTCCTTCTCTAACTCTTCGTCTATAAACTTGTTCATTTTTCTCTTCTTTTTATTTATATAGATATAGTTTTCTTGATCATTATATTCTCTCGTTACCTTTTGTCGCCTTCACGTACTCCAAGAACTCGTCCACTAAGTCCCAAGTCTCCTGTGGGATGATATCCATATACCGGTCGTTGTAGATTCTTCCTGTTGTTGCTCTTGTTCGCGTTTAAAATTTTTTCTTCTTTTATTTTTGTCCTTGTGGACCACTGTTCCCTACTTCATTGTAAAAGTTTTTCCTTTATTTTTGTCCTTATGGACCACTGTTCCCTACTTTTCTTTATTACTGTCTTTTTAAACTATTGCGACGCTTCTGGCGGCACTCGTTGCTACTCTTTCGGTATAGTGCCTATGCACTTTTGCGATTGTTTTTGATATCACGTAGCTTACTGCAACCACTGCTAAAACACATAGTGCAATACTTTGGGCACTTTGGTGTTGTTCAGTGTTAGAGGTGTTGGTGGCGATGATTTCGTCTGCCGAAAACCAACCCATTATCTATACAATTGTTTCGCACTTTGCACCTTTTTTGTCTTGAATGTTCATCACTTGGTTTTTTTTTGCGAAAAACGACAACGGGGAATAGATGTCCTATTCCTAAACCACTGGTCTGTGCATTACTAGTCTTCACATCACTGATTGTCTGGTGGGTTTTTCATATTGTGCTGCGTGCATGTATGTTCGTGGAAAGAGTACACTTCAGTCAACAAGTAGTATTGTTCGATGGTGATTACCTTTTATTCCATCTTTCACGCGTACTACTTTCACATAACTCAAAAAAATGCACTTTTATTCTTCGATCACTGATAGTTTAAGACGTGTTCAACGAACGATCGATAGGAGCGTGTCATTTATTACAGCAGTATGTAAGTCGGAGAGCACTGGTTTGGCATTTTTTTGTTTAGCACTTAACTTTTTTTTTCTTCAGCTGCTCTCATTTTTGCAGGTTTTTTCTTACGGTCGCCATATATTATACATGTTTAGTTTTTATACATGTATAACATTATTCACTATTTTGTGTTTCTGGGGGACTTTCTTCGTTAAGGACATTACACTGAAAGTCAACTGTTTCAACTGTACTGTTAAAAACTGTCTCTTTATTTCATCAACTTAATCTACTTATACTAACTGATACATGTAAACCTTAGAGCTAATTTTCCTATCAGATAGTTAGCTTCATTCTAACGGGCGAGGCTTCGAAAGCTCGCCATGAATGTTTCTTATGTCTAAAGTTACTTCTATGGCTGTTCTATGGCTGTCTCGCCAGTGTGCGTATTTGTTTATGGAGAAAGGAGGGGTTAAGTCGAATAGTCAGTTCTCTCGTATCATGTTCTCTCGTTCGGTTTACTTCGGTATTTTGAGCTGACCTTGATGGCTTAGTCGGTGCTGGCTGTCTTAATGTGTGTCAATGTTTTGTTTGTTGGAATTTGCTGGCTTATGGCTTTACCGTTCGGAAGGCATGATTTATTACGGTCAAAGTTTGAGGTTTCCTTCTTGGTTTTGGACTTAAGTTTGTGTTGTTTTTATTGCGTGCTAGAAACATGGGTATGTTTTGAGATTTGGACGTAAGTTTGGTTCTGTGGCTTGTATGTAGATCAGTTTTCCGGTTTGGATGTAGGTCTGTTTTCGAGGTGCTAAAGATGCAGGTCTGTTTTAGAAATGTGTTTGGTTGATTATTACTAGCTGTGAAAAACATAGTTGTTTGGTACTGTACATGTTGTCTTTTGTACGAAGTGGGTTTTTGTGTCAATGGGGCTAAGTGTTATGCTTGGAATTCATGGTCTGAGTATTTGATTTATTTTAGCGTTGTCAGTAATTCTCGTGTGGTATGGTTTCGTCATGTTCGATGTAAGATTTTCGAGTCGTGGGAAACTATCGGTTTGAGATGAGATGTGGCGTCGTAGGTTGGGTCAATTGATATTATGTTTGGGGTATGGTTGATATTGGTGTAGTACAGGTATAGTAAAGGTATAGTACAGGTATAGTACAGGTATAGTACACCGTGCCTGCTCCGTTTATATTGGTTGCTTGTTTTTTCTCCATTTTATAGGGTCCCAACTCCGTGCCGCTATCTCCACTCGCTGCACATAGTCGTCTCTCGCGATCCCATGATTATCTATGTTGCCTAAAAGCAGCAATGAGGCCATGCAAGGGTTGACACTATCCTTCATGGGAAGTAATGTTTAGATTCGGATCGGCGTAAATCGGGAATGTTTCAACCAAACCTAGTACCGGTGCCGGTTGGCACTCCGGTTGGGCTAGGGTGCTTTTATTGCTAAGATCTTAGATTATTGGGATCTTAGGATCTTAGCAAAAGCGGCACAGACTCGCTTCGTCGGAGCTGCTTTCGGAGTTATCCCAAGTAACAATTTTGGTTATATTGAAGTTTTAAAGCGTTTAATAAAACTAATATTTAAAACCTCCCATGCTAACTTTATGGTCTTATGTACTTCCTGGAGGCTGCTATAAACCCATGTTATGACAAATTGGCCCAGTTTTATTGTAATCAGTAGAACTTGTTATGCAAACTATCATAGGAGTAATAGTTTTATTACAGTTCTATTCTACTCTTTAGATGTTATATTAAACCAACAGCATAAAACCTTCTCCTGACCTAGCAGTGTGGAAAACCACTATATGAGCGCTATTTAACCATCATAAAACTGTAAAGTCTTCCTGAAGAAGTCCATAAAACTTCGTATGCTATCCATGTTAGAACATTCAGTTTTAAACTGAATTTTTACACTGATTAGATGTATTCAATAAAATTTTATCGTGGTTTTATCCCTTAACATCGCATGATGCCAATCATCGAACAAAATGCCATATTGTAAGGTATACATTTTTTTTTTCAGAATAGTGATTAAAAGAATTTTATTATTGTTCATAACACACCCATGCGTGTTTGAAGGCATGCCGTTAAGGGTTTATGGTGAAACATCATGAAAGAGCAACGCAAAATAAATGCGCCCCATGAATTCTACTAAAAAGAGCATTCGGTAATATTTTTCTGCAAATATTGAAACAACACTTAACCAAGTTTTAGTAATAAATGTTAAATGTTTTGTTAAAAAGTGCAGATTCTTTCAAAAAAATGTCTCAAAACGTTTGATTCCACCCTTCACACGAACAAGAAGGCGTAATTTTACATCGCAATTTGCTATTTTTGCTTCAAGGCGACATTTTTTTAATAAAACTTGGTATACTTGAATAATTCTTTCATAAGACAATTCCTCCTAAAACGGTCAACACTGAGCAATCCTGCATCTATGTTGAGAGTGACAAGTTTTATGCTGGACTAAATCACAGCTTGCTGGTTTTGATTATTTGACAGTGACTCTGTCCAAGATGGTAAATGGAAGGTGGGGGTTTTTACTATGTAACGGTGCGGTTGTCAAGTTTGAGTAGCGCAATAGATTAAAATACACAAACTGAATACTCGCCATCTCTATAGTGTGTTCACCATTTACTGTCAGTGTCATTCCAATCGAGCACGAGATTTGTCAATAGTCCTCGTTCGATAAAGATTCGCAGATATTTTCTTTAAATTATGTTCCGAAATCTACACTGAAAAAAATTCAAACGTTAATTTTATTTGCTTCAAACCGCTTATAATTCATATGAAGAAGAAATGATATTGTTATCACGCGCACACATACCTTCTATGTGTCAACTGTATAAACTATGTATGCACACACATAAGTTATATGTGCATATTATTATAGAATGGGGTTTTATGTGCCTAATAGTTATGAAAAGTGAATGTAAGATTAATATTTTTTGTAAATACACACATTAGGTTTATGTGCCAGCAAATAGCGTCTATATGCCTCCGTTAATTGCAAAAATCTATGTGTAAAATCAATAGGCATAACGTTTACTTTTTTTAGTGTAGGGACAGATCTTGAGATGCATTTTTAAAAATCAACGAAATTAAACATTAACTTTCCATCGAAATAGGAATTTGAAATGCATTTTGCGTTGCGTGTAAGACGTCAAAGCCCTGCCACAAACTAATTCTACTCAAACAAAGTTTCGAACGAAGTAGATCAGCGTAAGACGCTTGTTGAACAAATGTTTCGGCAAAAGAGTGAAAGTTGATGCAATAATGGAAATGAACTGCGTTTTACTTTTCTTATAAAAGAAATGTATAGAATTCGCTCAAACTTTCAAGATATTTTCCGAGGCCCGGAGGGCCGAGTCTTATATACCAATCGACTCAGCTCGACGATTTGGGACAATGTCTGTGTGTGTGTCTGTGTGTGTGTGTATGTAACGGACAAATTCTCATTCGTGTTTCTCAGCAATGGCTGAACCGATCTTATCCAAACCAATTTTAAATGAAAGTACTAAAAAACAGTATGAACGCTATTAATTTGTTTTTGATTCTGATGTTTAGTTTCCAAGATATGAATGCTTGAATGAGTAAAAATGGCGTTCTTTGCAGTTTTTTTTTTAATTATCTGCCGAAATTGACAATAAAGATTAACAATTTATATGTCTTTAGACAGCTTTAACAAATACCTTTCGAACAAGCTATAGATTGTTGAAATCGGACCATTATCAAAAGAAATATTTAACATTAAATGCGGACGAAAGATTTTTATCATTTCCCATTGCCAGAAATATGACCAAAAACATGTAATCTATTATTAACGCCAAAACGGCTTATTTTAGGTCAATAGTATCTTCGGAAAATTTAATGGAGGTAATATGCCCTTTCTCTTGGTATTGTGCTTTTGCTGATTAATCTCCCTATGAGTGAGATATTTTCACAAATTTTCTTGGAAGTGATTATATCGAAATGATGTCTGCTGCAAATTTGAAGCTATTACTTTTGCGAATAACTTTACTAAAGACTTCAAATATCTATTTTAAATACTTTAAAAGTTATGGCTTGTTGTTTGTTGATTACTCTTTGTTGCTTATTTATTGTTCAATATAGTAATAATCCATTGAAATAAGCTAAACATTATTTCGATAAAACGAATTTTGTATTTCATTTTACTATCTACAACCGTTAGAAATAATCACCGAACACTTCCAAGTTGTCTGGAAGGAACTTGATAACTTATCAGTACAAAAATGTTCATTTGTGCGAACCTTCTGACTGCAATTTTTCTAACTTATAACCATCGGATCGATCTGAAGCATATCGGAAAATGAAAAGCGAAATAAATAACTCCAAGCAACGGCGAAGCCAAGAGAAGGTTTTGGGGTTTAACACCATACAAACCCCCCACCCCTCCCCATAACACCCAAATAAAATATTGGATTGAAGTTGAGAATGTATTGATGCAGACTGATTTAATTCAATATTACAATAACAATTATCTGATCCGTAGATTGATAACCTGTTGTTGTAAACGTCATGAGGACTTTTGATAGATTGTCGGAATGGGGTCCTGATATGTAATTGATCTATTGGACTTGATTTCACAGTTGTCTAATAGCATCAATATCAAATTCCTGCCTGAAAACATTCCAATTCCAGAGTTCTGTAATCAATCATAATCCTCAGAATTATTTTCAAATTGAGCTCGTTTTTGTAGAAATATACTGTAATAAGGGTCTTTATTTAATAGGAAGCGAAGTTAAAATTGATTTAATGTCTATGAAACTTAGAACTGCTCACCAAAAAAAATCATGACTTTCAACATTTGCTAAAAATGTTTTGCCTTTCTCATTCACTCTAAAATTCGTCAATCTAATCCCGACCCGGAGAGCCGAGTGTCATATGCCAATCGACTGAGTTCGTCGAGATCGGTAAATGTCTGTGTGTGTATGTGTGTATGTGTGTATGTGGAATAAAATGTGACCTCTGTTTCTCAGAGATGGCTGGACCGATTTGCACAAAGTTAGTCTCAAATGAAAGGTACAACCTTCCCATCTGCTGCTATTGAATTTTTCATTGATTGGACTTCCGGTTGCGGAGTTACGAGTTGAAGAGTGCAATCACACAGCAAAATCCCATATAAACTGAAATGAAAAATTTTCAAAATTAAATTTTTATTTTTGATGCTAAATGACTTTAAAATGCAGGAAACATTGAGATGTTTGACCAAAATTGACTTCTTTGGACTTTGGTACATTTTTGCCTTTCTCATATAGAAAGGTTATGCAATCACTCTAAAAATCGACAATCATACCGGCCCGGAGCGAATATGTAGTGAAGGGTTGCTACTTTAAAATTAAAGCTAGTTTAAAATTTCTTAACAAGTTGAAAATTTTCGGCAGGACCTAGACCTCCCGGATCTCTTTCCATGATCCGCCGCTGGTTTCAAGCGATGTTTCAGTATCACATAGTATCTCAAGATCATGACTGTCGATCCATTGTATGTATGTGCAAATCGTACTGAACATGTAATATTCATTTCCACCATTGTATTGAACATAACCAGCCATGGAATCGTAGTCTGGACAAACGAGACAAGCACAATTGCACCACTAGGTGGATTAAAACAGGTTTTTATTTGGGAATGCGTCGAGTTGAGACGAAAACGTAATATGATTAATAACGAGGATAAAACTTTCCGAATGTAGAGAGAATTTTATGAAAAATGACTATTTCCATTCGACTCTAGCAGTTCCTGATCGATTTTGATGAGCATTTAATTTTTGTTATATGACCAATTATATGTATAGGTCAAATGTTTAAAAACAGTAATTTAAGGTCAAGATAGCATCATTTTGAAACCGCCAATTTCGGAGGTTTAGTATCTTAGATGAGTTTTACATACGTTAAACAGCGCATCATTTGATAAAATAATTTTGACGGTATATCGTCCAAGAAGTATTTATGGTGAATTTTCTTAGGCTAATATTCATGACTACAATAAAGTCTCAACAAATTCGCTAGACACGAACAAAAATTATGGTTTCGGAATTATGCCGTTTGGACAGTAAGATCGATTTTCACCAAACCGAATTTCTGGCTACGTCGCTGATTTCAAGTAAGTAGAAACTAAGTCGTTCTACACTCGATCACAAGAAACTTTTTCGAATGCTATTATAATACATTGAAACCCCGATTTTATCAGCCAAATATGAACATATGTTTGATGGGCTCTAGCAGACGAACAAGACTGAATTCGGGTAAATCCTTTCTTGAGCATGTTTTCCTTATCATGAAGATGGAAATATGAAAAAATGAAAAATTCATCATAATCAGAAATCAGGCTACATCAAGGGGCGGGAAGAATATTTTAACAGCTTCAGTTTATTATAAAGAAAAAAAATTGCCCGCTTTAGTCAATGTCCCCATTTTGTCAGCCTAAAATACACCATGAGATTGATAAAAATGGGTCTTTATTGTATGTATTATTCGCTGTGTTTCACATTAATAGGTACATTTCATTTTTGGGGATTTTTTATTGCATCGAACTACAACAATTTTTAGGTAGTTTTCAAGGGGTTATTTTATAGACTTCTTCCAAAATTTGGCGAACCTATTCCAATTCGTATACCAATTAATTGGTATACTTAAGGGTTTATATGTTGCAGATAGAAAAAATACTGAAATTTTCAGCTTTTTTTCCTACACAATATTACGGAAGCTTATTAATCAATTTTTCCTAATAAGTTTGTGAAAATTATAAACTATTTGAATTTTTTTAATAGTTTTATTTTTTTTTAGCCGTGATTTTTTAATAAATAGTGACCATCGCTTCACAACGTAGTCTATTTTTCATGGCTTACGGTGAGCACGATCTCTCGAATTGCTAAACTGAAAATTATGGAATAGATATTAATTTTTAGTATTCTTTACAGATTTAACTCGCCGCGCAGATAGCTCTGAATTAGACCCGCTGGTGCCCCAAGACAATTTCGCTAGATTTTCAGAGCACTGTGCACCCAGTGCATTAAGGCAAGTGACGGAAGGTTATCGAAAAGTTTCGTGAAAATGAAAATTCCAGTAATGATGATGATTTTCCCAAACGGTTCGTTTTCGTGAGGTTTTTATTGGTTCTTTGGCATTCGGATTAGCGATAATAATTCAAATCAAGGATACTACTGGGAAGTCACCTTTAGAAAAAGTCGATGTCGAAGAAAAATTTGAAACTATGCACGCATGCACTTCAGAGATAGCGTGATATCAGAAGCTGCGATTTCATTTCAACGCTTTTTTGTGAAAAGGGCGATACTTACAAATGTAAACAAAAGGCTTTTTTCATACATATGAATGAGAGCTTTGAAACGCACCAAATTAACCTAAAAATTTGGATTCTACGATATTGATTTCTTAAACTACAGCAAAAAATACAACCGGCGAAACTGTATTTTTGTTTGTTTATTTAAAGTTTCGCCCTCCACGCTCCATGCAAACAAACAGGGCGATACTTTTTTGCTAGCAGTTTAGAGGCGAAACTGTTATTTTCGTATTTTTTTAGGATTATCAAGCTGATACCAGCTGTAAATAGTAATAATGATCGCTATTGAAAAAACACGGACGGAATCGGTGGTGTAGAACGGTACTTATTGTAAAAAAACGTAAGGGCGATACTTCAATGCTGATAGGTGGGACCGAAAAAGTAAACAATCTCCAAAGGGGTGATACTATCATTTTGTCAATTTCAATAGCAAAAACAAATTTTAATTTAATAATTTCAGATACTTTTGAAGTTCTGGGTTTCGATCACTGAATCATGCAATCTAGGATGTAAACAACACAATTAGGAAATAAAACCAAGTCTAGAAATATTCACTGTTGATTTTCTTTGAATGATATCACTGCTAGTATCGCCCTTTTCAAGAAAAAGCATTGATTTCTTAGTTCTCAGTCGCGTTGGAAATTTGAGTAAAGTATAAACTTCAAATCGATTCAAAAAAAAATTCGATTTTTTGGCTCAGTACAATATATAACCCCTTTAAGAAAATTCAGTTTTCCCACCACAATTGAGATATTTTATTAACAGAGCATTAGCAATAATTCGTTTGTATGTCTACTTTATGGGCCATTTTTTCGCTTTCTCATTGATTTGGTTTGAGATTTCTAGCACTCATGTTATAGGATATGTTATGCTGATTTGAGCGATTCTCTCAGTCCTGCCACTATCCCATGTAGTATGTGTTATCAAAAACATCGCGAAGCATCAAGTTCTAAATGTTCTAAAACGATATAATATCCGAAGAGAGTGATAAGAGTTATAAAAAATGTCTCATCACACTGTTAGGTGGATTAAAAGCGTTTTTTCAAATTGGATTCAAATTTGTTATGCATTTCTAGAGTGATCTGACCCTAGACCGAAATGCATTTGTATGAGCTTATTGTTTATAGTACTAAAACGCAGATGGGCTTCCTTTTTTGTAATATAATGGGAGAATTCTTAAAATTGTTGCAACGGCTGTTTTGTCGGCAAAGTCAATTTTTGTAAACAGCCAAAAAACAAATCATTGCAACCCTCTCGTGATTGGCAACTGCAACAGCACGCACAAAAAAGCTCTCACCTTTATTTACCATCTTGATAATCATCCTGGAAAAACGAGAACAACAAACCAATCCTCCTGTCAGCGGTTGTTCAGAAATTCTTATTAACCTGCAACGACGAAATACGAAATAATCCTGACTTGGTTCGTCTTCTGCTTTGGGTTAAAAGAAATTGAGGAAGAATTCCATTTCCAAATGGAATTTTCGAAGTAACTTAGTTGTTATCGTTTTTTATTGATATTTTTCGGTGATTATATTAAAAAACTCTTACTGTTGACGTTTCAGCTTACTCGATTATAATTTCAGCCATCTTCAGAACTTTACAATAAAAATACAAAAAAATACAATAAATTTTACAGATCACAATTTACGTTAAAAACGATCACGACTTACATTTAACCCCATTCGCCTCTTGCTATCGCTGGGGGAAACAAATTTAAACTAAACCTACAGCGTCGTTGCCAGCGTCGTTGCTCCCTCGTCTCCTGTGAATTGCTGCGTTGATCGTAGCTTGTTGAGAAGTCCATTATACGTGCTAGAGAAGCTAGCTGCGTCACGTTGAAGATTCACAGCTCTCTCCTCTCGCAGCTTGATGTGGAGAACCTCAGCAGTCAGCCTATTGGAATCATTGTTGATTCTCTCCAATACACGCGTTCTGTTGAAATCGAACTGATGTCCACACTCTCTCGCATGCTGCGTTAGGCCGGTTATAGAGGTGCTCGTGCGAATTGAATTTTTATGCTGGGCAATGCGTTTTTCCAGAGTTTGCGATGTCTGTCCTATGTACTCCCTATTGTCGCATCCACCACACGGAATGCTGTAGACCACATTGGTCTGTTGCATCTTTGGGATCCTGTCCTTCAACATAGTAAAGATAGTGTTTTTAATTTTGTCGGTCGGTTGGTACGCTGCGATGATGTCATTCTGGCGTAACACTTTTCCTATCTTCTCGCTTAGGCAGGGGATGTAGGGGATGGAAATGTACTTAGCTATTTGCTCGTCTGTACTCCTGGTTTGCAGTGTGTTATATAGTGAGTGTACCCTCTGTTTCAGTACACGCTTTATGAAGTGTTCCGGGTAGTTGTTGTTGCGCAGGATATCCGACGCTTCTTTTATGCTTACCTCTCTCTTCCTCGCATCAGTAAGCTTTAGCGCTCGGTCGAATAATGCGATAGCGGTATTCTTTTTGTGGGCGTGCGGACTCTCTGATGTGTAATCAAGATATCGTCCTGTTGTCTGTTTTGGGAGCCATTTTTTATCTATTCTCTCTTCCCTTCTAGTTAATAGGAGATCCAAGAACCGGATAGATTCATTTTCTTCCTTTTCCACTGTGAATTTTATGCTGTTGTGATCTTTTTCGAACTCCTGGATGACAGCATCGATCTCATTCTCCTTACCCACCAGAAAACAATCATCCACATACCTTCGATACACTACCAGCGAAATATTTTTTTGTTTCAATCTTTCTATCGCTTCTCTCTCTAGCCTCTCCATCACTATATTGGCAACGACGGGAGAAAGTGGGGATCCCATCGGTACTCCGAATATTTGGTCATAATACTTTCCATCGTATTGAAAAAATGACGCTTCTAGGACTGTTTTCATCGCCTGTTTGAAACTGTCCCATGGGATTGTTGTAATGTGTTGTAGTTCGTTCCAACGTTCCTCAACATACTCGTACACTTTGTCTACAGGCACATTTGTGTACAGGGACACCACATCCAACGAGTATAGTACACATCCCTCCGGTACCCGTATCTTAGAAATCTCTTCTGCGAAATCAAAGCTATTGCGAACATGGTACTCTGTCTTTCCCACTAAATTGTTCAATATTCCCGAAAGGTATTGAGCCATACGGTACGTTGCTGAGCCAATGGTGGACACTACCGGTCGGAGGGGGCAGTTTTCCTTATGGATTTTAGGAAGACCATAGATCCGCGGTGGTGCGCAGTTGTACAATTTAAGTCTGTATTTGGTGGCTTTGTCAATGTGTTGGTCTAACCACCACTGCTCCACAATGCTGTTTAGCCTTTTTAGCACTCTGTTCGTAGGATTGTCCTTACGCTGCTTATAAGTAGATGGGTCATTTACCATTTCTGTCATTTTTTGGTGGTACTCGGTGGCTGATATCAGGACGGTTTTATTTCCTTTGTCGGCCTTTGCAACATATAGGTCTGGGTTCTCTCGCAAGAACTTCTTGCTGCGCACTATGTCTTTGTGTATCCAATCGTTCTCTTTCGTTCGTGGTTGGTTTTGATAGTTGACGTAGTTGGATATGATGGTAGAAACCTCTGCTCTAATTTCGTCAGCTTGTGGTTTGTTCTGTATTGCTGTCTCTACATCGGCGACAAGTTTCACGTATGGGATGGAGCTTTTTGTCTGTATATTGAAGTTGGGTCCAAGAAGAAGCGTTCGTTCTAAGTAGTCGGGGATTTCGTAGCTCGTTGTATTTTCTATCCATTCCGGCTGCTGGCTGATCTCTTCAATCTTTTTTCGCTTCAGGTTGCTGAGTTTATCTATTTCAGAACGTTTTGTCTTGTTGTACACATTCGTTGCTTTTTTCTCCACCATCACTTGTACAGTTCTCCAATCTTCCTCTTTTAGCGCTATTTGTACCACTCCATAGAGTTGCCGCTTTCTGTTCCTCAGTTGCTCTAATAAACGCTTGGTGTCCCGAATGATAAGGCTGATAATTCTGATTTTCTGACGGTGTTCCAGAGTTCTCAGCTCTTGGCGCGATATGTTGCTGTGTAGAGAAACACCAACCTTGTAGCACAGGCATTTTGGCACAAGCTTGCACTTCCGACAGTTCAGTAGGAATTTCAGTCGATTCTTCATTTTCGCCATCTTGATAGCTGTTTTCAAGAGGTCTTTCGTTAATTCACCTGTTTCCTTATCGTATTCTCTTGCAATTCTTGACACGAAAAACATCGTGTGTCTTTCCTTTCCTTTTTCTTGATCAAGCGATTTAATGTTTTCTATTTTTGGTCACCGTTGGTAAATGTTATCGTTTTTTATTGATATTTTTCGGTGATTATATTAAAAAACTCTTACTGTTGACGTTTCAGCTTACTCGATTATAATTTCAGCCATCTTCAGAACTTTACAATAAAAATACAAAAAAATACAATAAATTTTACAGATCACAATTTACGTTAAAAACGATCACGACTTACATTTAACCCCATTCGCCTCTTGCTATCGCTGGGGGAAACAAATTTAAACTAAACCTACAGCGTCGTTGCCAGCGTCGTTGCTCCCTCGTCTCCTGTGAATTGCTGCGTTGATCGTAGCTTGTTGAGAAGTCCATTATACGTGCTAGAGAAGCTAGCTGCGTCACGTTGAAGATTCACAGCTCTCTCCTCTCGCAGCTTGATGTGGAGAACCTCAGCAGTCAGCCTATTGGAATCATTGTTGATTCTCTCCAATACACGCGTTCTGTTGAAATCGAACTGATGTCCACACTCTCTCGCATGCTGCGTTAGGCCGGTTATAGAGGTGCTCGTGCGAATTGAATTTTTATGCTGGGCAATGCGTTTTTCCAGAGTTTGCGATGTCTGTCCTATGTACTCCCTATTGTCGCATCCACCACACGGAATGCTGTAGACCACATTGGTCTGTTGCATCTTTGGGATCCTGTCCTTCAACATAGTAAAGATAGTGTTTTTAATTTTGTCGGTCGGTTGGTACGCTGCGATGATGTCATTCTTGCGTAACACTTTTCCTATCTTCTCGCTTAGGCAGGGGATGTAGGGGATGGAAATGTACTTAGCTATTTGCTCGTCTGTACTCCTGGTTTGCAGTGTGTTATATAGTGAGTGTACCCTCTGTTTCAGTACACGCTTTATGAAGTGTTCCGGGTAGTTGTTGTTGCGCAGGATATCCGACGCTTCTTTTATGCTTACCTCTCTCTTCCTCGCATCAGTAAGCTTTAGCGCTCGGTCGAATAATGCGATAGCGGTATTCTTTTTGTGGGCGTGCGGACTCTCTGATGTGTAATCAAGATATCGTCCTGTTGTCTGTTTTGGGAGCCATTTTTTATCTATTCTCTCTTCCCTTCTAGTTAATAGGAGATCCAAGAACCGGATAGATTCATTTTCTTCCTTTTCCACTGTGAATTTTATGCTGTTGTGATCTTTTTCGAACTCCTGGATGACAGCATCGATCTCATTCTCCTTACCCACCAGAAAACAATCATCCACATACCTTCGATACACTACCAGCGAAATATTTTTTTGTTTCAATCTTTCTATCGCTTCTCTCTCTAGCCTCTCCATCACTATATTGGCAACGACGGGAGAAAGTGGGGATCCCATCGGTACTCCGAATATTTGGTCATAATACTTTCCATCGTATTGAAAAAATGACGCTTCTAGGACTGTTTTCATCGCCTGTTTGAAACTGTCCCATGGGATTGTTGTAATGTGTTGTAGTTCGTTCCAACGTTCCTCAACATACTCGTACACTTTGTCTACAGGCACATTTGTGTACAGGGACACCACATCCAACGAGTATAGTACACATCCCTCCGGTACCCGTATCTTAGAAATCTCTTCTGCGAAATCAAAGCTATTGCGAACATGGTACTCTGTCTTTCCCACTAAATTGTTCAATATTCCCGAAAGGTATTGAGCCATACGGTACGTTGCTGAGCCAATGGTGGACACTACCGGTCGGAGGGGGCAGTTTTCCTTATGGATTTTTGGACCCAACTTCAATATACAGACAAAAAGCTCCATCCCATACGTGAAACTTGTCGCCGATGTAGAGACAGCAATACAGAACAAACCACAAGCTGACGAAATTAGAGCAGAGGTTTCTACCATCATATCCAACTACGTCAACTATCAAAACCAACCACGAACGAAAGAGAACGATTGGATACACAAAGACATAGTGCGCAGCAAGAAGTTCTTGCGAGAGAACCCAGACCTATATGTTGCAAAGGCCGACAAAGGAAATAAAACCGTCCTGATATCAGCCACCGAGTACCACCAAAAAATGACAGAAATGGTAAATGACCCATCTACTTATAAGCAGCGTAAGGACAATCCTACGAACAGAGTGCTAAAAAGGCTAAACAGCATTGTGGAGCAGTGGTGGTTAGACCAACACATTGACAAAGCCACCAAATACAGACTTAAATTGTACAACTGCGCACCACCGCGGATCTATGGTCTTCCTAAAATCCATAAGGAAAACTGCCCCCTCCGACCGGTAGTGTCCACCATTGGCTCAGCAACGTACCGTATGGCTCAATACCTTTCGGGAATATTGAACAATTTAGTGGGAAAGACAGAGTACCATGTTCGCAATAGCTTTGATTTCGCAGAAGAGATTTCTAAGATACGGGTACCGGAGGGATGTGTACTATACTCGTTGGATGTGGTGTCCCTGTACACAAATGTGCCTGTAGACAAAGTGTACGAGTATGTTGAGGAACGTTGGAACGAACTACAACACATTACAACAATCCCATGGGACAGTTTCAAACAGGCGATGAAAACAGTCCTAGAAGCGTCATTTTTTCAATACGATGGAAAGTATTATGACCAAATATTCGGAGTACCGATGGGATCCCCACTTTCTCCCGTCGTTGCCAATATAGTGATGGAGAGGCTAGAGAGAGAAGCGATAGAAAGATTGAAACAAAAAAATATTTCGCTGGTAGTGTATCGAAGGTATGTGGATGATTGTTTTCTGGTGGGTAAGGAGAATGAGATCGATGCTGTCATCCAGGAGTTCGAAAAAGATCACAACAGCATAAAATTCACAGTGGAAAAGGAAGAAAATGAATCTATCCGGTTCTTGGATCTCCTATTAACTAGAAGGGAAGAGAGAATAGATAAAAAATGGCTCCCAAAACAGACAACAGGACGATATCTTGATTACACATCAGAGAGTCCGCACGCCCACAAAAAGAATACCGCTATCGCATTATTCGACCGAGCGCTAAAGCTTACTGATGCGAGGAAGAGAGAGGTAAGCATAAAAGAAGCGTCGGATATCCTGCGCAACAACAACTACCCGGAACACTTCATAAAGCGTGTACTGAAACAGAGGGTACACTCACTATATAACACACTGCAAACCAGGAGTACAGACGAGCAAATAGCTAAGTACATTTCCATCCCCTACATCCCCTGCCTAAGCGAGAAGATAGGAAAAGTGTTACGCAAGAATGACATCATCGCAGCGTACCAACCGACCGACAAAATTAAAAACACTATCTTTACTATGTTGAAGGACAGGATCCCAAAGATGCAACAGACCAATGTGGTCTACAGCATTCCGTGTGGTGGATGCGACAATAGGGAGTACATAGGACAGACATCGCAAACTCTGGAAAAACGCATTGCCCAGCATAAAAATTCAATTCGCACGAGCACCTCTATAACCGGCCTAACGCAGCATGCGAGAGAGTGTGGACATCAGTTCGATTTCAACAGAACGCGTGTATTGGAGAGAATCAACAATGATTCCAATAGGCTGACTGCTGAGGTTCTCCACATCAAGCTGCGAGAGGAGAGAGCTGTGAATCTTCAACGTGACGCAGCTAGCTTCTCTAGCACGTATAATGGACTTCTCAACAAGCTACGATCAACGCAGCAATTCACAGGAGACGAGGGAGCAACGACGCTGGCAACGACGCTGTAGGTTTAGTTTAAATTTGTTTCCCCCAGCGATAGCAAGAGGCGAATGGGGTTAAATGTAAGTCGTGATCGTTTTTAACGTAAATTGTGATCTGTAAAATTTATTGTATTTTTTTGTATTTTTATTGTAAAGTTCTGAAGATGGCTGAAATTATAATCGAGTAAGCTGAAACGTCAACAGTAAGAGTTTTTTAATATAATCACCGAAAAATATCAATAAAAAACGATAACATTTACCAACGGTGACCAAAAATAGAAAACATTAAATCGCTTGATCAAGAAAAAGGAAAGGAAAGACACACGATGTTTTTCGTGTCAAGAATTGCAAGAGAATACGATAAGGAAACAGGTGAATTAACGAAAGACCTCTTGAAAACAGCTATCAAGATGGCGAAAATGAAGAATCGACTGAAATTCCTACTGAACTGTCGGAAGTGCAAGCTTGTGCCAAAATGCCTGTGCTACAAGGTTGGTGTTTCTCTACACAGCAACATATCGCGCCAAGAGCTGAGAACTCTGGAACACCGTCAGAAAATCAGAATTATCAGCCTTATCATTCGGGACACCAAGCGTTTATTAGAGCAACTGAGGAACAGAAAGCGGCAACTCTATGGAGTGGTACAAATAGCGCTAAAAGAGGAAGATTGGAGAACTGTACAAGTGATGGTGGAGAAAAAAGCAACGAATGTGTACAACAAGACAAAACGTTCTGAAATAGATAAACTCAGCAACCTGAAGCGAAAAAAGATTGAAGAGATCAGCCAGCAGCCGGAATGGATAGAAAATACAACGAGCTACGAAATCCCCGACTACTTAGAACGAACGCTTCTTCTTGGACCCAACTTCAATATACAGACAAAAAGCTCCATCCCATACGTGAAACTTGTCGCCGATGTAGAGACAGCAATACAGAACAAACCACAAGCTGACGAAATTAGAGCAGAGGTTTCTACCATCATATCCAACTACGTCAACTATCAAAACCAACCACGAACGAAAGAGAACGATTGGATACACAAAGACATAGTGCGCAGCAAGAAGTTCTTGCGAGAGAACCCAGACCTATATGTTGCAAAGGCCGACAAAGGAAATAAAACCGTCCTGATATCAGCCACCGAGTACCACCAAAAAATGACAGAAATGGTAAATGACCCATCTACTTATAAGCAGCGTAAGGACAATCCTACGAACAGAGTGCTAAAAAGGCTAAACAGCATTGTGGAGCAGTGGTGGTTAGACCAACACATTGACAAAGCCACCAAATACAGACTTAAATTGTACAACTGCGCACCACCGCGGATCTATGGTCTTCCTAAAATCCATAAGGAAAACTGCCCCCTCCGACCGGTAGTGTCCACCATTGGCTCAGCAACGTACCGTATGGCTCAATACCTTTCGGGAATATTGAACAATTTAGTGGGAAAGACAGAGTACCATGTTCGCAATAGCTTTGATTTCGCAGAAGAGATTTCTAAGATACGGGTACCGGAGGGATGTGTACTATACTCGTTGGATGTGGTGTCCCTGTACACAAATGTGCCTGTAGACAAAGTGTACGAGTATGTTGAGGAACGTTGGAACGAACTACAACACATTACAACAATCCCATGGGACAGTTTCAAACAGGCGATGAAAACAGTCCTAGAAGCGTCATTTTTTCAATACGATGGAAAGTATTATGACCAAATATTCGGAGTACCGATGGGATCCCCACTTTCTCCCGTCGTTGCCAATATAGTGATGGAGAGGCTAGAGAGAGAAGCGATAGAAAGATTGAAACAAAAAAATATTTCGCTGGTAGTGTATCGAAGGTATGTGGATGATTGTTTTCTGGTGGGTAAGGAGAATGAGATCGATGCTGTCATCCAGGAGTTCGAAAAAGATCACAACAGCATAAAATTCACAGTGGAAAAGGAAGAAAATGAATCTATCCGGTTCTTGGATCTCCTATTAACTAGAAGGGAAGAGAGAATAGATAAAAAATGGCTCCCAAAACAGACAACAGGACGATATCTTGATAACACATCAGAGAGTCCGCACGCCCACAAAAAGAATACCGCTATCGCATTATTCGACCGAGCGCTAAAGCTTACTGATGCGAGGAAGAGAGAGGTAAGCATAAAAGAAGCGTCGGATATCCTGCGCAACAACAACTACCCGGAACACTTCATAAAGCGTGTACTGAAACAGAGGGTACACTCACTATATAACACACTGCAAACCAGGAGTACAGACGAGCAAATAGCTAAGTACATTTCCATCCCCTACATCCCCTGCCTAAGCGAGAAGATAGGAAAAGTGTTACGCAAGAATGACATCATCGCAGCGTACCAACCGACCGACAAAATTAAAAACACTATCTTTACTATGTTGAAGGACAGGATCCCAAAGATGCAACAGACCAATGTGGTCTACAGCATTCCGTGTGGTGGATGCGACAATAGGGAGTACATAGGACAGACATCGCAAACTCTGGAAAAACGCATTGCCCAGCATAAAAATTCAATTCGCACGAGCACCTCTATAACCGGCCTAACGCAGCATGCGAGAGAGTGTGGACATCAGTTCGATTTCAACAGAACGCGTGTATTGGAGAGAATCAACAATGATTCCAATAGGCTGACTGCTGAGGTTCTCCACATCAAGCTGCGAGAGGAGAGAGCTGTGAATCTTCAACGTGACGCAGCTAGCTTCTCTAGCACGTATAATGGACTTCTCAACAAGCTACGATCAACGCAGCAATTCACAGGAGACGAGGGAGCAACGACGCTGGCAACGACGCTGTAGGTTTAGTTTAAATTTGTTTCCCCCAGCGATAGCAAGAGGCGAATGGGGTTAAATGTAAGTCGTGATCGTTTTTAACGTAAATTGTGATCTGTAAAATTTATTGTATTTTTTTGTATTTTTATTGTAAAGTTCTGAAGATGGCTGAAATTATAATCGAGTAAGCTGAAACGTCAACAGTAAGAGTTTTTTAATATAATCACCGAAAAATATCAATAAAAAACGATAACATTTACCAACGGTGACCAAAAATAGAAAACAAGTAACTTAGTTGCACTACAGTTACTATATTACATGCAAGTAAACAATAAGATTCGAGCTTCTGATGACAATTTTATAACTCCTTAGTATAGCTCATGCCTTTCATAAGAGTAATTATTTTAAAGAGGTTTTAATATAGACATTCCAAAACCTGAATACGTGCAATAATCTCCGATAAAACTGTCTTATAACTTAATTTCTTGTTGTATGTTAGTTTTATTCCAGTTTTAACAAAGTATATAGAACCGTTTCACAACCACTATATAAACTTGTAACCTAAAGCTTTATCGTGGAAGTCATAACATAGTTTTATAGTGAAATTTAGGAACAAATGAAATGACAGCTGCATAAAACCATAATAAAATCACCGGTTTCAAGGATTCCTTCATAAAACCAGGATAAAACAATGATAAATCCCCGAGGCATTTTAATTGTTACTTGGGTATGGCATATCCTAGCAAAACTCCCCAACTCGCAGTAGGGCCGTGGGGGAAGGGGGGGGGGTTCGTTATGCCCCTAGACTCCTCTCCTTCCTGTCCCTGCTGCCCCCTGTGTATGTGTGTTTTTTTACAATGGAGAAGACCTTTACGTCCTAGCCCAGTACACGTGCTATCAGTAGGTGTCCAAGCTACCACACAAGGTGTACTGGGGGCATGTCGGGCTCGAATGGTGATGCTGCCATTAATACCGACTAAACTCCATTGGGCTCCGCCATCGTTCCCCCCAAGAACTACCTCTCGATATTACTTCTGGGAGGATAGCTGTACTTAATGTACTCATTCACTCTCACTCACGCGTTCATACGTCCTGTATGAGGCTTACTTGGGTGCTCTCTCTATCGCACCTTGATTCGCTCTCAAACACTCCACATGAGGCTGACTTTTGTGCTCACCTTTTTCGTTCCTTGCGAGGCTGACTTGTGTGCTCACCTTACTCATTCCTTGCTAGGCTTTCTTTTGTGCTCGCCTCACCCATACCATGTGAGGCTGGCTTGGGTGCTCACCCTATCACCTGATTCACTCTCGAGCGTGCCACTTTATTACACCTCTGTCACTCCCCCTGGCATCCCATGTGGGACATATTTCTTAAGCCCCACTTCTGACATACCATGCGAGGCTGACTTGTGTGCTCACCTTTTTCATTCCTTGCTAGGCTTACTTTTGTGCTAGCCTCTACCATACCGTGTGAGGCTGAGTTTTGTGCTCACCCTTGACATACCGTGTGAGATTGACTTGGATGCTCACCCTTTCACTACTCTGTCACGCCATGAGAACATACGAACAGTATGTGTTCGGCAGTTTCGTCTACACCTGAGCAGTCAAGGCAAGCTGGGACCTCCGCGTGCCCGAACCTGTGGAGGTACTGTCGAAAACAGCCATGGCCTGAGAGGAATTGTGTCAGGTGGAAGTGAACTTCCCCATGGGGTCTTCCCACCCAGCTCGATATGCTAGGTAGCTGCCGGTGGGTCCACCTACCTTTCGAGGAGTTGTCCCACTCACGCTGCCATCTGGCGACCGAGGTCACCCTGGTGCGCTCGCGGGCTCCTCTATTTCCTCGTAGCTCGAAACACTCATCTTCCCGAATGACCAGCCCGACTGGCATCATGCTCACTATCACGCAGGATGCATCGTGTGATACCGTGCGGTAGGCAGATATCACTCTGAGGCACATCACGCGGTAGGTGCTCTCCAGTTTCTGTAGGTAACTGGTTACCCTCAGTGCTCTTGACCATGACGAGCCGCCGTACCTGAGGATAGACACGGCAACGCCTGCCAGTAACCTACGTCTACCGGCGCACACCTTTGAGCTGTTGGACATCATCCTCGATAGAGCCGCAACAGCAGTAGACGCTCTCTTGCATGTGTAATCGACATGGCTGCCGAAGGTCAGCTTGTCATCTATAATGACTCCGATAGACTTCAGACTTCAATGTGATCGTGACTTCTCCCACATGGATAACTGCATGTTGTGCCGACTTGCGGTTGTTGACGATAACTACCTCCGTCTTATGATGAGCGAGCTCCAGGCCTCTCGCGCTCATCCATTCCTCCACCGTGTTGATCGCGTGTTCTGCGGTTAGTTCTACCTCAGGTATTGACTTCCCGTAGACTTCCAAGGTTACGTCGTCGGCAAAGCCGATGATCTTCACCCCAGGAGGGAACTTCTGTCTCAGAACCCCGTCATACATGAGGTTCCATAGCACCGGGCCTAGGATCGAGCTCTGCGGGACTCCGGCGGTAATCGGAACCCTTTTCTGACCGGCATCGGTCTCGTATAGCAGTACGCGGTTTTGGAAGTAACTTTCCAGGATCCGGTGCAGACCCACCAGTAGGCTAAGCCGGTGTAACGAGAGCGCGATGGCATCCCAGCTTGCGCTGTTGAATGCGTTCTTCACGTCAAGTGTCACTAACGCACAGTATCGAATGCCTCGTCTTTTTCGTTGGATCGCTATCTCGGCAGGATTTATCAATGAGTTGAGAGCGTCCACTGTGAACTTACCCTTCCGAAAGCCAAACTGGTTGCTTGACAGACCGTCCGTACCTTCTGCGTACGGGGTTAGCCTGTTGAGGATAATCCTCTC
Source organism: Topomyia yanbarensis (assembly GCF_030247195.1). Taxonomy (NCBI): domain Eukaryota; kingdom Metazoa; phylum Arthropoda; class Insecta; order Diptera; family Culicidae; genus Topomyia; species Topomyia yanbarensis. The sequence continues at coordinate 243,534,826 of NC_080671.1, read as the reverse complement.
AAGCAATTTGCCAGTCGTGTCGATCAGACAGATTGGTCTGTACGCCGATGGGTCGCCTGGCGGCTTCCCGGGCTTCGGCAACAGCACCAATTTCTGCCTTTTCCATCTATCTGGGAAACGGCACTCGTCAAGGCATCTCTGCCTAGCTTACCTGAACATGTTCGGATTCGCTATGATCGCTGCCTTGAGAGCGTTGTTTGGAACTCCATCCGGCCCTGGAGGGATTTAGCCACTGCGAGTAGTTCTTCATTCGTCACTGGAGCCACCATTTCGGCCGTGCCCGCACTGTCTCGTAGTGCAGGTGGCCAGGGGCTTGTGGCTCGAGACGGGAAGAGTACTTCGATAATCGTCGCCAACCGGTCCGGAGACCGTTTTGGGGGTGAAGAGCCCCCTTTGGTCTTAGCCATCACAATCCTGTAGGCGTCACCCCACGGATTCGCGTTGGCACTCTCACACAGGTTGTCGAAACACGCTCTCTTGCTGCTTTTAATGACCTTGTTAAGGGCCAATTTCGCAGCTCGAAACACTTCACGGCGGTTCTCTCTTGCATCCTCGGTGCGAGCTCTTTGCATCCTACGTCTAGCTCTGAGACAGGCTGATCGTAGAACTGCAATCTCGGCACTCCACCAGTATACCGGGCAGCTGCCGTTTCTTGGCAGGGTTTTTCTCGGCATAATGGCGTCGCACGCGCGTGATAGAACAGCTACCAGCGCATCCCCGCTTAGACTGTCGGTGTTGGCCTCCAGTCCCAGGGCCGCGGTGAAAGCTTCGCTGTCGAAGTGATTGGACTTCCACCCGCGTACCTGACAGGGATCTCCCGCCCTCGGATGCTGCACACCATAGTTGATCTTAAAGCGGATTGCTAAATGATCGCTATGGGTGTAGCCTTCGTCTACCCTCCATTCCATGCCTGGAACCAGATGCGGGCTGGCAAATGTTACGTCAATCCACGCCTCCACCCCATTTCTACGGAATGTACTAGCGGAGCCATTATTAGCTAGCACAGTATCGAGTTTCGCAAGCGCATCCATTAGCGCTTGACCCCTGCTATTTGTATAGCGGCTGCCCCACTCCACTGCCCAAGCGTTAAAGTCTCCCGCTATGACTACCGGTTTCCGGCCCACTAGGTCTGACGAGAGCCTGTCGATCATCTGGTTGAATTGTTCTATGGGCCACCTTGGTGGAGCGTAGCAGCTGCAATATCTTGGCAATCGCAACACCCTCGGTGGAGGAGTGTATTACCTCTTGAACCGGGAACCGTCCCGTTGTACAGATTGCCACCATTCCAGACCCGTCCGACACCCAATTGCCGTTGCCGGCAGGGATGTTGTACGGGTCTGATAGGAGGGCGACATCTGTCCTCGACTCCGAGACCGACTGCCACAGCAGCTGTTGGGCTGCTGCACAATGGTTAAGATTTAGCTGTGTGACGTTCACGCCTTCTTCTTATTTGCCTCACCAAAGGGACACTAAGGTTCGCCCATAGCGTGTTTATGGGCTTGCTTCTTAGCGGTGCAGATAAGGCACTTGTGCGCCTTAGTGCAACCTTGCTCCTTATGCCCCTCCCGCCCTTGCACTCGTAGGATTTGTGGCCGTACTCAAGGCACCGATAGCACCTATCCACTGAAGGCGGCTGGGGTATGCTGATTGGGCATACCGACCAACCGATCTTCAGCTTACCTTTCTCGGTTACCTTTTTGGCATCCGCCTTCAGTAGCCTGAGGTAGGCTACCTGGGTGCCGAAGGGTCCCCCTCTAAAACGCACAGAGGCCCGCTCGATTGTCACGTCGCATTTCTCGTTGAAGGCTGCGATGACATCTTCTGCGGTCGTGAACTCGTCCATATGCTTGCACTGGAGAGTCATTTCCGCCCCTAGCGACCTGACCTGGGCGCCTTCACTAAGGACCTCTTGTGCCAAGGCCTTGTACACCGCACTAGATTGTGCGCCTCGCTTCAGCACCAGAAGCATTTCTCCTGTGTTGATGCGTCTCACGCTACACACATCTTGCCCAAGGGCCGAGAGGCTTTCGGCCGCCTTCATCGACTTTAGGACGTCGGCGTATTTGTCCTTGTCGGGTTTTAACCACAAGGCATCGCTTCTGTCCTTGGCCTTCTTCACGCGCCGCGGTAGCTCCGGTGCCGGTGCCGGTTTCTTCTTGGTGACCAGCGTCCAGGGGTTTACGCCCCCCTGCCCCGGTTGCGCCGGGTTGCTGGTACCATCGCTCTGCCCAGCGAGGTCACTCTCGCCCTCGCTTACCTCGACCAAACGGCGTGTGGCCTTAACGGTTGCACGCGTATTTGTCCTTGTCGGGTTTTAGCCACAAGGCCTCGCATCTGTCCTTGGCCTTCTTCACGGGCCGCGGTACCTCCTGTGTCGGTGCCGGTTTCTTCTTGGTGACCAGCGTGCAGGGGTTTACGCCCCCCCCTGCCCCTGTTGCGCTGGGTTGCTGGTACCATCGCTCTGCCCAGCGAGGTCACTCTCGCCCTCGCTTACCTCGACCAAACGGCGTTTGGCCTTAACGGTTGCACGCCGTGTGGTGTCGGTTTTTGCACCCTCGCCTGGCGACTTCCTAGGGCGCTTCGCGTTCGACGCCGTCTTGCGATTGCCCTTGTCTTTGCCCTTCGAGGGGAACTCGGCCGCCGCTTCGAGCGACATGTCTACTCCATAGAAGGTAAAGCCCACTGTCTGGGTACCTATGTCGACTTTCTCTCTTCCCTCCCTCTTGGAGGCCACTGTCTGGGTTTCTCTGTCGGACTTCTCCCGACATTCCACCCTCTTGGCGTAAGCCTGCTGTTCCTGTCTTGCGACACGAACAGCTTTCCGGAGCACCAGGAGGCTCTGCTTCAGCTCCATGCTTATATTTTGCTTTGCGCTAGTGAACTCGATTATTGAATCGAGCTGCTCCACCACTGTGCGCATCGCGGATAGTGGCCCGTCCAGTGCGTTGGTAGGGCTATTTCCTACCACTGCTGGGGGTCACTGGTGCTATAAAATGCTACGTCATTTATGCATGGCCCCTAAGTATGTTTTAAGCCCAAAAATCTAACGAAAATTTAGCTCTTTTGCAAGACTTAGGTTATACTGGTTATGGCGCAAAAATTACTACTTACATTATTTATGATAAGAATATAAGAAATCAATATATCATAATAATATACCTATAAAAATAATGTCACTTCATCAACCATCATTTGCCATTCCTCACACGCCCCCCCCCATCTCTCTCTCTCTCTCTCTCTCTCTCTCTCTCTCTCTCTCTCTCTCTCTCTCTTTCTATCTCTGTCTCTCTTCTATCGCATCTATCTAGCTATTTCTGTATCCATTTCTAAGTTGTGTGATAAGATCTTCTGCCAACCTGAAATATTTATTAATTGTAATTGCGAAGGTTTGAGAAAACAAAACTATTTTTTGACTGCTGCTACATCAACTCAACTTTAATTCAATTGTATTCAAAGCCTTTATCTACACTATAATTAAGGAAATTCATGGCTATATCAGAAAAATATTTGGCTTAACTGGGTAATATGAAAGTTTGACATGAAAATTTTCAAAAGAGACATTCCACGTGCGATATTTAAACTATTCGTATCTCTATTGAATTTTGAATGAAACATATGCTCAAAGACTGAAAGCTGAAGCCAGCAGGATTGGACTTGCCATCAACGTTTCGAAGACAAAATACATGAGAGGAAGAGGTTCTAGAGACGACAATGTGAACCTCCTACCCGAGTGCGGATTGACGGTGACGAAATCGAGATGGTGGACGAATTCATGTATTTGGGCTCACTGATAACCAACGACAATGATAACAGCAGAGAAATTCAGAGACGGATCTTGGCGGGAAATCGTGCCTACTTTGGACATCGGAGGACGCTCCGGTCGAACAAATTTCGCCGCCGCACGAAGTTGATTATTTACAAGACGCTGATTACATCGGTGGTCCTCTGCGGCCACGAGACCTGGACTATATTCGTTGAGGACCAAAGCGCCCTTGGAGTTTTCGAACGAAAGGTGTTGCGTACCATCTATGGTGGAGTTCAGATGGAAGACGGAACGTGGCACAGGCGAATAAACCATGAGTTGTATCAGCTGCACATTCGTTATATTGGTACGAACTTTCATGAGAAATAACAGATCAAAGACCAAAAATATCCACAAATTAGATTCATTTGATTCATTTGTTTCATTTGAATCATTTGATTCATTTGATATATTTGATTCATTTGATTCATTTGATTTATTTGATTCATTTGATTCATTTGATTCATTTGATTCATTTGATTCATTTGATTCATTTGATTCATTTGATTCATTTGATTCATTTGATTCATTTGATTCATTTGATTCATTTGATTCATTTGATTCATTTGATTCATTTGATTCATTTGATTCATTTGATTCATTTGATTCATTTGATTCATTTGATTCATTTGATTCATTGATTCATTGATTCATTTGATTCATTTGATTCATTTGATTCATTTGATTCATTTGATTCATTTGATTCATTTGATTCATTTGATTCATTTGATTCATTTGATTCATTTGATTCATTTGATTCATTTGATTCATTTGATTCATTTGATTCATTTGATTCATTTGATTCATTTGATTCATTTGATTCATTTGATCCAATTGATTCATTTGCTTCATTTGCTTCATTTGATTCATTTGATTCATTTGATTCATTTGATTCATTTGATTCATTTGATTCATTTGATTTATTTGATTTATTTGATTCATTTGATTCATTTGATTCATTTGATTCATTTGATTCATTTGATTCATTTGATTCAATTGATTCATTTGATTCATTTGATTCATTTGATTCATTTGATTCATTTGATTCATTTGATTTATTTGATTCATTTGATTCATTTGATTCATTTGATTCATTTGATTCATTTGATTCATTTGATTCATTTGATTCATTTGATTCATTTGATTCATTTGATTCATTTGATTCATTTGATTCATTTGATTCATTTGATTCATTTGATTCATTTGATTCATTTGATTCATTTGATTAATTTGATTAATTTGATTCATTTGATTCATTTGATTCATTTGATTCATTTGATTCATTTGATTCATTTGATTCATTTGATTCATTTGATTCATTTGATTCATTCGATTCATTTGATTTATTCGATTCATTCGATTCATTTGATTCATTTGATTTATTTGATTCATTTGATTCATTTGATTCATTTGATTCATTTGATTCATTTGATTCATTTGATTCATTTGATTCATTTGATTCATTTGATTCATTTGATTCATTTGATTCATTTGATTCATTTGATTCATATGATTCATTTGATTCATTTGATTCATTTGATTCATTTGATTCATTTGATTCCTTTGATTCATTTGATTCATTTGATTCATTTGATTCATTTGATTCATTTGATTCATTTGATTAATTTGATCAATTTGATTAATTTGATTAATTTGATTTTTTTGATTTATTTGATTTATTTGATTCATTTGATTCATTTAATTCATTTGATTCATTTGATTCATTTGATTCATTTGATTCATTTGAATCATTTGATTCATTTGAATCAATTGATTCATTTGATTCATTTGATTCATTTGATTCTTTTGATTCTTTTGATTCATTTGATTCATTTGATTCATTTGATTCATTTGATTCATTTGATTCATTTGATTCATTTGATTCATTTGATTCATTTGATTCATTTGATTCATTTGATTCATTTGATTCATTTGATTCATTTGATTCATTTGATTCATTTGATTCATTTGATTCATTTGATTCATTTGATTCATTTGATTCATTTGATTCAGTTGATTCATTTGATTCATTTGATTCATTTGATTCATTTGATTCGTTTGATTCATTTGATTCATTTGATTCATTTGATTCATTTGAATAATTCGATTCATTTGATTCGTTTGATTCATTTGATTCATTTGATTCATTTGATTCATTTGATTCATTTGATTCATTTGATTCATTTGATTCATTTGATTCATTTGATTCATTTGATTCATTTGATTCATTTGATTCATTTGATTCATTTGATTCATTTGATTCATTTGATTCATTTGATTCATTTGATTCATTTGATTCATTTGATTCATTTGATTCATTTGATTCATTTGATTCATTTGATTCATTTGATTCATTTGATTCATTTGATTCATTTGAATAATTTGATTCATTTGATTCGTTTGATTCGTTTGATTCATTTGATTCATTTGATTCATTTGATTCATTTGATTCATTTGATTCATTTGATTCATTTGATTCATTTGATTAATTTGATTCATTTGATTCATTTGATTCATTTGATTCATTTGATTCATTTGATTCATTTGATTCATTTGATTCATTTGATTCATTTGATTCATTTGATTCATTTGATTCATTCGATTCATTTGATTCATTCGATTCATTTGATTCATTTGATTCATTTGATTCATTTGATTCATTTGATTCATTTGATTCATTTGATTCATTTGATTCATTTGATTCATTTGATTCATTTGATTCATTTGATTCATTTGATTCATTTGATTCATTTGATTCATTTGATTCATTTGATTCATTTGATTCATTTGATTCATTTGATTCATTTGATTCATTTGATTCATTTGATTCATTTGATTCATTTGATTCATTTGATTCATTTGATTCATTTGATTCATTTGATTCATTTGATTCATTTGATTCATTTGATTCATTTGATTCATTTGATTCATTTGATTCATTTGATTCATTTGATTCATTTGATACATTTGATTCATTTGATTCATTTGATTCATTTGATTCATTTGATTCATTTGATTCATTTGATTCATTTGATTTATTTGATTCTTATGATTCATTTGATTAATATCTTTAATTTTATGCATTTCATGTTCAGTCATTCGTTATATTTCATTCAATTTGTTAGTATGAGTCAATTTATTTTATTAATCTTTTAACTATTTCTAAATCTAATCTTAATTTTTATTTAATAACCTAATCTAATTTGATTCGTGTATTTTATAATTTATATTAATTTTTCTACTCATTTCATGAATTTAAAAACCTATTATTTCGTTTTTTGCTTTACTTTTATATTTCGGTCGTTTTGTTGATTTCCATAATTTATTCAGTTTATTCGGGATTTTATTCGTGCAAGACTAGAAACTGTTTTCATCCCACCTCTAGGTGGGTGCCTACTTCTCGTGAGTTCTGCAAACTAATCCAATAGTGAAATGTGTAAGAAATGTCTCATCTCACTGCTAGGTGGATTAAATCGGTCTTTGAAAATAATTTTGGGATATCAAAATATACCATCGTTTTTCAGAATTTCAGAATTTTCGGGTAGGCCTGCATGATTGCGCATTACATTTTTGAAAATAATTTTGGAATATCAAAATATACCATCGTAGTATTTTTAGAGGGTATTCCTAGGACATGTGAGAAGAACTTTGCATATTCAGAATTTTCGGGTATGCCTGCAAGATTGCGCATTACATTTTTGAAAATAATTTTGGAATATCAAAATATACCATCGTAGTATTTTTAGAGGGTGTTCCTAGGACATGTGAGAAGAACTTTGAATATTCAGAATTTTCGGGTAGGCCTGCATGATTGCACATTACATTTTTGAAAATAATTTTGGAATATCAAAATATACCATCGTAGTATGTTTTGAGGGTGTTTCTAGGACATGTGAGAAGAACTTTGCATATTCAGAATTTTCGGGTAGACCTGCATGATTGCGCATTACATTTTTGAAAATAATTTTGGAATATCAAAATATACCATCGTAGTATTTTTAGAGGGTATTCCTAGGACATGTGAGAAGAACTTTGCATATTCAGAAGTTTCGGATAGGCCTGCATGATTGCGCACTACATTTTTGAAAATAATTTTGGAATATCAAAATATACCATCGCAGTATTTTTAGAGGCTGTTCCTAGGACATGTGAGAAGAACTTTGAATATTCAGAATTTTCGGGTAGGCCTGCATGATTGCGCATTACATTTTTGAAAATGATTTTGGAATATCAAAATATACCATCGTAGTATTTTTAGAGGGTGTTCCTAGGACATGTGAGAAGAACAATGAATATTCAGAAGTTTCGGGTAGGCCTGCATGATTGCGCATTACATTTTTGAAAATAATTTTGGAATATCAAAATATACCATCGTAGTATTTTTAGAGGGTATTCCTAGGACATGTGAGAAGAACTTTGAATATTCAGAATTTTCGGGTAGGCCTGCAAGATTGCGCATTACATTTTTGAAAATAATTTTGGAATATCAAAATATACCATCGTAGTATTTTTAGAGGGTGTTCCTAGGACATGTGAGAAGAACTTTGAATATTCAGAATTTTCGGGTAGGCCTGCATGATTGCACATTACATTTTTGAAAATAATTTTGGAATATCAAAATATACCTTCGTAGTATGTTTTGAGGGTGTTTCTAGGACATGTGAGAAGAACTTTGCATATTCAGAATTTTCGGGTAGACCTGCATGATTGCGCATTACATTTTTGAAAATAATTTTGGAATATCAAAATATACCATCGTAGTATTTTTAGAGGGTATTCCTAGGACATGTGAGAAGAACTTTGCATATTCAGAAGTTTCGGGTAGGCCTGCATGATTGCGCACTACATTTTTGAAAATAATTTTGGAATATCAAAATATACCATCGTAGTATTTTTAGAGGGTGTTTCTAGGACATGTGAGAAGAACTTTGAATATTCAGAATTTTCGGGTAGGCCTGCATGATTGCACATTACATTTTTGAAAATAATTTTGGAATATCAAAATATACCATCGTAGTATGTTTTGAGGGTGTTCCTAGGACATGTGAGAAGAACTTTGAATATTCAGAATTTTCGGGTAGGCCTGCATGATTGCGCATTACATTTTTGAAAATAATTTTGGAATATCAAAATATACCATCGTAGTATTTTTAGAGGGTGTTCCTAGGACATGTGAGAAGAACTTTGAATATTCAGAATTTTCGGGTAGGCCTGCATGATTGCGCATTACATTTTTGAAAATAATTTTGGAATATCAAAATATACCATCGTAGTATTTTTAGAGGGTGTTTCTAGGACATGTGAGAAGAACTTTGCATTTACAGAATTTTCGGGTAGGCCTGCATGATTGCGCATTACATTTTTGAAAATAATTTTGGAATATCAAAATATACCATCGTAGTATTTTTATTACATTACATTTTTGAAAATAATTTGATTCATTTGATTCATTTGATTCATTCGATTCATTTGATTCATTCGATTCATTTGATTCATTTGATTCATTTGATTCATTTGATTCATTTGATTCATTTGATTCATTTGATTCATTTGATTCATTTGATTCATTTGATTCATTTGATTCATTTGATTCATTTGATTCATTTGATTCATTTGATTCATTTGATTCATTTGATTCATTTGATTCATTTGATTCATTTGATTCATTTGATTCATTTGATTCATTTGATTCATTTGATTCATTTGATTCATTTGATTCATTTGATTCATTTGATTCATTTGATTCATTTGATTCATTTGATTCATTTGATTCATTTGATTCATTTGATTCATTTGATACATTTGATTCATTTGATTCATTTGATTCATTTGATTCATTTGATTCATTTGATTCATTTGATTCATTTGATTCATTTGATTTATTTGATTCTTATGATTCATTTGATTAATATCTTTAATTTTATGCATTTCATGTTCAGTCATTCGTTATATTTCATTCAATTTGTTAGTATGAGTCAATTTATTTTATTAATCTTTTAACTATTTCTAAATCTAATCTTAATTTTTATTTAATAACCTAATCTAATTTGATTCGTGTATTTTATAATTTATATTAATTTTTCTACTCATTTCATGAATTTATAAACCTATTATTTCATTTTTTGCTTTACTTTTTTATTTCGGTCGTTTTGTTGATTTCCATAATTTATTCAGTTTATTCGGGATTTTATTCGTGCAAGACTAGAAACTGTTTTCATCCCACCTCTAGGTGGGTGCCTACTTCTCGTGAGTTCTGCAAACTAATCCAATAGTGAAATGTGTAAGAAATGTCTCATCTCACTGCTAGGTGGATTAAATCGGTCTTTGAAAATAATTTTGGGATATCAAAATATACCATCGTTTTTCAGAATTTCAGAATTTTCGGGTAGGCCTGCATGATTGCGCATTACATTTTTGAAAATAATTTTGGAATATCAAAATATACCATCGTAGTATTTTTAGAGGGTATTCCTAGGACATGTGAGAAGAACTTTGCATATTCAGAATTTTCGGGTAGGCCTGCAAGATTGCGCATTACATTTTTGAAAATAATTTTGGAATATCAAAATATACCATCGTAGTATTTTTAGAGGGTGTTCCTAGGACATGTGAGAAGAACTTTGAATATTCAGAATTTTCGGGTAGGCCTGCATGATTGCACATTACATTTTTGAAAATAATTTTGGAATATCAAAATATACCATCGTAGTATGTTTTGAGGGTGTTTCTAGGACATGTGAGAAGAACTTTGCATATTCAGAATTTTCGGGTAGACCTGCATGATTGCGCATTACATTTTTGAAAATAATTTTGGAATATCAAAATATACCATCGTAGTATTTTTAGAGGGTATTCCTAGGACATGTGAGAAGAACTTTGCATATTCAGAAGTTTCGGGTAGGCCTGCATGATTGCGCACTACATTTTTGAAAATAATTTTGGAATATCAAAATATACCATCGCAGTATTTTTAGAGGGTGTTCCTAGGACATGTGAGAAGAACTTTGAATATTCAGAATTTTCGGGTAGGCCTGCATGATTGCGCATTACATTTTTGAAAATAATTTTGGAATATCAAAATATACCATCGTAGTATTTTTAGAGGGTATTCCTAGGACATGTGAGAAGAACTTTGAATATTCAGAATTTTCGGGTAGGCCTGCAAGATTGCGCATTACATTTTTGAAAATAATTTTGGAATATCAAAATATACCATCGTAGTATTTTTAGAGGGTGTTCCTAGGAGATGTGAGAAGAACTTTGAATATTCAGAATTTTCGGGTAGGCCTGCATGATTGCACATTACATTTTTGAAAATAATTTTGGAATATCAAAATATACCTTCGTAGTATGTTTTGAGGGTGTTTCTAGGACATGTGAGAAGAACTTTGCATATTCAGAATTTTCGGGTAGACCTGCATGATTGCGCATTACATTTTTGAAAATAATTTTGGAATATCAAAATATACCATCGTAGTATTTTTAGAGGGTATTCCTAGGACATGTGAGAAGAACTTTGCATATTCAGAAGTCTCGGGTAGGCCTGCATAATTGCGCACTACATTTTTGAAAATAATTTTGGAATATCAAAGTATACCATCGTAGTATTTTTAGAGGGTGTTTCTAGGACATGTGAGAAGAACTTTGAATATTCAGAATTTTCGGGTAGGCCTGCATGATTGCACATTACATTTTTGAAAATAATTTTGGAATATCAAAATATACCATCGTAGTATGTTTTGAGGGTGTTCCTAGGACATGTGAGAAGAACTTTGAATATTCAGAATTTTCGGGTAGGCCTGCATGATTGCGCATTACATTTTTGAAAATAATTTTGGAATATCAAAATATACCATCGTAGTATTTTTATTACATTACATTTTTGAAAATAATTTTGGAATATCAAAATATACCATCGTAGTATGTTTTGAGGGTGTTCCTAGGACATGTGAGAAGAATTTTGCATATTCAGAATTTTCGGGTAGACCTGCATGATTGCGCATTACATTTTTGAAAATAATTTTGGAATATCAAAATATACCATCGTAGTATTTTTAGAGGGTATTCCTAGGACATGTGGGAAGAACTTTGCATATTCAGAAGTTTCGGGTAGGCCTGCATGATTGCGCACTACATTTTTGAAAATAATTTTGGAATATCAAAGTATACCATCGTAGTATTTTTAGAGGGTGTTTCTAGGACATGTGAGAAGAACTTTGCATATACAGAATTTTCGGGTAGGCCTGCATGATTGCGCATTACATTTTTGAAAATAATTTTGGAATATCAAAATATACCATCGTAGTATTTTTTCAGGGTGTTCCTTAAACATGTGAGAAGAACTTTGCATATTGAGAATTTTCGGGTAGGCCTGCATGATTGCGCATTACATTTTTGAAAATAATTTTGGAATATCAAAATATACCATCGTAGTATTTTTAGAAGGTGTTCCTAAGAAATGTGAGAATAACTTTGAATATTCAGAATTTTCAGGTAGGCCTGCACGATTGCGCACTACATTTTTGAAAATAATTTTGGAATATCAGAATATACCATCGTAGTATTTTTAGAGGGTATTCCTAGAACATGTGAGAAGAACTTTGCATATTCAGAAGTTTCGGGTAGGCCTGCATGATTGCGCATAATTTTTGAAAATAATTTTGGAATATCAAAATATACCATCGTAGTATTTTTAGAGGGTGTTCCTAGGACATGTGAGAATAGCTTTGCATATTCAGAATTTTCGGGTAGGCCTGCATGATTACGCATTACATTTTTGAAAATAATTTTGGAATATCAAAATATACCATCGTAGTCTCTTTTGATATTCAGAATTTTCGGGCAGGCCTGCATGATTGCGCATTACATTTTTGAAAATAATTTTGGAATATCAAAATATACCATCGTAGTATTTTTAGAGGGTATTCCTAGGACATGTGAGAAGAACTTTGCATATTCAGAAGTTTCGGGTAGGCCAGCATGATTGCGCATTACATTTTTGAAAATAATTTTGGAATATCAAAATATACCATCGTAGTATTTTTAGAGGCTGTTTCTAGGACATGTGAGAAGAATTTTGCATATACAGAATTTACGGGTAGGCCTGCATGATTGCGCATTACATTTTTGAAAATAATTTTAGAATATCAAAATATACCATCGTTGTATGTTTTGAGGGTGTTCCTAGGACATGTGAGAAGAACTTTGCATATCAGAATTTTCGGGTGGACCTGCATGATTGTGCATTACATTTTTGAAAATAATTTTGGAATATCAAAATATACCATCGTAGTACTTTTAGAGGGTGTTCCTAGGACATGTGAGAAGAACTTTGCATATTCAGAAGTTTCGGGTAGGCCTGCATGATTGCGCATTACATTTTTGAAAAAAAAATTGGAATATCAAAATATACCATCGTAGTATTTTAGAGGGTGTTCCTAGGACATGTGAAAAGAACTTTGCATATACAAAATTTTCGGGTAGGCCTGCATGATTGCGCATTACATTTTTGAAAATAATTTTGGAATATCAAAATATACCATCGTAGTATTTTTAGAAGGTGTTCCTAGGACATGTGAAAAGAACTTTGAATATTCAGAATTTTCTGGTAGGCCTGCATGATTGCGCATTAGATTTTTGAAAATAATTTTGGAATATCAAAATATACCATCGTAGTATTTTTAGAGGGTGTTCCTAGGAGATGTGGGAAGAACTTTGAACATTCAGAATTTTCGGGTAGGCCTGCATGATTGCGCACTACATTTTTGAAAATAATTTTGGAATATCAGAATATACCATCGTAGTATTTTTAGAGGGTGTTCCTAGGACATGTGAGAAGAATTTTGCATATTCAGAATTTCCTGGTAGGCCTGCATGATTGCGCATTAGATTTTTGAAAATAATTTTGGAATATCAAAATATACCATCGTAGTATTTTTAGAGGGTGTTCCTAGGACATGTGGGAAGAACTTTGAACATTCAAAATTTTCGGGTAGGCCTGCATGATTGCGCACTACATTTTTGAAAATAATTTTGGAATATCAGAATATACCATAGTAGAATTTTTAGAGGGTGTTCCTAGGACATGTGAGAAGAACTTTGCATATTCAGAATTTTCGGGTAGGCCTGCATGATTGCTGTTGTTGTTGTTTGTTTATTTATGACACTTTATACCTTTGGGTGGTGCATTCGTGTCAAGGAAGTAGTATCAGGTTTACATATCATTCGTTTCGATCAATTCAGTGTTCATATTTGTGTATCAAGTTTGATCTGTCGTATAAAGTTTAGTATCTTCATTTCGCTGCTCTCCTCGCCATTCAGTGCATCTCTTAAACTAGTTGTACTGATTCCATGCTGTTGTCTATCGTTGGTGTATTTCCTGCAATATAGTATTACGTGCCGTACATCTACTACTACTCCACAGCATTCACAATTCGGTGGTGTTTCTCTCTTTAGAAGGAATGTATGGGTCAGTTTTGTGTGACCGATTCTTAACCGAGTCAGTATGCGTTGGTCGGCAGCACTATTTCGCTCCGTCCATCGCTGTGTATCGCATTTGATTTCTCGCAGCTTTGCCTCTCGGGAACCAAACCATTGCATGTCCCAATGTCGCCGTATCGCGTTCTTTATTACTCTCCAAGCATCTTCAGCTGGGATTGGTACATCAATGGCCGGCTGTGCTCTTGCCTCGTTCGCAAGTCGATCTGCCTCGTCGTTACCTGTTATGCCACTATGTCCTGGGATCCAGACGAATCGAACAGGTTTGCTTTGTGCTAATGCTTCAGCCTCCTGGATCCATGGGTGATTCGATTTGCCGCCTTCTAAGGCCAACAGGCAGCTCGCAGAGTCTGTAAGAATGACCAGTTCCTTCTGAATGTTTGGTATTGACAAAGCCATCTTAATTGCATACGCTTCCGCAGACGATACGCTACAGTGTTGCGGAAGGCTGTGTATTCCCGCTATACCAACACCATAGAGTCCGGCTCCGACTGTATCATCACATTTGGAGCCGTCGGTGTATAATACAGTCGATTGTTGGAATCGGTTTTTCAACAGATTTTCGACTATTGGTCGAACTTTACCGGGTGGGTCTCCGGCCCGTACAACTTTTTTCACATCCCAAACAATCGTCGGTTTCGCTGTGTGCCACTCTCGATCCCTTCTTCGGGAAAGCGTGCCTATTATGGGTAACGTTGCTCCGGTGAATTAATGCGTAAGCTCCGACGCTCGTCGGATCAGTGGGAGGTCACTGTTGTTACGGTCTTTCTCCAGCACTCGTAAAGCAATCCGCGCAATCGACTGTACCGCTAGTAGTTCGAAAGGAAGTGTGCCTGCTTCGGCCATAATCGAAGGGATTGGGCTGGTAACAAATGCACCAGAAGCGAAACGGACCATTTTGTTGTAAGCAGGTGCGAGAGTCTGCAGCGATGTTTGGCCTCCTCTGCTCACTAGGCCAATCCCATAAATTAGCTTCGAAGTGATCATCGCCGATCCCACTTGAAGTAATGTCGACCGTTTACCACGCGGAAGTTTGGCACATATCATTTTAAGAATCCGATGTCTGGATTCGAAGGACTTCTTCACCAGCTTGCAATGCGCTTTAAAATTCAAAGTCCGGTCCAACGTTACACCGAGGATCCTCAATTGGTTTGTTTTCGGGACAACTACACGGTCGATGGTGATGTTACGCACTGGGTCTCGACGTGCGTTCGGACTGCAGTAAAAGATGTTCGACTTTGTAGCAGAAATCGCGAAGCCAACATTCTTCGTCCATTTTTCGACAGCCCTAACCGCGGCCTGCAGTTTTCGATGTAGACCTTCTGTTTTGCGACCTCGCATAACAAGCAGTATGTCGTCCGCATACAAAAGTATTTCCACACCAGCTGGGATTACTTTGAAGATCGGTTGCATCGCGACAAGGAACAGTGTCACTGATAATACGGAGCCTTGTGGTACTCCATTTTCCAGTTCATATATTTCTGACAGCTGATTTCCTATGCAAACCTGGAACTTCCTTTCGGAGAGAAAGCTTTGCAGCATGTTGATCATTCGACCTCGTATTCTCCAAGATAGTGTGCGAAGTATACCATGCCGCCATGTTGTATCGTATGCCTTGGAGAGGTCCAACGACGCTATGAGACTGTGGTGGTCGGTTGTTGGGAGCGATCTCTCTAGCTCTGCAAAGTATGTATCGACGCCTCGTCCTGAACGAAAAGCATGTTGCCGTTTATCGAGTCGCCCACTTGACTCCAGTGCGGTGATGAGTCTGCGATTTACGATACGCTCGAACAGCTTTGCCATACAGCTAGTGAGCGATATCGGGCGAAAAGCAGCAGGTCCAGAGTCGTTGCAATTTGGTTTTTTGATAGGGATAACTATAGCGTTTCGCCAGCTAGCGGGAAAAACACCGCTGCGCCAAACAACGTTGAAGATCTCGAGAAGTGTTACCTTCACGGATAACGGGAGTCGTCGAAGAAGCGGATAGCCTATCATGTCAGGTCCTGTCGAGACACTTCGCCCTTTGTCCAAAGCCCACATCAGTTCATTCAGAGTAAGGTCAGTGTTGTACACATCATTGTTATCGGGCGAGTAATTTATGCGCCGTTGCTCGGCTCGTGCCTTCGTCGCTTGAAATGATGCAGAGTAGCTCGATGTCGCCGATCTCTCACTGTAGTGTTTTGCTAGCTCTTCCGCTACTTCTTCGGGGTTGTTCGTAAAGTTGTCCGATCGCTTGAAAGCTACAGTGCTTCGCTGCCGGTTACCACGCAAAGTATTCACTGTTCGCCACAGCTTAGTTGTTGTGCTACTCGGCGAAATCTTAGCCACGAAATCCTCCCATGATTGTTGTTTCGCTAGCTTAACCGCTTTTCGTGCTGCTGCTCGTGATTCCTGGAATCGTCTGAGCACTGTTGGCCTGTCTGGATCCAATATATCCAGACGTCGAAGGGCACGGAGATGTTTTCTACGCTGCCTAACAGCTTCCTTCACTTCAGGGCACCACCATGGTACAGCTTTTGGTCCAGTTCGGCCACTACTACGTGGTATGCATTTGATAGCGGCCGCCACGATTGTATCCGCGAACTTATCAATGTCCCACTCATCTGTAGCGTTGATGGCCTCAGCCGTGATGCGCTCATACACAAAGGCCAGTCTGCTCGATCATAGAGCCATTTTTGTCGAGTTTTTTGTACATTCGACCAACTAGGGATGGAGATCGTGATTGGGATGTGATCGCTGTTATGTGTGTCCGGAAGGGTTCGCCAGGTGAACTTTCGAGCCAGGTTTTCCGAGCAGAAGGAAATATCAATAGCTGAAGTATTGCCCGTTGCGGGATCGATGCGAGTTGGAGAATAGTCGTTCAGAATCACGAGCTTTCTACTCAAAGTAGTTTCTGCGATGAAGCGACCAAGCGCGTTCGATGACTTAGATCCCCAAGCGATGTGATGTGCGTTAAAGTCTCCATGGAACACTACTGGACCTTCCAGTTCATCGAGCAGGTCGCTCAATGCTGTCTGGCATTGCTGAGTGGAAGGTGGGATGTAGATAGACACAACTGTTGCCTGTACTGGCAGGAAGATACGTGCGGCGACGATCTGTAAGCTAGTGTTCAGTTGCATGCGTTCAAAGGGTATGCCCTCTCGGATCGCAAGTCCTACACCATGTTGCCAATAGTGTTGGGACTTTGATTTCAGTAGCAGCGTATAGTTCCTGCCGACAAAACTAGATTCCACCACGCTTTGGTTGACTTTCGTTTCTTGCAGCGCTATTACGCAAGGTTCGTGCTCGGAGATAAGCAGCTTCAGCTCGCTGATGTTCGCTCTTAGACCGCGCAGGTTCCATTGCAGTGCGAAACATCCGTTGGAACGACCATTTGTGGTCGACTGTGTTGACGATGATGTGGTCGATATTCGGCGCGTCGGTGGTTGAGTATTGGCGTGTGATGATCCTTCACCGGTGGAAAGCCAGGAGGAGAATTGCGAGGACTGTATATCCGGGAGGTAGGGACAGTCCTCTTCCCCCCGATCGATCCCTTCATCATGAAGTGGGGAAGCTACTTTCTTCTCTTCTTCCCCAAACCGGTTACTCGTTCGATGCGTGTTGGTCACATCTGTAACGGGATAAACCGCAACAGAATCCGTTCGTAAGGGAGGTAGAATAGGACTGACCTGTGGGACGTCTAGCCCCACAGTGCCAGCCGCTGTCGAGATTACTACACGGTTACTTCCAGAACTGCCGACAGCGACCGGCACTGGGGAAAGACTTTGTGTAGTTCTCGTTGTTTGTTGTTTCATAGCTCTAGTTGTGGTGGTGATGGTAACGTCTCGATACGGGTCTCTTGATGGACCTTCTCCGGGTGAAGTCAGAGGAGGAGGCGAAGCATGGATATGCTCTTCGTTACCAGTCAAACCTGTAAAAATGTTAAGGACAGCAGTATCTGCGAGATGATTGACGCCTTTAGAACTGACCTGAGGAAGGTCCAGCCCCACAGTACCAACCGCTGTCGCACAAACTACACTGTCATGTTCAAAAACACCGACTGCGGTCGGCACTGGGGAAAGACTTTGTGTAGTTCTGCTGATCTCCTTCTGTTCGTCGATCGTGGGTTTTTGGTCTGCTGGTTTACAAGCTGTAGTGGTGAAATCGGTGTTCCTATCGGCCACAGAGGTGAATTCACTATCAACGGGTTGGGGTATGACGGCCCGGATAGTTCCTTCATCCTGCTGTGCTTGCGTTGGAAGGAGTACTACACTTTCCTCTCTTCCAAACCGATCTATCTCGTGGTCAGTATTCGTGCGTGGGTTGTCGTTGGTATCCAAACGTTGTTGAAAATAAAAATTATCGAAGAGGCTGGCTAGGAGGCTTCTCGGTAATCTCAATTTCATCGTCTGAATAATCCATGGTTTCGTTGGTGGTAGTGGTAGCGGTTCTTTTTGGTGGTGGGCTCAAGTTATCCGGTGGGGTTGTCGTGGGTTTGCTGAACGGGGTGTGTTGTTTCTGTGGTCTTCCTCGCTTCGAGTCCGTGTTAGTCGCTGGTGAGTTGTTCCTTGATCTTGTTATTGGCCCGGCTGTCTGGTTCGTTGGTTTTTGTTCTTTACTTTGCTGTGGTTTTTCTTGACTAGCGGACTGTTGTTTCATCTGGTGTATGTACGCTATCATTTGTTCGATTTTTTCATCCTTTCTTTTGGCCTCCGCCAGAAGTTTTGCGATCTGCTCATCCTTCCTCTTCATTGTCAGCTCCAGCTCTTTTAGTTTATTAAGAATTTCGCTCGGTTGCGCTGCGGCTTGGGCGTAACTTCCAAGATTTTGCTGTTCACCTCGTTTGCGCGCTTCCGGGAATGTCAAATTGTCGCGGATTTTTATTTTTATGACCTCTGCTTCCTCTTTGTAATTTGGACATTGGCGGCTTGTTGGTTGGTGATCACCTTTACAATTTAGGCAGAACTGAGCTGCTCGACATTTTTCTTCACCTTGATGTTCTCCAGAGCAATTAGGACAACGTTGCGGGCCAGGACAGTGAACACGAGTATGGCCGTATTTGAAGCAACCATAACAAAGCATCGGGTTTGGGAAGTACGGGCGGGTAGGGACGCGAAGCAAACCGATCTTCATGTATTCCGGGTATGTGGTCTTGCAGAAGGTCAAGATAAGCGCTGGCGTATTCACTCTTTTCTCCTCTTCCTTTCGTGTAATTCGCTGTACACGAATCACACTCTGGCTTATAATTTCTTGCAAAACCTCCTTTTCTTCAAGGTGAATCAGATCGTAGCAGGAAATTACGCATCTGCTTACGTTCAGATTCGGATGGGATTCAACCACAACATCAGTACCGTCAATAAGCTTGGTCATCTTCATTAATTTGGTAACTTGGACTGGGTTCCGAACTCGAAGGGTATACCGTGTCCCTTGAGCTTCGGTATTCGCACCTTCAATTGGGCCTCCAGCGACAACCTCCACCGATTTACCAATGACGAACGGGTTTCTTGGCAAAGGTACACCGTCTTTGCCTGTCAGCTGCAGGAACGTCAATTCGCCGAATTTGTTCGTCGGATCCATGTATACCGGCAATCTTCTTTGACTTGACCCTCCCGGATCACCGCTACTAGCTGCCGCCATCTTGGATTACGCCACCAGACGTTGGGAACTGCTATGTGGCACGGTCACCCGATACCAACCCCACAGGGACAAAAAAGGTAAAGAAAAGGAAAGATCTTACCTTATTTGCCCCTTCAACGTCGACTTTTTCGAAGCGTTCCCACAATTTTGGGACACACTGTAGCTGCGCAGTGATGAATCTGTTCGCTTGCTTGCTTCTACACAGCCTCTAAATAGCAAAACAAGCAAGAAAAACGCACTTTTCCAATTTTTATTTTTTGCCGCTCACACACTTTTGGCCCGCACTGTACCGTACAAATATCGGTACACACTGTACTGGTATCTCAAAGACCACCAAATCCAACGTTAAAAAAAATTCAATAATTTTTCAAAAACTTTTTACGTTTTTTGCGACTCAAAAATATCGTCCGTTCAGCACACCGTCACACTCCACCAGCGAGTGAATGCAAGATCGGCCCGGCAACCACACGGGTAGGCACAGCGATGGCTGTTTGTTTACCTATTGCACCGCGTGGGCAAAACTAAAATTCACTTTTTTCAGCCGTTTCTGAACCGATTTTCACCAAACTTTCATTGTTCACCACTAGAGAAGCACTTCGTTCACCTTTTTGTCGAAAAATAAACCGCGAATATCGCGAAAAACACCGAAAAAACACTGTGTTTAATTCCCGAATGCGCGCTGTTTATACCGTACGGAACGGTGTTTCCAATTCAGATGTGCATGATTGCGCATTACATTTTTTAAAATAATTTTAGAATATCAAAATATACCATCGTAGTATTTTTAGAGGGTATTCCTAGGGCATGTGAGAATAACTTTGCATATTCAGAAGTTTCGGGTAGGCCTGAATGATTGCGCATTACATTTTTGAAAATAATTTTGGAATATCAAAATATACCATCGTAGTATTTTTAGAGGGTGTTCCTAGGACATGTGAGAATAGCTTTGCATATTCAGAATTTTCGGGTAGGCCTGCATGATTACGCATTACATTTTTGAAAATAATGTTGGAATATCAAAATATACCATCGTAGTCTGTTTTGATATTCAGAATTTTCGGGCAGGCCTGCATGATTGCGCATTACATTTTTGAAAATAATTTTGGAATATCAAAATATACCATCGTAGTATTTTTAGAGGGTATTCCTAGGACATGTGAGAAGAACTTTGCATATTCAGAAGTTTCGGGTAGGCCTGCATGATTGCGCATTACATTTTTGAAAATAATTTTGGAATATCAAAATATACCATCGTAGTATTTTTAGAGGGTGTTCCTAGGACATGTGAGAAGAACTTTGAATATTCAGAATTTTCGGGTAGGCCTGCATGATTGCGCATTGCATTTTTAAAAATAATTTTGGAATATCAAAATATACCATCGTAGTATTTTTAGAGGGTGTTCCTAGGACATGTGAGAAGAACTTTGCATATTCAGAATTTTCGGGTAGGCCTGCATGATTGCGCATTACATTTTTGAAAATAATTTTGGAATATCAAAATATACCATCGTAGTATTTTTAGAAGGTGTTTCTAGGACATGTGAGAAGAACTTTGCATATACAGAATTTTCGGGTAGGCCTGCGTGATTGCGCATTACATTTTCGAAAATAATTTTGGAATATCAAAATATACCATCGTAGTATTTTTAGA
This sequence comes from Topomyia yanbarensis, assembly GCF_030247195.1. NCBI lineage: Eukaryota > Metazoa > Arthropoda > Insecta > Diptera > Culicidae > Topomyia > Topomyia yanbarensis. Next base: position 243,513,260 of record NC_080671.1, on the reverse strand, counting down.
GGGTGTTCCTAGGACATGTGAGAAGAACTTTGCATATACAGAATTTTCGGGTAGGCCTGCGTGATTGCGCATTACATTTTCGAAAATAATTTTGGATTATCAAAATATACCATCGTAGTATTTTTAGAAGGTGTTCCTAGGACATGTGAGAAGAACTTTGAATATTCAGACTTTTCGGGTAGGCGTGAATGATTGCGCATTACATTTTTGAAAATAAATTTGGAATATCTAAATATACCATTGTAGTATTTATTGAGGGTGTTCCTAGGAGATGCGAGAAGAACTTTGAATATTCGGAATTTTCTGGTAGGCCTGCATGATTGCGCATTACATTTTTGAAAATAATTTTGGAATATCAAAATATACCATCGTAGTATGTTTTGAGGATGTTCCTAGGACATGTGAGAAGAACTTTGAATATTCAGAATTATCGAGTAGGCCTGCATGATTGCGCATTACATTTTTGAAAATAATTTTGGAATATCAAAATATACCATCGTAGTATTTTTAGAGGGTGTTCCTAGGACATGTGAGAAGAACTTTGAATATTCAGGATTTTCGGGTAGGCCTGCATGATTGCGCATTACATTTTTGAAAATAATTTTGGAATATCAAAATATACCATCGTAGTATTTTTAGAGGATGTTTCTAGGACATGTGAGAAGAACTTTGCATATACAGAATTTTCGGGTAGGCCTGCATGATTGCGCATTACATTTTTGAAAATGATTTTGGAATATCAAAATATACCATCGTAGTATTTTTAGAAGGTGTTCCTAGGAGATGTGAGAAGAAGTTTGAATATTCAGAATTTTCGGGTAGGCCTGCACGATTGCGCACTACATTTTTGAAAATAATTTTGGAATATCAGAATATACCATCGTAGTATTTTTAGAGGGTGTTCCTAGGACATGTGAGAAGAACTTTGAACATTCAGAATTTTCGGGTAGGCCTGCATGATTGCGCATTACATTTTTGAAAATAATTTTGGAATATCAAAATATACCATCGTAGTATTTTTAGAGGGTGTTCCTAGGACATGTGAGAAGAACTTTGCATATTCAGAATTTTCGGGTAGGCCTGCATGATTGCGCATTACATTTTTGAAAATAATTTTGGAATATCAAAATATACCATCGTAGTATTTTTAGAGGGTGTTCCTAGGACATGTGGGAAGAACTTTGAACATTCAGAATTTTCGGGTAGGCCTGCATGATTGCGCATTACATTTTTGAAAATAATTTTGGAATATCAGAATATACCATCGTAGAATTTTTAGAGGGTGTTCCTAGGACATGTGAAAAGAACTTTGCATATTCATAATTTTCGGGTAGGCCTGCATGATTGTGCATTACATTTTTGAAAATCATTTTGGAATATCAAAATATACCATCGTAGTATTTTTAGAGGGTGTTTCTAGGACATGTGAGAAGAACTTTGCATATACAGAATTTTCGGGTAGGCCTGCATGATTGCGCATTACATTTTCGAAAGTAATTTTGGAATATCAAAATATACCATCGTAGTATTTTTAGAAGGTGTTCCTAGGACATGTGAGAAGAACTTTGAATATTCAGAATTTTCGGGTAGGCCTGAATGATTGCGCATTACATTTTTGAAAATAATTTTGGAATATCTAAATATACCATTGTAGTATTTTTAGAGTGTGTTCCTAGGAGATGTGAGAAGAACTTTGCATATTCGGAATTTTCGGGTAGGCCTTGCACATTACCTTTTTTGAAAATAATTTTGGAATATCAAAACATACCATCGTTATTCAGAATTTTCGGGTAGGCCTGCATGATTGCGCATTACATTTTTGAAAATAATTTTGGAATATCAAAATATACCATCGTAGTATTTTTAGAGGGTGTTCCTAGGACATGTGAGAATAGCTTTGCATATTCAGAATTTTCGGGTAGGCCTGCATGATTGCGCATTACATTTTTGAAAATAATTTTGGAATATCAAAATATACCATCGTAGTATTTTTAGAGGGTGTTCCTAGGACATGTGGGAAGAACTTTGAACATTCAGAATTTTCGGGTAGGCCTGCATGATTGCGCATTACATTTTTGAAAATAATTTTGGAATATCAGAATATACCATCGTAGAATTTTTAGAGGGTGTTCCTAGGACATGTGAAAAGAACTTTGCATATTCATAATTTTCGGGTAGGCCTGCATGATTGTGCATTACATTTTTGAAAATCATTTTGGAATATCAAAATATACCATCGTAGTATTTTTAGAGGGTGTTTCTAGGACATGTGAGAAGAACTTTGCATATACAGAATTTTCGGGTAGGCCTGCATGATTGCGCATTACATTTTCGAAAGTAATTTTGGAATATCAAAATATACCATCGTAGTATTTTTAGAAGGTGTTCCTAGGACATGTGAGAAGAACTTTGAATATTCAGAATTTTCGGGTAGGCCTTAATGATTGCGCATTACATTTTTGAAAATAATTTTGGAATATCTAAATATACCATTGTAGTATTTTTAGAGTGTGTTCCTAGGAGATGTGAGAAGAACTTTGCATATTCGGAATTTTCGGGTAGGCCTTGCACATTACCTTTTTTGAAAATAATTTTGGAATATCAAAACATACCATCGTTATTCAGAATTTTCGGGTAGGCCTGCATGATTGCGCATTACATTTTTGAAAATAATTTTGGAATATCAAAATATACCATCGTAGTATTTTTAGAGGGTGTTCCTAGGACATGTGAGAATAGCTTTGCATATTCAGAATTTTCGGGTAGGCCTGCATGATTGCGCATTACATTTTTGAAAATAATTTTGGAATATCAAAATATACCATCGTAGTCTGTTTTGATATTCAGAATTTTCGGGTAGGCCTGCATGATTGCGCATTACATTTTTGAAAATAATTTTGGAATATCAAAATATACCATCGTAGTATTTTTAGAGGGTATTCCTAGGACATGTGAGAAGAACTTTGCATATTCAGAAGTTTCGGGTAGGCCTGCATGATTGCGCATTACATTTTTGAAAATAATTTTGGAATATCAAAATGTACCATCGTAGTATTTTTAGAGGGTGTTTCTAGGACATGTGAGAAGAACTTTGCTTATACAGAATTTTCGAGTAGGCCTGCATGATTACGCATAACATTTTTGAAAATAATTTTGGAATATCAAAATATACCATCGTTGTATGTTTTGAGGGTGTTCCTAGGACATGTGAGAAGAACTTTGCATATTCAGAATATTCGGGTAGACCTGCAGGATTGCGCATTACATTTTTGAAAATAATTTTGGAATATCAAAATATACCATCGCAGTACTTTTAGAGGGTATTCCTAGGACATGTGAGAAGAACTTTGCATATTCAGAAGTTTCGGGTATGCCTGCATGATTGCGCATTACATTTTTAAAAATAATTTTGGAATATCACAAATATACCATCGTAGTATTTTTAGAGGGTGTTCCTAGGACATGTGAGAATAACTTTGCATATACAGAATTTTCGGGTAGGCCTGCATGATTGCGCATTACATTTTTGAAAATAATTTTGGAATATCAAAATATACCATCGTAGTATTTTTAGAAGGTGTTCCTAGGACATGTGAAAAGAACTTTGAATATTCAGAATTTTCGGGTAGGCCTGAATGATTGCGCATTACATTTTTGAAAATAATTTTGGAATATCAAAATATACCATTGTAGTATTTTTAGAGGGTGTTCCTAGGAGATGTGAGAAGAACTTTGAATGTTCAGAATTTTCGGGTAGGCCTGCATGATTGCGCATTACATTTTTGAAAATAATTTTGGAATATCAAAATATACCATCGTAGTATGTTTTAAGGGTGTTCCTAGGACATGTGAGAAGAACTTTGAATATTCAGAATTTTCGGGTAGGCCTGCATGATTGCGCATTGCATTTTTGAAAATAATTTTGGAATATCAAAATATACCATCGTAGTATTTTTAGAGGGTGTTCCTAGGACATGTGAGAAGAACTTTGCATATTCAGAATTTTCGGGTAGGCCTGCATGATTGCACATTACATTTTTGAAAATAATTTTGGAATATCAAAATATACCATCGTAGTATTTTTAGAGGGTGTTTCTAGGACATGTGGGAAGAACTTTGCATATACAGAATTTTCGGGTAGGCCTGCGTGATTGCTCATTACATTTTCGAAAATAATTTTGGAATATCAAAATATACCATCGTAGTATTTTTAGAAGGTGTTCCTAGGACATGTGAGAAGAACTTTGAATATTCAGAATTTTCGGGTAGGCCTGAATGATTGCGCATTACATTTTACATTTCTTATAAAAGAAATGTATAGAATTCGCTCAAACTTTCAAGATTTTTTCCGAGGCCCGGAGGGCCGAGTCTTATATACCAATCGACTCAGCTCGACGATTTGGGACAATGTCTGTGTGTGTGTGTGTCTGTGTGTGTGTATGTAACGGACAAATTCTCAGTCGTGTTTCTCAGCAATGGCTGAACCGATCTTATCTAAACCAATTTTAAATGAAAGAACTAAAAAACAGTATGAACGCTATTAATTTGTTTTTGATTCTGATGTTTAGTTTCCAAGATATGAATGTTTGAATGCGTAAAAATGGAGTTTTTTGCAGTTTTTTGCAGTTTTGCCGAAATTGACAATATAGATTAACAATTTATATGATTTTAGATAGCTTTGACGAACACCTTTCGAACAAGCTATAGATTGTTGAAATCGGACTATTATCAAAAGAGATATTTAACATTAAATGCGGACGAAAGAATTTTATCACTTCCCATTTGCCAGAAATATGACCAAAAACATGTAATCTATTATTAACGCTTAAACGGCTTATTTTAGGTCAATAGTATCTTCAGAGAATTTAATGGAGGCAATATGTCCTTTCTTGTGGTATTGTGCTTTTGCTGACTAATCCCCCTATGAGTGAGATATTTTCACAAATTTTCTTGGAAGTGATTATATCGAAATAATGTCTTCAGCAAATTTGTAGCTCTTACTTTTGCGAATAGCTTTACTGAAGACATCAAATATCTATTTTGAATACTTTAAAAGTTATGGCTTGTTCTTTGTGGATTACCTTTTGTCGTCTATTTATTGTTCAATATAGTAATAATCCATTGAAATAAGCCAAACATTATTACGATAAAACGAATTTTGTATTTCATTTTTGTATCTACAACCGCTAGAAATAATCACCGAACACTTCCAAGTTGTCTGGAAGGAACTAGATCACTTATCAGTGCAAAAATGTTCATTTGTGCGAACCTTCTGACTGCAATTTTTCTAACTCATGACCATCGGATCGATCTGAAACATATCGGAAAATGAAAAGCGAAATAGACAACTCCAAGCAATGGCGTAGCCAAGAGAAGGTTTTGGGGTTTAACACTATACAATCCCCCCCCCACCACACCAAAAAAAAAAATTGGATTGAAGTTGAAAATTTATTGATGCAGACTGATTTAATTCAATATTACAATAACAATTATCTGATCCGTAGATTGATAACCTGTTGTTGTAAACATCATGAGGACTTTTGATAAATTGTTGGAATGGGGTCCTGATATCTAACTGCTCTATTGGTCTTGATTTCACAGTTGTCCAATAGTATCAATATCAAATTCCTGTCTGAAAACATTCCAATAGAAAATTCCAGAGTTCTGTAATCAATCATAATCCTCAGATTTATTTTCAAGTTGAGCTCGCTTTTGTAGAGATGTACTGTAATAAGGGTCTTTATTTAATAGGAAGCGAAGTTAAAATTGATTCAATATCTGTAAAACATAGAACTGCCAACCAAAAAATGCATAACTTTCAACATTTGCTAAAAATGTTTTTGCCTTTCTCATTCACTCTAAAATTCGTCAATCTAATCCAGGAGGGCTGAGTGTCATATGCCAATCGACTCAGTTCGTCGAGATCGGAAAATGTCTGTGTGTGTATGTATGTGTGTGTATGTGTGTATGTGGAAAAAAATGTGACCTCTGTTAATCAGAGATGGCTGGATCGATTTGCTTTGTGCAAGCTAGTCTCAAATGAACCTTCCTTCTCAACCTTCCCATCGGCTGTAATTGAATTTTTTATTGATTGGATTTCCGGTTCCGGAGTTACGAGTTGAAGAGTGCAATCAAACAGCAAATTCCCATATAAACTGAAATGAAAAAAATTCAAAATCAAATTTGTATTTTTGATGCCAAATGACTTTATAATGCATAACAATGAGATTTGATGTAAACTCGAAAAAAATTATGTTTGACAAAAATTGATTTTTTGGACTTTGGTGCATTTTTGTCTTTCTCATATAGAAAGGTTATGCAATCACTCTAAAAATCGTCAATCATACCGGTCCGGAGGGAGTATGCAGTGAGGGGTTGCTACTTTAAAATTAAAACTAGTTTAAAATTTCTTAACAAGTTGAAAGTTTTCGGCAGGACCCGGACCTCCCGAATCTTACTATGTGATACTGAAACATCACTTGAAACCAGCGGCGGTCGATCCATTATACGTATGTGCAAATCGTACTGAACATGTAATATTCATTTCCACCATTGTATTGAACATAATCAGCCATGGAATCGTAGTCTGGACAAATGAGAAAAGCACAATTGCACCACTAGGTGGATTAAAACGGGTTTTTATTTTGGGAATGCGTCGAGTTGAGACGAAAACGTAATATGATTAATACCGAGGATAACACTTTCCGAATGTGGAGAGAAATTTATGAAAAAATGACAATTTCCATTCGACTCAAGCAGGTTCTGATCGATTTTGAAGAGCATTTGATTTTTGTTGTATGCCCAATTATATGTATAGGTCAAATGTTTAAAAACAGTAATTTAGGGTGAAGATAACATCATTTTGAAACCGCCAATTTCTGAGGTTTAGTATCTTCGACGAGTTTTACAAACGTAAATAGCGCATCATTTGATAAAATAATTTTGACGGTATATCGTCCAAGAAGTATTTATGGTGAATTTTCTCAGGTTAATATTCATAAATACAATAAAGTCCCAACAAATTCGCTAAAGGCAAGAACTCTGTTACTATTTTCTGAAAAATTAATTCTGCATAATTTTAAAACTTCAAAAATTACGGTTTCGGAATTATGCCATTGGGACAGTTAGATCGATTTTCACCAAACCCCCACCAATTGTAAAATTGGTATTGTAAAAAAACGTAAGGGCGATACTTGAATGCTGATAGGTGGGACCGAAAAAGTAAACAATCGTCAAAGGGGCGATACTATCATTTTGACAATTTCAATAGCAAACACAAATTTTAATTCAATAATTTCAAATACTTCATAAAGTTTTGGGTTTCGATCACAGAATCATGCAATCTAGGATGTAAAAAACACAATAGTTCTTAAATAGGAAATAAAACCAAGTCTGGAAATATTCACTGCTGATTTTCTTTGAATGGTGTCACTGCTAGTATCGCTTTTTTTCAAGAAAAAGCGTTGATTTCTTAGTTCTCAGTCGCGTTGGAAATATGAGTAAAGTATAAATTTCAAATCGATTCAAAAAAATTCGATTTTTTTGGCTCAGTACAATATACATAACCCCTTTAGGAAAATTCAGTTTTCCCACCACAATTCAGATATTTTATTAAGAGAGCATTGTCAATAATTCGTTTGTATGTCTATTTTATGGGCCATTTTTTCGCTTTCCCATTGATTTGATTTGAGATTTCTAGCACTGATGTTGTCCTATGCTGATTTGAGCGATTCTCTGAGTCCTTCCACTATCCCATGTAGTATCTGTTATCAAAAACAGCAAGCATCACGTTCTAAATGTTCACAAACGATATAATATCCGAAGAGAGTGAAAAGAGTTATAAGAAATGTCTCATCACACTGTTAGGTGGATTAAAAGCGCTTTTGAAAATAATTTTGGAATATCTAAATATACCATTATAGTATTTTTAGAGGGTGTTCCTAGGACATGTGAGAAGAACTTTGCATATTCAGAATTTTCGGGTAGGCCTGCATGATTGCGCATTACATTTTTGAAAATAATTTTGGAATATCAAAATATACCATCGTAGTATTTTTAGAGGGTGTTTCTAGGACATGTGAGAAGAACTTTGCATATACAGAATTTTCGGGTAGGCCTGCATGATTGCGCATTACATTTTTGAAAATAATTTTGGAATATCAAAATATACCATCGTAGTATTTTTAGTAGGTGTTACTAGGACATGTGAAAAGAACTTTGAATATTCAGAATTTTCGGGTAGGCCTGAATGATTGCGCATTACATTTTTGAAAATAATTTTGGAATATCTAAATATACCATTGTAGTATTTTTAGAGGTTGTTCCTAGGAGATGTGAGAAGAACTTTGCATATTCAGAATTTTCTGGTAGGCCTGCATGATTGCACATTACCTTTTTTGAAAATAATTTTGGAATATCAAAATATACCATCGTTATTCAGAATTTTCGGGTAGGCCTGCATGATTGCGCATTACATTTTTGAAAATAATTTTGGAATATCAAAATATACCATCGTAGTATTTTTAGAGGGTGTTCCTAGGACATGTGAGAAGAACTTTGCATATTCAGAAGTTTCGGGTAGGCCTGCATGATTGCGCATTACATTTTTGAAAATAATTTTGGAATATCAAAATATACCATCGTAGTATTTTTAGAGGGTGTTTCTAGGACATGTGAGAAGAATTTTGCATGTACAGAATTTTCGGGTAGGCCTGCATGATTGCGCATTACATTTTTGAAAATAATTTTGGAATATCAAAATATACCATCGTAGTATGTTTTGAGGGTGTTCCTAGGACATGTGAGAAGAACTTTGCATATTCAGAATTTTCGGGTAGACCTGCATGATTGCGCATTACATTTTTGAAAATAATTTTGGAATATCAAAATATACCATCGTAGTACTTTTAGAGGGTATTCCTAGGACATGTGAGAAGAACTTTGCATATTCAGAATTTTCGGGTATGCCTGCATGATTGCGCATTACATTTTTGAAAATAATTTTGGAATATCAAAATATACCATCGTAGTATTTTTAGAGGGTGTTCCTAGGACATGTGAGAAGAACTTTGCATATACAGAATTTTCGGGTAGGCCTGCATGATTGCGCATTACATTTTTGAAAATAATTTTGGAATATCAAAATATACCATCGTAGTATTTTTAGAAGGTGTTCCTAGGACATGTGAAAAGAACTTTGAATATTCAGAATTTTCGGGTAGGCCTGAATGATTGCGCATTACATTTTTGAAAATAATTTTGGAATATCAAAATATACCATCGTAGTATTTTTAGAGGGTGTTCCTAGGAGATGTGAGAAGAACTTTGAATATTCAGAATTTTCGGGTAGGCCTGCATGATTGCGCATTACATTTTTGAAAATAATTTTGGAATATCAAAATATACCATCGTAGTATTTTTTCAGGGTGTTCCTAAGACATGTGAGAAGAACTTTGCATATACAGAATTTTCGGGTAGACCTGAATGATTGCGCATTACATTTTTGAAAATAATTTTGGAATATCAAAATATACCATCGTAGTATTTTTAGAAGGTGTTACTAGGACATGTGAAAAGAACTTTGAATATTCAGAATTTTCGGGTAGGCCTGAATGATTGCGCATTACATTTTTGAAAATAATTTTGGAATATCTAAATATACTATTGTAGTATTTTTAGAGGTTGTTCCTAGGAGATGTGAGAAGAACTTTGCATATTCAGAATTTTCTGGTAGGCCTGCATGATTGCACATTACCTTTTTTGAAAATAATTTTGGAATATCAAAATATACCATCGTTATTCAGAATTTTCGGGTAGGCCTGCATGATTGCGCATTACATTTTTGAAAATAATTTTGGAATATCAAAATAAAGTCGTAGTATTTTTAGAGGGTGTTCCTAGGACATGTGAGAAGAACTTTGCATATTCAGAAGTTTCGGGTAGGCCTGCATGATTGCGCATTACATTTTTGAAAATAATTTTGGAATATCAAAATATACCATCGTAGTATTTTTAGAGGGTGTTTCTAGGACATGTGAGAAGAACTTTGCATATTCAGAATTTTCGGGTAGGCCTGCATGATTGCGCATTACATTTTTGAAAATAATTTTGGAATATCAAAATATACCATCGTAGTATTTTTAGAGGGTGTTCCTAGGACATGTGAGAAGAACTTTGCATATTCAGAAGTTTCGGGTAGGCCTGCATGATTGCGCATTACATTTTTGAAAATAATTTTGGAATATCAAAATATACCATCGTAGTATTTTTAGAAGGTGTTCCTAGGACATGTGAGAAGAACTTTGAATATTCAGAATTTTCGGGTAGGCCTGAATGATTGCGCATTACATTTTTGAAAATAATTTTGGAATATCAAAATATACCATCGTAGTATTTTTAGAGGGTGTTCCTAGGAGATGTGAGAAGAACTTTGAATATTCAGAATTTTCGGGTAGGCCTGCATGATTGCGCATTACATTTTTGAAAATAATTTTGGAATATCAAAATATACCATCGTAGTATTTTTTCAGGGTGTTCCTAAGACATGTGAGAAGAACTTTACATATTCAGAATTTTCGGGTAGGCCTGCATGATTGCGCATTACATTTTTGAAAATAATTTTGGAATATCAAAATATACCATCGTAGTATTTTTAGAGGGTGTTTCTAGGACATGTGAGAAGAACTTTGCATATACAGAATTTTCGAGTAGGCCTGCATGATTACGCATTACATTTTTGAAAATAATTTTGGAATATCAAAATATACCATCGTAGTATGTTTTGAGGGTGTTCCTAGGACATGTGAGAAGAACTTTGCATATTCAGAATTTTCGGGTAGGCCTGCATGATTGCACATTACATTTTTGAAAATAATTTTGGAATATCAAAATATACCATCGTAGTATTTTTAGAGGGTGTTTCTAGGACATGTGGGAAGAACTTTGCATATACAGAATTTTCGGGTAGGCCTGCGTGATTGCGCATTACATTTTCGAAAATAATTTTGGAATATCAAAATATACCATCGTAGTATTTTTAGAAGGTGTTCCTAGGACATGTGAGAAGAACTTTGAATATTCAGAATTTTCGGGTAGGCCTGAATGATTGCGCATTACATTTTTGAAAATAATTTTGGAATATCTAAATATACCATTGTAGTATTTTTTGAGGGTGTTCCTAGGAGATGTGAGAAGAACTTTGCATATTCAGAATTTTCGGGTAGGCCTGCATGATTGCGCATTACATTTTTGAAAATAATTTTGGAATATAAAAATATACCATCGTAGTATTTTTAGAGGGTGTTTCTAGGACATGTGAGAAGAACTTTGCATATACAGAATTTTCGGGTAGGCCTGCATGATTGCGCATTACATTTTTGAAAATAATTTTGGAATATCAAAATATACCATCGTAGTATTTTTAGAGGGTGTTCCTAGGATATGTGAAAAGAACTTTGAATATTCAGAATTTTCGGGTAGGCCTGCATGATTGCGCATTACATTTTTGAAAATAATTTTGGAATATCAAAATATACCATCGTAGTATTTCTTCAGGGTGTTCCTAGGACATGTGAGAAGAACTTTGCATATTCAGAATTTTCGGGTAGGCCTGCATGATTGCGCATTACATTTTTGAAAATAATTTTGGAATATCAAAATATACCATCGTAGTATGTTTTGAGGGTGTTCCTAGGACATGTGAGAAGAACTTTGAATATTCAGAATTTTCGGGTAGGCCTGCATGATTGCGCATTGCATTTTTGAAAATAATTTTGGAATATCAAAATATACCATCGTAGTATTTTTAGAGGGTGTTCCTAGGACATGTGAGAAGAACTTTGCACATTCAGAATTTTCGGGTAGGCCTGCATGATTGCGCATTACATTTTTGAAAATAATTTTGGAATATCAGAATATACCATCGTAGTATTTTTAGAGGGTGTTTCTAGGACATGTGAGAAGAACTTTGCATATACAGAATTTTCGGGTAGGCCTGCGTGATTGCGCATTACATTTTCGAAAATAATTTTGGAATATCAAAATATACCATCGTAGTATTTTTAGAAGGTGTTCCTAGGACATGTGAGAAGAACTTTGATTATTCAGAATTTTCGGGTAGGCCTGAATGATTGCGCATTACATTTTTGAAAATAATTTTGGAATATCTAAATATACCATTGTAGTATTTTTAGAGGGTCTTCCTAGGACATGTGAGAAGAACTTTGCATATTCAGAATTTTCGGGTAGGCCTGCATGATTGCGCATTTCATTTTTGAAAATAATTTTGGAATATCAAAATATACCATCGTAGTATTTTTAGAGGGTGTTTCTAGGACATGTGAGAAGAACTTTGCATATACAGAATTCTCGGGTAGGCCTGCATGATTGCGCATTACATTTTTGAAAATAATTTTGGAATATCAAAATATACCATCGTAGTATTTTTAGAGGGTGTTCCTAGGACATGTGAAAAGAACTTTGAATATTCAGAATTTTCGGGTAGGCCTGCATGATTGCGCATTACATTTTTGAAAATAATTTTGGAATATCAAAATATACCATCGTAGTATTTTTTCAGGGTGTTCCTAGGACATGTAAGAAGAACTTTGCGTATTCAGAATTTTCGGGTAGGCCTGCATGATTGCGCATTACATTTTTGAAAATAATTTTGGAATATCAAAATATACCATCGTAGTATGTTTTGAGGGTGTTCCTAGGAAATGTGAGAAGAACTTTGAATATTCAGAATTTTCGGGTAGGCCTGCATGATTGCGCATTACATTTTTGAAAATAATTTTGGAATATCAAAATATACCATCGTAGTATGTTTTGAGGGTGTTCCTAGGAGATGTGAGAAGAACTTTGCATATTCAGAAATTTCGGGTAGGCCTGCATGATTGCGCATTGCATTTTTGAAAATAATTTTGGAATATCAAAATATACCATCGTAGTATTTTTAGAGGGTGTTCCTAGGACATGTGAGAAGAACTTTGCACATTCAGAATTTTCGGGTAGGCCTGCATGATTGCGCATTACATTTTGGAAAATAATTTTGGAATATCAAAATATACCATCGTAGTATTTTTAGAGGGTGTTTCTAGGACATGTGAGAAGAACTTTGCATATACAGAATTTTCGGGTAGGCCTGCGTGATTGCGCATTACATTTTCGAAAATAATTTTGGAATATCAAAATATACCATCGTAGTATTTTTAGAGGGTGTTCCTAGGACATGTGAGAAGAACTTTGCATATTCAAAATTTTCGGGTAGGCCTGCATGATTGCGCATTACATTTTTGAAAATAATTTTGGAATATCAAAATATACCATTGTAGTATTTTTAGAGGGTGTTTCTAGGACATGTGAGAAGAACTTTGCATATACAGAATTTTCGAGTAGGCCTGCATGATTGCGCATTGCATTTTTGAAAATAATTTTGGAATATCAAAATATACCATCGTAGTATTTTTAGAGGGTGTTCCTAGGACATGTGAGAAGAACTTTGCACATTCAGAATTTTCGGGTAGGCCTGCATGATTGCGCATTACATTTTTGAAAATAATTTTGGAATATCAGAATATACCATCGTAGTATTTTTAGAGGGTGTTTCTAGGACATGTGAGAAGAACTTTGCATATACAGAATTTTCGGGTAGGCCTGCGTGATTGCGCATTACATTTTCGAAAATAATTTTGGAATATCAAAATATACCATCGTAGTATTTTTAGAAGGTGTTCCTAGGACATGTGAGAAGAACTTTGATTATTCAGAATTTTCGGGTAGGCCTGAATGATTGCGCATTACATTTTTGAAAATAATTTTGGAATATCTAAATATACCATTGTAGTATTTTTAGAGGGTCTTCCTAGGACATGTGAGAAGAACTTTGCATATTCAGAATTTTCGGGTAGGCCTGCATGATTGCGCATTTCATTTTTGAAAATAATTTTGGAATATCAAAATATACCATCGTAGTATTTTTAGAGGGTGTTTCTAGGACATGTGAGAAGAACTTTGCATATACAGAATTCTCGGGTAGGCCTGCATGATTGCGCATTACATTTTTGAAAATAATTTTGGAATATCAAAATATACCATCGTAGTATTTTTAGAGGGTGTTCCTAGGACATGTGAAAAGAACTTTGAATATTCAGAATTTTCGGGTAGGCCTGCATGATTGCGCATTACATTTTTGAAAATAATTTTGGAATATCAAAATATACCATCGTAGTATTTTTTCAGGGTGTTCCTAGGACATGTAAGAAGAACTTTGCGTATTCAGAATTTTCGGGTAGGCCTGCATGATTGCGCATTACATTTTTGAAAATAATTTTGGAATATCAAAATATACCATCGTAGTATGTTTTGAGGGTGTTCCTAGGAAATGTGAGAAGAACTTTGAATATTCAGAATTTTCGGGTAGGCCTGCATGATTGCGCATTACATTTTTGAAAATAATTTTGGAATATCAAAATATACCATCGTAGTATGTTTTGAGGGTGTTCCTAGGAGATGTGAGAAGAACTTTGCATATTCAGAAATTTCGGGTAGGCCTGCATGATTGCGCATTGCATTTTTGAAAATAATTTTGGAATATCAAAATATACCATCGTAGTATTTTTAGAGGGTGTTCCTAGGACATGTGAGAAGAACTTTGCACATTCAGAATTTTCGGGTAGGCCTGCATGATTGCGCATTACATTTTGGAAAATAATTTTGGAATATCAAAATATACCATCGTAGTATTTTTAGAGGGTGTTTCTAGGACATGTGAGAAGAACTTTGCATATACAGAATTTTCGGGTAGGCCTGCGTGATTGCGCATTACATTTTCGAAAATAATTTTGGAATATCAAAATATACCATCGTAGTATTTTTAGAGGGTGTTCCTAGGACATGTGAGAAGAACTTTGCATATTCAAAATTTTCGGGTAGGCCTGCATGATTGCGCATTACATTTTTGAAAATAATTTTGGAATATCAAAATATACCATTGTAGTATTTTTAGAGGGTGTTTCTAGGACATGTGAGAAGAACTTTGCATATACAGAATTTTCGAGTAGGCCTGCGTGATTGCGCATTACATTTTCGAAAATAATTTTGGAATATCAAAATATACCATCGTAGTAGTTTTAGAAGGTGTTCCTAGGACATGTGAGAAAAACTTTGAATATTCAGAATTTTCGGGTAGGCCTGCATGATTGCGCATTACATTTTTGAAAATAATTTTGGAATATCTAAATATACCTTTGTAGTATTTTTAGAGGGTGTTCCTAGGAGATGTGAGAAGAACTTTGCATATTCAGAATTTTCGGGTAGGCCTGCATGATTGCGCATTACAATTTTTTTTTTTTTTCAATTTGTTTATTTGATAAGGCACGTATGCGTTAGCTTAAAGGTGCCATTTTTTCATTGTTTTACATTTTGAATTTCTTAAAACTAGGGGGATACACATTTCAATATTATTTTGTTTTATATAATAAAACTAAAAAAAAAACTACAGCTAACTTATTCATATAAAAGAGGGTATAATATAATATTCGTAAGATTTGGGGGACGGGTCATTTTGTGTGTTCTTTGTATAGTAATTCACTTTATGATTTTTAGAAGGGAGATTGTAGAAAAAATAATTATTAACTAAGCGGAACATTTTACAAGCTTATTAACTAGAGATAACTAGAAAGAGTGGTTCAAGATTAAGGGGAATTAATTAGGGCTATTTTAAAGTAGTGGTACTGTTGCGCATTTCTTAACGAGATTAAATATTGTTCAACTAAAACTAGAAGATAGGGAGGCACATAAATTTTGGGAAGATATTCAAGGGGAGAAGGGGGTGAAGTCATACATCTGTGTATCAGAGACATGGGAGGGTGGGTGGACAAGGCTGAAGGGGGGGGGGGGGGTGAGATATAAACTTTCAGTTTCCGGCATCAGGAATTAACGGCCAGGATTACAGATTCGAATGGATTGATCAACTAACACTAGAAGATAGGGGGGGGGCACATAAGTTTTGGGAAGATATTCAAGGGGAGAAGGGGGTGAAGACATACATCTATGTATCAGAGACATGGGAGAGAGGGTGGACAAGACTGAACGGGGGGGGGTATATAAACTTCAGTTTCCGGCATCAGGAATCAACGGCCAGGATTACAGATTCGAACGGATGTATCAAGTATTGGGACGCCGGGCGGTTTTCCTCGAGCCGGCAGGGGTTCCTCCAAACGATTTCGTAGTACGGCTCAGATACGGATCGGGAACACACCGCGCTGCGCGTGTGATGTTGTACTGTAGATCTCGTGTTGTTGGTTCATTCGACAGATGTTTTGTCTCGTCTTGGAGTCGTATCAAACCATCGTTGGGGTACGGTAGGCGGAAGAGGGCACTTCTGGGAATGATAAGAGAAAAGATAGGGGCATTTAAATTTGGATATTGATGGTTTTGAGGAACGTGTATATAAGGGACATGTAGAGAATATCGCGGCTTGCTAGTACATCTCGAACCGGGACATTGGGTGATCTTCCTCGGGCCCGAAGGGAATCGAATAGTTGAGATCTGGCAGAACAGTACTCGGCACATGCCCAGACAACATGTTCGATTTCGTGATAACCGTTGCCACAAGCGCAGACACCGCTATCCACGAGCCCAATACGCCGGAGATGTGCGTCCAGCGTGTAGTGATTGGACATGAGCCGAGACATCACGCGAATGAAATCCCGACCCACATCCATCCCTCTGAACTAAGGTTTCGTCGATACCTTAGGGATTATCGAATGTAGCCACCTTCCCAGTTCACCATTGCTCCATGATGTTTGCCAACTTTCGAGGGTTCTCTGATGAGTAATACTGAAAAATTCGCTGAAGCTAATTGGTCTTTCATAGATGTCACCTTGCAAAGCGCCCGCCTTAGCTAAAGAGTCCGCTTCTTCATTACCTGGAATGGAGCAATGCGAGGGAACCCAAACTAAGGTAATCTTGTACGATCTTGCAGACAAAGCACGCAGGCGCTCCCAGATTTTCCCCAGAAAATATGGAATGTGCTTTCTCGGTTTCATTGAACGGAGAGCCTCGATTGAGCTGAGGCTATCCGAGACAATAAAGTAATGATCGGTGGGCAAAGTATCAATGATCCCAAGGGTATACTGAATAGCAGCAAGTTCTGCGACGTAAACTGAAGCAGGATCATTGAGTTTGAATGAGGCGGTGAGGTTTTGATTGAATATACCGAAGCCAGTGGAGCCGTCGAGGTTTGATCCGTCGGTGTAAAACATCTTGTTGCAGTCGACTTCTCGAAATTTACTATGAAAGATACTTGGGATCACTTGCGGGCGTATGTGATCCGGGATTCCACGAATCTCGTCTTTCATGGATGTGTCAAAGAAAACAGTTGAATCAGAAGCATGAAAGAGATTGACACGGTTGGGATAGTATGAAGAAGGATTGATATTTTGTGCCATGTAATCGAAGTACAAGGACATAAATCGGGTTTGAGAATTGAGCTCGATAAGCCTTTCGAAATTTGCAATTACTAACGGGTTCAAGATATCGCATCGGATGAGCAATCGATAGGAGAGTTCCCAAAATCGATTTTTCAGCGGAAGGACGCCCGCCAGCACTTCTAAACTCATCGTATGTGTCGAGTGCATACAACCCAAAGCAATACGCAAACAACAATATTGGATTCGCTCTAGTTTGATGAAATGTATGTTCGCAGCGGAGCGGAAACAGAAACTCCCGTACTCCATCACCGACAATATTGTTGTTTGGTACAGCCTGATCAGGTCTCCTGGGTGGGCACCCCACCATGTTCCGGTTATTGTACGGATAAAGTTGATCCTTTGCTGGCACTTCTGTTTCAGATACCTAATGTGACATCCCCAGGTTCCTTTAGAGTCGAACCAGACCCCGAGATATTTGAAAGTTGAAACCTGAGCAATAGTTTGACCCATTAATTGAAGCTGTAGTTGCGCTGGTTCACGCTTCCTTGAAAATACGACTAGCTCAGTTTTCTCCGTGGAGAACTCGATACCTAGCTGGAGGGCCCAAGCAGACAAATTGTCCAAGGTATCTTGCAATGGTCCTTGCAGATCGACGGCTTTGGGACCTGTAATAGAGACCACACCGTCATCTGCAAGCTGCCTTAGCGTGCAGGAATTGACAAGACATTCGTCAATGTCATTCACGTAAACGTTATAGAGAAGGGGGCTTAGACATGAGCCCTGGGGAAGACCCATGTAGCTAATTCGTGATGTCGATAAATCACCATGCGAAAAATGCATATGTTTTTCAGACAGCAAGTTTAGCAAAAAGTTGTTTAGAGTCGGTGAAAGACCATGCTGGTGCAGCTTCTCAGAAAGAATTTTGATAGAAACTGAATCAAAAGCCCCCTTTATATCTAGGAAAACTGATGCCATCTGCTCTTTGCTAGCATAAGCCATTTGAATTTCTGTTGAGAGCAACGCAAGACAATCGTTCGTCCCTTTGCCTTTGCGGAAACCAAATTGTGTATCTGACAGTAAGCCATTTGCTTCAACCCAATTATCGAGGCGAAACAAGATCATTTTCTCGAACAACTTTCGGATACAGGACAGCATTGCAATCGGTTGATACGAGTTGTGGTCGGAGGCTGGTTTTCCTGGTTTTTGAATGGCGATGACCTTCACTTGCCTCCAGTCATGAGGGACAATATTACCCTCAAGAAACTTATTAAATAAATTCAACAAGCGTCTCTTGGCAGAGTCTGGCAGATTCTTTAACAAGTTAAATTTGATTCTGTCTGGCCCTGGGGCTTTATTGTTACATGATAAGAGAGCAAGTGAGAACTCCACCATCGAAAACGGTGTTTCGTTCGCGTTATTGTGAGGGGACGCGGCGCGGTAGATCTTCTGTGCCGGGGCGGAATCCGGACAAACCTTCTTGGCAAAATCGAATATCCAACGGTTTGAATATTCCACGCTCTCATTGGTACTGTTTCGGTTTCGTAAGCGCCGGGCCGTACTCCAAAGAGTGCTCATCGATGTTTCTCTCGTTAGTCCGTCGACGAACCGGCGCCAGTAGCTACGTTTTTTGGCTTTTATCAAACTCTTCATGCGCGTTTCCGCCATCGCGTACTGTCGGTAGCTAGCTGGCAGCCCGTCGTCCCGGAAGGTCTTATACGCAGCGGCCTTCTCCGCGTACACCTCTGAGCACTCTTTGTCCCACCATGGATTGGGAGGACGCCCGCGTGAATTCGCGTCTGGTACGCGTTTAGTCTGAGCTTGAATCGCGGTATCGAGAATCAAGCCAGCCAGGAACCCGTACTCTTCCTCCGGAGGAAGCTCTTGTGTCGATTCTACTTTTTCGGATATCGCGGACGCGTAGCTCTTCCAATCAATATTTCGTGTGAGGTCATACGAAACATTGATTGTATTCGGTGGCCCTGAACCGTTAGCAATATTAATTACGATTGGCAGATGGTCGCTGCCGTGGGGATCAGAGACTACCTTCCACATGCAATCTAACCGCAGCGATGTCGAGCAGAGGGACAGATCTAAGGCGCTCGGTCGCGCTGGAGGGACAGGAATCCGTGTCATTTCACCCGTATTCAAAATAGTCATATTGAAGTTGTCGCAAAGCTCATGGAGTAGGGTAGATCGATTATCGTCATGAAGGCAACCCCATGCCGTGCCGTGGGAGTTAAAGTCACCTAAAACTAGCCTCGGTGCGGGGAGGAGTTCCGCAATATCGCAAAGCCGTCGGTGGCTAACTGAGGCTCTAGGGGGGATGTAGGTGGAAGCAATGCAAAGTTCTTTGCCTTTAATTCTGGTTTGGCAAGCGACAACTTCAATGCCTGGTGTCGAGGGGAGGTTGATCCGATTGAAAGAATAGCACTTTTTGATCCCCAAAAGTACTCCTCCGTAAGAGTCTTCTCGATCCAAGCGAATAATATTAAAATCGTGGAAGTGTAGGGTTATTTCTGAAGTGAGCCATGTCTCGCATAGGGCAAATGCATCGCATTTCAAATTATTTAGTAAGATTTTAAACGAATCGATTTTCGGGATAATGCTTCTGCAATTCCACTGTAGAACAGTGATTAAATCCTTGACCTCGTTCGATGAATTAGCCATCGAAGGATACAATCGCTGAAAGGAGGGGCCATTTCGCAGTGAACTGCATCAAGAATGTTTTTACTGCGGGGAGAAAGCTTATCAAGATACTTTTAAGGGGGTCAGAAATGTTTAACGCTGTAAGAATACGGTCCACAATGTCAGAGAAATTTATTAAGCCAGCACTGTTTTCTTTCTCTGGCTGTGATATGGGAACACTTGGGGTTTTTGATGTTCCTGGAAGTGCTGGGAACTCCTTTTCTGAGCTCAGGTTACTGAGACCGGGAGCAACTTGCTTCGGTTTTGCACCAGTACTTCCTTGAGTAGTTATTTTAGGGGGACCATGAAGAGACACCTTCTGGCCTTTACGACGAAGCTTGGAAGAGGAAATGTTCTTCCTTTTTCTACTACTTCTAGGCACAGCAGAAGATGTTCCCTCCTGGGGTTCATCACAGTCGCCTTCGTCAGTAGACAAGTTGGTAAAGATGTTCGTAGAGACAGGTGGCGTAGCTATCTTAAGCATTTCTGCAAAAGATCGCTTAGAGCGTCCCTGAAGGGAACGCTTAAGATTTTCCTCGCGCTGTTTGTACGCGGGACATGAAGGGAGATCATGTGGGTTTCCCCCACAGTAGAGGCACTTTTCGACATCTCTACCACAGGAATCATCCGCATGATTCCCACCGCATTTCCCACAGCGGGATTTATTGCTACAATGGGAGGCTGTGTGTCCCAATTGTTTGCAATTAGTACAGTTCATGACCCGCGGCACAAAGAGGCGAACAGGTAGACGAACCTTGTCAAAAAGGAGGTAATTAGGCAGGGCAGAGCCGGCGAAGGTCACCCGATAAGAGTCTGAGTTGACGTATGTTTTCTTCCCGTCAGCTGGGACTGATGCTGAATGCAAACGTTTGCATTCCAGTATCTTCACTGGCTTAAGCATGGGGTCTTTGAAACAGCCAGTCCCATATTTTAGCAGGTCCTCGCAATTCAGACTCGAATCGGAAACGACCCCACTGACTTCAACCCTGCTAGCTGGAATATACACCCTGTACTCCCTCGTAAAGGGCTCGTATCCAGCAATATCGTTTGCCTGAGTTGAACTGTTAACCACCACCCGAAGCTTATCAGGCCGAATTTTCGATATTTCTGTCACGGCCGAATACCGATCCGTCAGAACTCGAGAAATCTGCAACAGATTCAAACACTTTTTTTCTTTGGTCCGAAAGAAGATCACAAATGGCCCGGTGGCCGAGCTCGGATATACCTTGAGCCGGGGAGCCGATTTTATTTCGACGTCCATCTCACCTTGAGATGAACCGCCGTCAGGGGAAGTCATTTTTGCACGGGCCTATTGCCCAGTGCACGTTATTAAGACAACCAAGAAGGGGAAACGAAAACTAATACTTAGCTTGTGTATGTAACGGTATCCAGACGGCTTACTAGAAGAACACTGTTTCACTTCACTGACCGGCTAACGGTACTCAGAAACAGAAACACAAAAGAAGGGAAAAAATACTGAAACCTCAACTAGGCGCAGAGTGTGTAAATAACCTTGAACGCGGATTAACACTATTTGTCGCTATAGAGTGTACGGACCGATGACAAAAGACTTCTATCTCGACTGAGTGCTCGATAACGAATGAGTATTACAATTTTGAAAATAATTTTGGAATATCAAAATATACCATCGTAGTATTTTTAGAGGGTGTTCCTAGGACATGTGAGAAGAACTTTAAATATTCAGAATTTTCGGGTAGGCCTGCATGATTGCGCATTACATTTTTGAAAATAATTTTGGAATATCAAAATATACCATCGCAGTATTTTTTCAGGGTGCTCCTAGGACATGTGAGAAGAACTTTGCATGTTCAGAACTTTCTGGTAGGCCTGCATGATTGCGCATTACATTTTTGAAAATAATTTTGGAATATCAAAATATACCATCGTAGTATGTTTTGAGGGTGTTCCGCATTTTGGAATATCAAAATATACCATCGTAGTATTTTTAGAGGGTATTCCTAGGACATGTGAGAAGAACTTTGCATATTCAGAAGTTTCGGGTAGGCCTGCATGATTGCGCATTACATTTTTGAAAATAATTTTGGAATATCAAAATATACCATCGTAGTATTTTTAGAGGGTGTTTCTAGGACATGTGAGAAGAACTTTGCATATACAGAATTTTCGGGTAGGCCTGCGTGATTGCGCATTACATTTTCGAAAATAATTTTGGAATATCAAAATATACCATCGTAGTATTTTTAGAGGGTGTTCCTAGGACATGTGAGAAGAACTTTGCATATTCAGAATTTTCGGGTAGGCCTGCATGATTGCGCATTACATTTTTGAAAATAATTTTGGAATATCAAAATATACCATTGTAGTATTTTTAGAGGGTGTTTCTAGGACATGTGAGAAGAACTTTGCATATACAGAATTTTCGAGTAGGCCTGCGTGATTGCGCATTACATTTTCGAAAATAATTTTGGAATATCAAAATATACCATCGTAGTATTTTTAGAAGGTGTTCCTAGGACATGTGAGAAGAACTTTGAATATTCAGAATTTTCGGGTAGGCCTGCATGATTGCGCATTACATTTTTGAAAATAATTTTGGAATATCTAAATATACCTTTGTAGTATTTTTAGAGGGTGTTCCTAGGAGATGTGAGAAGAACTTTGCATATTCAGAATTTTCGGGTAGGCCTGCATGATTGCGCATTACAATTTTGAAAATAATTTTGGAATATCAAAATATATCATCGTAGTATTTTTAGAGGGTGTTCCTAGGACATGTGAGAAGAACTTTAAATATTCAGAATTTTCGGGTAGGCCTGCATGATTGCGCATTACATTTTTGAAAATAATTTTGGAATATCAAAATATACCATCGCAGTATTTTTTCAGGGTGCTCCTAGGACATGTGAGAAGAACTTTGCATATTCAGAACTTTCTGGTAGGCCTGCATGATTGCGCATTACATTTTTGAAAATAATTTTGGAATATCAAAATATACCATCGTAGTATGTTTTGAGGGTGTTCCGCATTTTGGAATATCAAAATATACCATCGTAGTATTTTTAGAGGGTATTCCTAGGACATGTGAGAAGAACTTTGCATATTCAGAAGTTTCGGGTAGGCCTGCATGATTGCGCATTACAATTTTGAAAATAATTTTGGAATATCAAAATATACCATCGTAGTATTTTTAGAGGGTGTTCCTAGGAGATGTGAGAATAGCTTTGCATATTCAGAATTTTCGGGTAGGCCTGCATGATTACGCATTACATTTTTGAAAATAATTTTAGAATATCAAAATATACCATCGTAGTCTGTTTTGATATTCAGAATTTTCGGGTAGGCCTGCAAGGTTGCGCATTACATTTTTGAAAATAATTTTGGAATATCAAAATATACCATCGTAGTATTTTTAGAGAGTGTTTCTAGGACATGTTAGAAGAATTTTGCATATACAGAATTTTCGGGTAGGCCTGCATGATTACGCATTACATTTTTGAAAATAATTTTGGAATATCAAAATATACCATCGTAGTACTTTTAGAGGGTATTCCTAGGACATGTGAGAAGAACTTTGCATATTCAGAAGTTTCGGGTATGCCTGCAGGATTGCGCATTACATTTTTGAAAATAATTTTGGAATATCAAAATATACCATCGTAGTATTTTTAGAGGGTGTTCCTAGGACATGTGAGAAGAACTTTGCATATTCAGAATTTTCGGGTAGACCTGCGTGATTGCGCATTACATTTTTGAAAATAATTTTGGAATATCAAAATATACCATCGTAGTACTTTTAGAGGGTATTCCTAGGACATGTGAGAAGAACTTTGCATATTCAGAAGTTTCGGGTATGCCTGCATGATTGCGCATTACATTTTTGAAAATAATTTTGGAA
The DNA here is from genome assembly GCF_030247195.1 of Topomyia yanbarensis. NCBI lineage: Eukaryota > Metazoa > Arthropoda > Insecta > Diptera > Culicidae > Topomyia > Topomyia yanbarensis. Next base: position 243,489,263 of record NC_080671.1, on the reverse strand, counting down.
TATCAAAATATACCATCGTAGTATTTTTAGAAGGTGTTTTTTTTTTATTCATTTCGTTTATTTGATAGGCACAAATGCGTTAGCTTGGCGGTGCCAAATGCTTATGTTTTTACATTTTGGATATCTTAAAACTAGGAGGTTACAATGTAGAAATATTTTTTTTTACAAAGGAAAAAAAAAAGAGTTTACAGCTATCTTAAGACTAGAAATAAGATTCAATATACAAGAGAGGGCCAAAAGATTTTTTTATGAAAAAATTTAAAACAAGGGATTCACTTTGATATACAAGAGAGGGAGTAATAGTATTTTACGAAATATTTTACGGTTATCTTAAAACTAACAATATAGTTTAGTACACAAAAGGGGGAACAAATATTTATGAGAAGTTTCACAGAAATGTTAAAACTAGGGATTCAATTCTATTTACAAAAAGGGGGACAAGAGTTTCAATAAAGAGTAAAAATTATAGCTATCTTAAAACTAGGAATACAGAATACTAATTCGAATTTTTTAACTAAAACTTATGCTTGGTCAAGATATTCAGAGGGTGGCTTATTTCTGCATCAGTGTAGCAGCAGTTGTATCAAGGACAGGGGAGAGACAGGGAAAGAAGAGCAAAACTTGCAACTTTCGCTCGAAGGGGGGGTGGGAGGGGGATCAGCGAAATAAATTTGCGCCTCAGTCTAGTAATTCGTCGAGTACCGGATTGGCGGATGGTATTCTTCGGACCCGCGGGGAATCCTTCAAAATTCATCGGACCTCGAGTCGCTCTCGCTTCAGTTTCCTTCTATGTAGGCGTAGTGGTAAGGGCGACGGCGGTTACATAGTGGCACTCTGGAGCTGATCGGTTCCACAAGGCAGGAGGAAACTCTAAAAACGAGAAATAAAAGAGAGGGGCTAAATTGGGATATTTATCGTTTTTATGAAGGTATAAATAAGGGACATATAGGGGAAATCACGAGTTGCCAGCATATCTCGGACTGGTACATTGGGTGGTCTACCTCGGGCCCGAAGGGATTCCTTTAACTGAGACTTTTAGAAGGTGTTACTAGGACATGTGAAAAGAACTTTGAATATTCAGAATTTTCGGGTAGGCCTGAATGATTGCGCATTACATTTTTGAAAATAATTTTGGAATATCTAAATATACCATTGTAGTATTTTTAGAGGTTGTTCCTAGGAGATGTGAGAAGAACTTTGCATATTCAGAATTTTCTGGTAGGCCTGCATGATTGCACATTACCTTTTTTGAAAATAATTTTGGAATATCAAAATATACCATCGTTATTCAGAATTTTCGGGTAGGCCTGCATGATTGCGCATTACATTTTTGAAAATAATTTTGGAATATCAAAATATGCCATCGTAGTATTTTTAGAGGGTGTTCCTAGGACATGTGAGAAGAACTTTGCATATTCAGAAGTTTCAGGTAGGCCTGCATGATTGCACATTACATTTTTGAAAATAATTTTGGAATATCAAAATATACCATCGTAGTATTTTTAGAGGGTGTTCCTAGGACATGTGAGAATAGCTTTGCATGTTCAGAATTTTCGGGTAGGCCTGCATGATTACGCATTACATTTTTGAAAATAATTTTGGAATATCAAAATATACCATCGTAGTCTGTTTTGATATTCAGAATTTTCGGGCAGGCCTGCATGATTGCGCATTACATTTTTGAAAATAATTTTGGAATATCAAAATATACCATCGTAGTATTTTTAGAGGGTATTCCTAGGACATGTGAGAAGAACTTTGCATATTCAGAAGTTTCGGGTAGGCCTGCATGATTGCGCATTACATTTTTGAAAATAATTTTGGAATATCAAAATATACCATCGTAGTATTTTTAGAGGGTGTTTCTAGGACATGTGAGAAGAACGTTGCATATACAGAATTTTCGGGTAGGCCTGCATGATTGCGCATTACATTTTTGAAAATAATTTTGGAATATCAAAATATACCATCGTAGTATTTTTAGAAGGTGTTTTTTTTTTTTATTCATTTCGTTTATTTGATAGGCACAAATGCGTTAGCTTGGCGGTGCCAAATGCTTATGTTTTTACATTTTGGATATCTTAAAACTAGGAGGTTACAATGTTGAAATATTTTTTTTTACAAAGGAAAAAAAGAGTTTACAGCTATCTTAAGACTAGAAATAAGATTCAATATACAAGAGAGGGCCAAAAGATTTTTTTATGAAAAAAATTAAAACAAGGGATTCACTTTGATATACAAGAGAGGGAGTAATAGTATTTTACGAAATATTTTACGGTTATCTTAAAACTAACAATATAGTTTAGTACACAAAAGGGGGAACAAATATTTATGAGAAGTTTCACAGAAATTTTAAAACTAGGGATTCAATTCTATTTACAAAATGGAGGACAAGAGTATCAATAAAGAGTAAAAATTATAGCTATCTTAAAACTAGGAATACAGAATACTAATTCGAATTTTTTAACTAAAACTTATGCTTGGTCAAGATATTCAGAGGGTGGCTTATTTCTGCATCAGTGTAGCAGCAGTTGTATCAAGGACAGGGGAGAGACAGGGAAAGAAGAGCAAAACTTGCAACTTTCGCTCGAAGGGGGGGGGGGGGGGAGGGGGGGAGAGGGGAGTCAGCGAAATAAATTTGCGCCTCAGTCTAGTAATTCGTCGAGTACCGGATTGGCGGATGGTATTCTTCGGACCCGCGGGGAATCCTTCAAAATTCATCGGACCTCGAGTCGCTCTCGCTTCAGTTTCCTTCTATGTAGGCGTAGTGGTAAGGGCGACGGCGGTTACATAGTGGCACTCTGGAGCTGATCGGTTCCACAAGGCAGGAGGAAACTCTAAAAACGAGAAATAAAAGGGAGGGGCTAAATTGGGATATTTATCGTTTTTATGAAGGTATAAATAAGGGACATATAGGGGAAATCACGAGTTGCCAGCAAATCTCGGACTGGTACATTGGGTGGTCTACCTCGGGCCCGAAGGGATTCCTTTAACTGAGACTTTTAGAAGGTGTTACTAGGACATGTGAAAAGAACTTTGAATATTCAGAATTTTCGGGTAGGCCTGAATGATTGCGCATTACATTTTTGAAAATAATTTTGGAATATCTAAATATACCATTGTAGTATTTTTAGAGGTTGTTCCTAGGAGATGTGAGAAGAACTTTGCATATTCAGAATTTTCTGGTAGGCCTGCATGATTACCTTTTTACATTTCTTATAAAAGAAATGTATAGAATTCGCTCAAACTTTCAAGATTTTTTCCGAGGCCCGGAGGGCCGAGTCTTATATACCAATCGACTCAGCTCGACGATTTGGGACAATGTCTGTGTGTGTGTGTGTGTGTCTGTGTGTGTGTGTGTATGTAACGGACAAATTCTCATTCGTGTTTCTCCGCAATGGCTGAACCGATCTTATCCAAACCAATTTTAAATGAAAGAACTAAAAAACAGTATGAACGCTATTAATTTGTTTTTGATTCTGATGTTTAGTTTCCAAGATATGAATGTTTGAATGCGTAAAAATGGCGTTTTTTGTAGTTTTTTTCAATTATCTGCCGAAACTGACATGACAGAATTACAATTTATATGTTTTTAGACAGCTTTAACGAATACCTTTCGAACAAGCTATAGATTGTTGAAATCGGACTATTATCAAAAGAGATATTAAACTTTAAATACGGACGAAAGATTTTTATCATTTCCCATTGCCAGAAATATGACCAAAAACATATAATCTATTATTAACGCCAAAACGGCTTATTTTAGGTCAATTGTATCTTCGGATAATTTAATGGAGGTAATATGCCCTTTCTTTTGGTATTGTGCTGTTGCTGATTAATCCCCCTATGAGTGAGATATTTTCACAAATTTTCTTGGAAGTGATTATATCTAAATGATGCCTTCAGCAAATTTGTAGCTCTTACTTTTGCGAATAACTTTACTGAAGACTTCAAATATCTATTTTGAATACTTTAAAAGTTATGGGTTGTTGTTTGTTGCTTACTCTTTGTTGGCTATTTATTGTTCAATATAGTAATAATCCATTGAAATAAGCCAAACATTATTTCGATAAAACGAATTTTTTATTTCATTTTTCTATCTACAACCGCTAGAAATAATCACCGAACACTTCCAAGTTGTCTGGAAGGAACTTGATAACTTATCAGTGTAAAAATGTTCATTTGTGCGAACCTTCTGACTGCAATTTTTCTAACTTATAACCATCGGATCGATCTGAAACATATCGAAAAAAGAAAAGCGAAATAAATAACCCCAAGTAACGGCATAGCCAAGAGAAGGTTTTGGAGTTTAACACCATACAACCCCCCTCCCCCACCACACCCAAAAAAAAATATTGGATTGAAGTTGAAAATTTATTGATGCAGACTGATTTAATTCAATAATACAATAACAATTATCTGATCCGTAGATTGATAACCTGTTGTTGTAAACATCATGAGGACTTTTGATAAATTGTCGGAATGGGGTCCTGATATGTAACTGATAACTGATTTATTGGTCTTGATTTCACAGTTGTCTAATAGCATCAATATCAAATTCCTGCCTGAAAACATTCCAATAGAAAATTCCAGAGTTCTGTAATCAATCATAATCCTCAGATTTCTTTTCAAATTGAGCGCGCTTTTGTAGAGATGTACTGTAATAAGGGTCTTTATTTAATAGAAAGCGAAGTTAAAATTGATTTAATGTCTATGAAACATAGAATTGCTCACCAAAACATTGCATAACTTTCAACATTTGCTAAAAATGTTCTTGCCTTTCTCATTCACTCTAAAATTCGTCAATTTAATCCCGACCCGGAGGGCCGAGTGGCATATGCCAATCGACTCAGTTCGTCGAGATCGGAAAATGTCTGTGTGTATGTATATGTCTGTATGCGTGTATGTGTATATGTGGAAAAAAAATTGACCTCTGTTTCTCAGAGATGGCTAGACCGATTTGCACAAAGTTAGTCTCAAATGAAAGGTACAACCTTCCCATCGGCTGCTATTGAATTTTCTATTGATTGGACTTCCGGTTCCGGAGTTACGAGTTGAAGAGTGCAATCACACAGCAAATTCCCATATAAACTGAAATGAAAATTTTTCAAAATCAAATTTGTATTTTGGATGCCAAATGACTTTAAAATGCATGAAACATTAAAATGCATGACAAAAATTGACTTTTTTGGACTTTGGTACATTTTTGCCTTTCTCATATAGCAAGGTTATGCAATCACTCTAAAAATCGTCAATGATACCGGCCCGGAGAGAATATGCAGTGAGGGGTTGCTACTTAAAATTAAAACTAGTTTAAAATTTGTTAACAAGTTGAAAATTTTCGGCAGGACCCGGATCTCCCGGATCTTTCTCCATAATCCGCCGCTGGTTTCAAGCGATGTTTCAGTATCACATAGTATCTCAAGATCGTAGCTGTCGATCCGTTGTATGTATGTGCAAATCGTACTGAACATGTAATATTCATTTCCACCATTGTATTGAACATAACCAGCCATGGAATCGTAGTCTGGACAAATTAGACAAGCACAATTGCACCACTAAGTGGATTAAAACAGGTTTTTATTTTGGGAATGCGTCGAGTTGAGACGAAAACGTAATATGATTAATAACGAGGATAACACTTTCCGAATGTAGAGAGAAATTTATGAAAAATGACGATTTCCATTCGACTCTAGCAGGTCCTGATCGATTTTGATGGGCATTTGATTTTTGTTGTATGACCAATTATATGTATAGGTCAAATGTTCAAAAACAGTAATTTAAGGTCAAGATAGCATCATTTTGAAACCGCCAATTTCGGAAGTTTAGTATCTTCAATGAGTTTTACAAACGTTAAACAGCGCATCATTTGATAAAATAATTTTGACGATATATCGTCCAAGAAGTATTTATGGTGAATTTTCTCGGGTTAATATTCATGACAAGTCTCAACAAATTCGCTAAAGACACGAACTCTGTTACTATTTTCTGAAAAATTAATTCTGCATAATTTTATAACTTCAAAAATTACGGTTTCGGAATTATGCCGTTTGGACAGTAAGATCGATTTTCACCAAACCCCCACCAAACCGAATTTCTGGCTACACCGCTGACTTCCAGTAAGTAAAAACAAAGTCGTTCTACACTCGTTCACAAGAAACGTCTTCGAATGCTGAATATCTATTATAATACATTAAAACCCCGATTTTATCAGCCAAATATGAACATCTGTTTGATGGGCTCTAGCAGACGAACAAGACTGAATTCGAGTAAATCCTTTCTTGAGCACGTTTTCCTTATCATGGAGATGGAAATATGTAAAGTAAAAAGTTCATCATAATCAGAAATAGTTATCAGACTACATCAAGGGACGAGAAGAATATTTTAACAGCTTCAGTTTATTATAAAGAAAAAAATTGCCCGATTTAGTCAATGTACCCATTTTGTCAGCCTAAAATACACCATGAGACTGATAAAAATGGGTCTTTATTGCATGTATTATTCACTGTGTTTCACATTAATAGGTATATTTCACTTTTGGGGATTTTTTTATTGCATCGAACTACAACAATTTTTAGGTAGTTTTCAAGGGGTTATTTTATAGACTTCTTCCAAAATTTGGCGAACCTATTCCAATTCGTATACCAATTAATTGGTATACTTAAGGGTTTATATGTTGCAGATAGAGAAAATACTGAATTTTTTTTTCCTGCACAATATTACGAAAGCAATTTTTCTTAATAAGTTTGGGAAAATTATAAACTATTTGAAATTTTTAAATAGTTTTATTTTTTTATTTAACCGTGATTTTTTAATAAATAGTGACCATCGCTTCACAACGTAGTCTATTTCTCATGGCTTGCGGTGAGCACGATCTCTCGAATTGCTGAACTGAAAATTATGGAATAGAAATTAATTTTTAGTATTCTTTACAGATTTAACTAGCCGCGCAGATAGCTCTGAATTAGACCCGCTGGTGCCCTAAGACGATTTCGCTAGATTTTCAGAGCACTGTGCACCCAGTGTATTAACGCAAGTGACGGAAGGTTATCGAAAAGTTTCGCGAAAATGAAAATTTCAGTAATGATGATGATTTTCCCAAACGGTTCGTTTTCGAGAGGTTTTTATTTGTTCTTTGGCATTAGGATTAGCGATAATAACTCAAATCAAGGATACTACTGGGAAGTCACCTTTAGAAAAAGTCGATGTCGAAGTAAAATTTGGAACTATGCACGCATGCACTTCAGAGATAGCGTGATATCAGGAGCTGCGATTTCATTAAATTTTCTTAGTTCTCAGTCGCGTTGGAAATTTGAGTAAAGTATAAACTTCAAATCGATTAAAAAAAATCGATTTTTTTGGCTCTGTACAATATATAAATTTAGTTTTCCCACCACAATTTAGATATTTAGATATTTTATGGGCCGTTTTTTCGCTTTCCCATTGATTTGGTTTGAGATTTCTAGCACTGATGTTGTCCTATGCTGATTTGAGCGATTCTTTGAGTCCTGCCACTATCCCATGTAATATGTGTTATCAATAACATCGCGAAGCATCAAGTTCTAAATGTTCTCAAACGATATAATATCCGAAGAGAGTGATAAGAGTTATAAGAAATGTCTCATCACACTGTTAGGTGGATTAAAAGCGTTTTTGAAAATAATTTTGGAATATCAAAATATACCATCGTTATTCAGAATTTTCGGGTAGGCCTGCATGATTGCGCATTAAATTTTTGAAAATAATTTTGGAATATCAAAATATACCATCGTAGTATTTTTAGAGGGTGTTCCTAGGACATGTGAGAAGAACTTTGCATATTCAGAAGTTTCGGGTAGGCCTGCATGATTGCACATTACATTTTTGAAAATAATTTTGGAATATCAAAATATACCATCGTAGTATTTTTAGAGGGTGTTCCTAGGACATGTGAGAATAGCTTTGCATGTTCAGAATTTTCGGGTAGGCCTGCATGATTACGCATTACATTTTTGAAAATAATTTTGGAATATCAAAATATACCATCGTAGTCTGTTTTGATATTCAGAATTTTCGGGCAGGCCTGCATGATTGCGCATTACATTTTTGAAAATAATTTTGGAATATCAAAATATACCATCGTAGTATTTTTAGAGGGTATTCCTAGGACATGTGAGAAGAACTTTGCATATTCAGAAGTTTCGGGTAGGCCTGCATGATTGCGCATTACATTTTTGAAAATAATTTTGGAATATCAAAATATACCATCGTTGTATTTTTAGAGGGTGTTTCTAGGACATGTGAGAAGAATTTTGCATATACAGAATTTTCGGGTAGGCCTGCATGATTGCGCATTACATTTTTGAAAATAATTTTGTAATATCAAAATATACCATCGTAGTATGTTTTGAGGGTGTTCCTAGGACATGTGAGAAGAACTTTGCATATTCAGAATTTTCGGGTAGACCTGCATGATTGCGCATTACATTTTTGAAAATAATTTTGGAATATCAAAATATACCATCGTAGTACTTTTAGAGAGTATTCCTAAGACATGTGAGAAGAACTTTGCATATTCAGAAGTTTCGGGTATGCCTGCATGATTGCGCATTACATTTTTGAAAATAATTTTGGAATATCTGAATATACCATTGTAGTATTTTTAGAGGGTGTTCCTAGGAGATGTGAGAAGAACTTTGCATATACAGAATTTTCGGGTAGGCCTGCATGATTGCGCATTACATTTTTGAAAATAATTTTGGAATATCAAAATATACCATCGTAGTATTTTTAGAAGGTGTTCCTAGGACATGTGAGAAGAACTTTGCATATTCAGAATTTTCGGGTAGGCCTGCATGATTGCACATTACATTTTTGAAAATAATTTTGGAATATCAAAATATACCATCGTAGTATTTTTAGAGGGTGTTTCTAGGACATGTGGGAAGAACTTTGCATATACAGAATTTTCGGGTAGGCCTGCGTGATTGCGCATTACATTTTCGAAAATAATTTTGGAATATCAAAATATACCATCGTAGTATTTTTAGAAGGTGTTCCTAGGACATGTGAGAAGAACATTGAATATTCAGAATTTTCGGGTAGGCCTGAATGATTGCGCATTACATTTTTGAAAATAATTTTGGAATATCTAAATATACCATTGTAGTATTTTTTGAGGGTGTTCCTAGGAGATGTGAGAAGAACTTTGCATATTCAGAATTTTCGGGTAGGCCTGCATGATTGCGCATTACATTTTTGAAAATAATTTTGGAATATAAAAATATACCATCGTAGTATTTTTAGAGGGTGTTTCTAGGACATGTGAGAAGAACTTTGCATATACAGAATTTTCGGGTAGGCCTGCATGATTGCGCATTACATTTTTGAAAATAATTTTGGAATATCAAAATATACCATCGTAGTATTTTTAGAGGGTGTTCCTAGGATATGTGAAAAGAACTTTGAATATTCAGAATTTTCGGGTAGGCCTGCATGATTGCGCATTACATTTTTGAAAATAATTTTGGAATATCAAAATATACCATCGTAGTATTTTTTCAGGGTGTTCCTAGGACATGTGAGAAGAACTTTGCATATTCAGAATTTTCGGGTAGGCCTGCATGATTGCGCATTACATTTTTGAAAATAATTTTGGAATATCAAAATATACCATCGTAGTATGTTTTGAGGGTGTTCCTAGGACATGTGAGAAGAACTTTGAATATTCAGAATTTTCGGGTAGGCCTGCATGATTGCGCATTGCATTTTTGAAAATAATTTTGGAATATCAAAATATACCATCGTAGTATTTTTAGAGGGTGTTCCTAGGACATGTGAGAAGAACTTTGCACATTCAGAATTTTCGGGTAGGCCTGCATGATTGCGCATTACATTTTTGAAAATAATTTTGGAATATCAGAATATACCATCGTAGTATTTTTAGAGGGTGTTTCTAGGACATGTGAGAAGAACTTTGCATATACAGAATTTTCGGGTAGGCCTGCGTGATTGCGCATTACATTTTCGAAAATAATTTTGGAATATCAAAATATACCATCGTAGTATTTTTAGAAGGTGTTCCTAGGACATGTGAGAAGAACTTTGATTATTCAGAATTTTCGGGTAGGCCTGAATGATTGCGCATTACATTTTTGAAAATAATTTTGGAATATCTAAATATACCATTGTAGTATTTTTAGAGGGTCTTCCTAGGACATGTGAGAAGAACTTTGCATATTCAGAATTTTCGGGTAGGCCTGCATGATTGCGCATTTCATTTTTGAAAATAATTTTGGAATATCAAAATATACCATCGTAGTATTTTTAGAGGGTGTTTCTAGGACATGTGAGAAGAACTTTGCATATACAGAATTCTCGGGTAGGCCTGCATGATTGCGCATTACATTTTTGAAAATAATTTTGGAATATCAAAATATACCATCGTAGTATTTTTAGAGGGTGTTCCTAGGACATGTGAAAAGAACTTTGAATATTCAGAATTTTCGGGTAGGCCTGCATGATTGCGCATTACATTTTTGAAAATAATTTTGGAATATCAAAATATACCATCGTAGTATTTTTTCAGGGTGTTCCTAGGACATGTAAGAAGAACTTTGCGTATTCAGAATTTTCGGGTAGGCCTGCATGATTGCGCATTACATTTTTGAAAATAATTTTGGAATATCAAAATATACCATCGTAGTATGTTTTGAGGGTGTTCCTAGGAAATGTGAGAAGAACTTTGAATATTCAGAATTTTCGGGTAGGCCTGCATGATTGCGCATTACATTTTTGAAAATAATTTTGGAATATCAAAATATACCATCGTAGTATGTTTTGAGGGTGTTCCTAGGAGATGTGAGAAGAACTTTGCATATTCAGAAATTTCGGGTAGGCCTGCATGATTGCGCATTGCATTTTTGAAAATAATTTTGGAATATCAAAATATACCATCGTAGTATTTTTAGAGGGTGTTCCTAGGACATGTGAGAAGAACTTTGCACATTCAGAATTTTCGGGTAGGCCTGCATGATTGCGCATTACATTTTGGAAAATAATTTTGGAATATCAAAATATACCATCGTAGTATTTTTAGAGGGTGTTTCTAGGACATGTGAGAAGAACTTTGCATATACAGAATTTTCGGGTAGGCCTGCGTGATTGCGCATTACATTTTCGAAAATAATTTTGGAATATCAAAATATACCATCGTAGTATTTTTAGAGGGTGTTCCTAGGACATGTGAGAAGAACTTTGCATATTCAGAATTTTCGGGTAGGCCTGCATGATTGCGCATTACATTTTTGAAAATAATTTTGGAATATCAAAATATACCATTGTAGTATTTTTAGAGGGTGTTTCTAGGACATGTGAGAAGAACTTTGCATATACAGAATTTTCGAGTAGGCCTGCGTGATTGCGCATTACATTTTCGAAAATAATTTTGGAATATCAAAATATACCATCGTAGTAGTTTTAGAAGGTGTTCCTAGGACATGTGAGAAAAACTTTGAATATTCAAAATTTTCGGGTAGGCCTGCATGATTGCGCATTACATTTTTGAAAATAATTTTGGAATATCTAAATATACCTTTGTAGTATTTTTAGAGGGTGTTCCTAGGAGATGTGAGAAGAACTTTGCATATTCAGAATTTTCGGGTAGGCCTGCATGATTGCGCATTACAATTTTGAAAATAATTTTGGAATATCAAAATATACCATCGTAGTATTTTTAGAGGGTGTTCCTAGGACATGTGAGAAGAACTTTAAATATTCAGAATTTTCGGGTAGGCCTGCATGATTGCGCATTACATTTTTGAAAATAATTTTGGAATATCAAAATATACCATCGCAGTATTTTTTCAGGGTGCTCCTAGGACATGTGAGAAGAACTTTGCATGTTCAGAACTTTCTGGTAGGCCTGCATGATTGCGCATTACATTTTTGAAAATAATTTTGGAATATCAAAATATACCATCGTAGTATGTTTTGAGGGTGTTCCGCATTTTGGAATATCAAAATATACCATCGTAGTATTTTTAGAGGGTATTCCTAGGACATGTGAGAAGAACTTTGCATATTCAGAAGTTTCGGGTAGGCCTGCATGATTGCGCATTACATTTTTGAAAATAATTTTGGAATATCAAAATATACCATCGTAGTATTTTTAGAGGGTGTTTCTAGGACATGTGAGAAGAACTTTGCATATACAGAATTTTCGGGTAGGCCTGCGTGATTGCGCATTACATTTTCGAAAATAATTTTGGAATATCAAAATATACCATCGTAGTATTTTTAGAGGGTGTTCCTAGGACATGTGAGAAGAACTTTGCATATTCAGAATTTTCGGGTAGGCCTGCATGATTGCGCATTACATTTTTGAAAATAATTTTGGAATATCAAAATATACCATTGTAGTATTTTTAGAGGGTGTTTCTAGGACATGTGAGAAGAACTTTGCATATACAGAATTTTCGAGTAGGCCTGCGTGATTGCGCATTACATTTTCGAAAATAATTTTGGAATATCAAAATATACCATCGTAGTATTTTTAGAAGGTGTTCCTAGGACATGTGAGAAGAACTTTGAATATTCAGAATTTTCGGGTAGGCCTGCATGATTGCGCATTACATTTTTGAAAATAATTTTGGAATATCTAAATATACCTTTGTAGTATTTTTAGAGGGTGTTCCTAGGAGATGTGAGAAGAACTTTGCATATTCAGAATTTTCGGGTAGGCCTGCATGATTGCGCATTACATTTTTGAAAATAATTTTGGAATATCAAAATATACCATCGCAGTATTTTTTCAGGGTGCTCCTAGGACATGTGAGAAGAACTTTGCATATTCAGAACTTTCTGGTAGGCCTGCATGATTGCGCATTACATTTTTGAAAATAATTTTGGAATATCAAAATATACCATCGTAGTATGTTTTGAGGGTGTTCCGCATTTTGGAATATCAAAATATACCATCGTAGTATTTTTAGAGGGTATTCCTAGGACATGTGAGAAGAACTTTGCATATTCAGAAGTTTCGGGTAGGCCTGCATGATTGCGCATTACAATTTTGAAAATAATTTTGGAATATCAAAATATACCATCGTAGTATTTTTAGAGGGTGTTCCTAGGAGATGTGAGAATAGCTTTGCATATTCAGAATTTTCGGGTAGGCCTGCATGATTACGCATTACATTTTTGAAAATAATTTTAGAATATCAAAATATACCATCGTAGTCTGTTTTGATATTCAGAATTTTCGGGTAGGCCTGCATGGTTGCGCATTACATTTTTGAAAATAATTTTGGAATATCAAAATATACCATCGTAGTATTTTTAGAGAGTGTTTCTAGGACATGTGAGAAGAATTTTGCATATACAGAATTTTCGGGTAGGCCTGCATGATTACGCATTACATTTTTGAAAATAATTTTGGAATATCAAAATATACCATCGTAGTACTTTTAGAGGGTATTCCTAGGACATGTGAGAAGAACTTTGCATATTCAGAAGTTTCGGGTATGCCTGCATGATTGCGCATTACATTTTTGAAAATAATTTTGGAATATCAAAATATACCATCGTAGTATTTTTAGAGGGTGTTCCTAGGACATGTGAGAAGAACTTTGCATATTCAGAATTTTCGGGTAGGCCTGCATGATTGCGCATTACATTTTCGAAAATAATTTTGGAATATCAAAATATACCATCGTAGTATTTTTAGAAGGTGTTCCTAGGACATGTGAGAAGAACATTGAATATTCAGAATTTTCGGGTAGGCCTGAATGATTGCGCATTACATTTTTGAAAATAATTTTGGAATATCTAAATATACCATTGTAGTATTTTTTGAGGGTGTTCCTAGGAGATGTGAGAAGAACTTTGCATATTCAGAATTTTCGGGTAGGCCTGCATGATTGCGCATTACATTTTTGAAAATAATTTTGGAATATAAAAATATACCATCGTAGTATTTTTAGAGGGTGTTTCTAGGACATGTGAGAAGAACTTTGCATATACAGAATTTTCGGGTAGGCCTGCATGATTGCGCATTACATTTTTGAAAATAATTTTGGAATATCAAAATATACCATCGTAGTATTTTTAGAGGGTGTTCCTAGGATATGTGAAAAGAACTTTGAATATTCAGAATTTTCGGGTAGGCCTGCATGATTGCGCATTACATTTTTGAAAATAATTTTGGAATATCAAAATATACCATCGTAGTATTTTTTCAGGGTGTTCCTAGGACATGTGAGAAGAACTTTGCATATTCAGAATTTTCGGGTAGGCCTGCATGATTGCGCATTACATTTTTGAAAATAATTTTGGAATATCAAAATATACCATCGTAGTATGTTTTGAGGGTGTTCCTAGGACATGTGAGAAGAACTTTGAATATTCAGAATTTTCGGGTAGGCCTGCATGATTGCGCATTGCATTTTTGAAAATAATTTTGGAATATCAAAATATACCATCGTAGTATTTTTAGAGGGTGTTCCTAGGACATGTGAGAAGAACTTTGCACATTCAGAATTTTCGGGTAGGCCTGCATGATTGCGCATTACATTTTTGAAAATAATTTTGGAATATCAGAATATACCATCGTAGTATTTTTAGAGGGTGTTTCTAGGACATGTGAGAAGAACTTTGCATATACAGAATTTTCGGGTAGGCCTGCGTGATTGCGCATTACATTTTCGAAAATAATTTTGGAATATCAAAATATACCATCGTAGTATTTTTAGAAGGTGTTCCTAGGACATGTGAGAAGAACTTTGATTATTCAGAATTTTCGGGTAGGCCTGAATGATTGCGCATTACATTTTTGAAAATAATTTTGGAATATCTAAATATACCATTGTAGTATTTTTAGAGGGTCTTCCTAGGACATGTGAGAAGAACTTTGCATATTCAGAATTTTCGGGTAGGCCTGCATGATTGCGCATTTCATTTTTGAAAATAATTTTGGAATATCAAAATATACCATCGTAGTATTTTTAGAGGGTGTTTCTAGGACATGTGAGAAGAACTTTGCATATACAGAATTCTCGGGTAGGCCTGCATGATTGCGCATTACATTTTTGAAAATAATTTTGGAATATCAAAATATACCATCGTAGTATTTTTAGAGGGTGTTCCTAGGACATGTGAAAAGAACTTTGAATATTCAGAATTTTCGGGTAGGCCTGCATGATTGCGCATTACATTTTTGAAAATAATTTTGGAATATCAAAATATACCATCGTAGTATTTTTTCAGGGTGTTCCTAGGACATGTAAGAAGAACTTTGCGTATTCAGAATTTTCGGGTAGGCCTGCATGATTGCGCATTACATTTTTGAAAATAATTTTGGAATATCAAAATATACCATCGTAGTATGTTTTGAGGGTGTTCCTAGGAAATGTGAGAAGAACTTTGAATATTCAGAATTTTCGGGTAGGCCTGCATGATTGCGCATTACATTTTTGAAAATAATTTTGGAATATCAAAATATACCATCGTAGTATGTTTTGAGGGTGTTCCTAGGAGATGTGAGAAGAACTTTGCATATTCAGAAATTTCGGGTAGGCCTGCATGATTGCGCATTGCATTTTTGAAAATAATTTTGGAATATCAAAATATACCATCGTAGTATTTTTAGAGGGTGTTCCTAGGACATGTGAGAAGAACTTTGCACATTCAGAATTTTCGGGTAGGCCTGCATGATTGCGCATTACATTTTGGAAAATAATTTTGGAATATCAAAATATACCATCGTAGTATTTTTAGAGGGTGTTTCTAGGACATGTGAGAAGAACTTTGCATATACAGAATTTTCGGGTAGGCCTGCGTGATTGCGCATTACATTTTCGAAAATAATTTTGGAATATCAAAATATACCATCGTAGTATTTTTAGAGGGTGTTCCTAGGACATGTGAGAAGAACTTTGCATATTCAGAATTTTCGGGTAGGCCTGCATGATTGCGCATTACATTTTTGAAAATAATTTTGGAATATCAAAATATACCATTGTAGTATTTTTAGAGGGTGTTTCTAGGACATGTGAGAAGAACTTTGCATATACAGAATTTTCGAGTAGGCCTGCGTGATTGCGCATTACATTTTCGAAAATAATTTTGGAATATCAAAATATACCATCGTAGTAGTTTTAGAAGGTGTTCCTAGGACATGTGAGAAAAACTTTGAATATTCAAAAT
Organism: Topomyia yanbarensis; assembly: GCF_030247195.1. Lineage (NCBI taxonomy): Eukaryota > Metazoa > Arthropoda > Insecta > Diptera > Culicidae > Topomyia > Topomyia yanbarensis. The sequence goes on along the minus strand of NC_080671.1, from coordinate 243,473,081 downwards.
TTTCGGGTAGGCCTGCATGATTGCGCATTACATTTTTGAAAATAATTTTGGAATATCTAAATATACCTTTGTAGTATTTTTAGAGGGTGTTCCTAGGAGATGTGAGAAGAACTTTGCATATTCAGAATTTTCGGGTAGGCCTGCATGATTGCGCATTACAATTTTGAAAATAATTTTGGAATATCAAAATATACCATCGTAGTATTTTTAGAGGGTGTTCCTAGGACATGTGAGAAGAACTTTAAATATTCAGAATTTTCGGGTAGGCCTGCATGATTGCGCATTACATTTTTGAAAATAATTTTGGAATATCAAAATATACCATCGCAGTATTTTTTCAGGGTGCTCCTAGGACATGTGAGAAGAACTTTGCATATTCAGAACTTTCTGGTAGGCCTGCATGATTGCGCATTACATTTTTGAAAATAATTTTGGAATATCAAAATATACCATCGTAGTATGTTTTGAGGGTGTTCCGCATTTTGGAATATCAAAATATACCATCGTAGTATTTTTAGAGGGTATTCCTAGGACATGTGAGAAGAACTTTGCATATTCAGAAGTTTCGGGTAGGCCTGCATGATTGCGCATTACATTTTTGAAAATAATTTTGGAATATCAAAATATACCATCGTAGTATTTTTAGAGGGTGTTTCTAGGACATGTGAGAAGAACTTTGCATATACAGAATTTTCGGGTAGGCCTGCGTGATTGCGCATTACATTTTCGAAAATAATTTTGGAATATCAAAATATACCATCGTAGTATTTTTAGAGGGTGTTCCTAGGACATGTGAGAAGAACTTTGCATATTCAGAATTTTCGGGTAGGCCTGCATGATTGCGCATTACATTTTTGAAAATAATTTTGGAATATCAAAATATACCATTGTAGTATTTTTAGAGGGTGTTTCTAGGACATGTGAGAAGAACTTTGCATATACAGAATTTTCGAGTAGGCCTGCGTGATTGCGCATTACATTTTCGAAAATAATTTTGGAATATCAAAATATACCATCGTAGTATTTTTAGAAGGTGTTCCTAGGACATGTGAGAAGAACTTTGAATATTCAGAATTTTCGGGTAGGCCTGCATGATTGCGCATTACATTTTTGAAAATAATTTTGGAATATCTAAATATACCTTTGTAGTATTTTTAGAGGGTGTTCCTAGGAGATGTGAGAAGAACTTTGCATATTCAGAATTTTCGGGTAGGCCTGCATGATTGCGCATTACATTTTTGAAAATAATTTTGGAATATCAAAATATACCATCGTAGTCTGTTTTGATATTCAGAATTTTCGGGTAGGCCTGCATGGTTGCGCATTACATTTTTGAAAATAATTTTGGAATATCAAAATATACCATCGTAGTATTTTTAGAGAGTGTTTCTAGGACATGTGAGAAGAATTTTGCATATACAGAATTTTCGGGTAGGCCTGCATGATTACGCATTACATTTTTGAAAATAATTTTGGAATATCAAAATATACCATCGTAGTACTTTTAGAGGGTATTCCTAGGACATGTGAGAAGAACTTTGCATATTCAGAAGTTTCGGGTATGCCTGCATGATTGCGCATTACATTTTTGAAAATAATTTTGGAATATCAAAATATACCATCGTAGTATTTTTAGAGGGTGTTCCTAGGACATGTGAGAAGAACTTTGCATATTCAGAATTTTCGGGTAGACCTGCGTGATTGCGCATTACATTTTTGAAAATAATTTTGGAATATCAAAATATACCATCGTAGTACTTTTAGAGGGTATTCCTAGGACATGTGAGAAGAACTTTGCATATTCAGAAGTTTCGGGTATGCCTGCATGATTGCGCATTACATTTTTGAAAATAATTTTGGAATATCAAAATATACCATCGTAGTATTTTTAGAGGGTGTTCCTAGGACATGTGAGAAGAACTTTGCATATACAGCATTTTCGGGTAGGCCTGCATGATTGCGCATTACATTTTTGAAAATAATTTTGGAATATCAAAATATACCATCGTAGTATTTTTAGAAGGTGTTTTTTTTTTTATTCATTTCGTTTATTTGATAGGCACAAATGCGTTAGCTTGGCGGTGCCAAATGCTTATGTTTTTACATTTTGGATATCTTAAAACTAGGAGGTTACAATGTAGAAATATTTTTTTTTACAAAGGAAAAAAAAGAGTTTACAGCTATCTTAAGACTAGAAATAAGATTCAATATACAAGAGAGGGCCAAAAGATTTTTTTATGAAAAAATTTAAAACAAGGGATTCACTTTGATATACAAGAGAGGGAGTAATAGTATTTTACGAAATATTTTACGGTTATCTTAAAACTAACAATATAGTTTAGTACACAAAAGGGGGAACAAATATTTATGAGAAGTTTCACAGAAATTTTAAAACTAGGGATTCAATTCTATTTACAAAAAGGGGGACAAGAGTTTCAATAAAGAGTAAAAATTATAGCTATCTTAAAACTAGGAATACAGAATACTAATTCGAATTTTTTAACTAAAACTTATGCTTGGTCAAGATATTCAGAGGGTGGCTTATTTCTGCATCAGTGTAGCAGCAGTTGTATCAAGGACAGGGGAGAGACAGGGAAAGAAGAGCAAAACTTGCAACTTTCGCTCGAAGGGGGGGTGGGAGGGGGATCAGCGAAATAAATTTGCGCCTCAGTCTAGTAATTCGTCGAGTACCGGATTGGCGGATGGTATTCTTCGGACCCGCGGGGAATCCTTCAAAATTCATCGGACCTCGAGTCGCTCTCGCTTCAGTTTCCTTCTATGTAGGCGTAGTGGTAAGGGCGACGGCGGTTACATAGTGGCACTCTGGAGCTGATCGGTTCCACAAGGCAGGAGGAAACTCTAAAAACGAGAAATAAAAGAGAGGGGCTAAATTGGGATATTTATCGTTTTTATGAAGGTATAAATAAGGGACATATAGGGGAAATCACGAGTTGCCAGCATATCTCGGACTGGTACATTGGGTGGTCTACCTCGGGCCCGAAGGGATTCCTTTAACTGAGACTTTTAGAAGGTGTTACTAGGACATGTGAAAAGAACTTTGAATATTCAGAATTTTCGGGTAGGCCTGAATGATTGCGCATTACATTTTTGAAAATAATTTTGGAATATCTAAATATACCATTGTAGTATTTTTAGAGGTTGTTCCTAGGAGATGTGAGAAGAACTTTGCATATTCAGAATTTTCTGGTAGGCCTGCATGATTGCACATTACCTTTTTTGAAAATAATTTTGGAATATCAAAATATACCATCGTTATTCAGAATTTTCGGGTAGGCCTGCATGATTGCGCATTACATTTTTGAAAATAATTTTGGAATATCAAAATATGCCATCGTAGTATTTTTAGAGGGTGTTCCTAGGACATGTGAGAAGAACTTTGCATATTCAGAAGTTTCAGGTAGGCCTGCATGATTGCACATTACATTTTTGAAAATAATTTTGGAATATCAAAATATACCATCGTAGTATTTTTAGAGGGTGTTCCTAGGACATGTGAGAATAGCTTTGCATGTTCAGAATTTTCGGGTAGGCCTGCATGATTACGCATTACATTTTTGAAAATAATTTTGGAATATCAAAATATACCATCGTAGTCTGTTTTGATATTCAGAATTTTCGGGCAGGCCTGCATGATTGCGCATTACATTTTTGAAAATAATTTTGGAATATCAAAATATACCATCGTAGTATTTTTAGAGGGTATTCCTAGGACATGTGAGAAGAACTTTGCATATTCAGAAGTTTCGGGTAGGCCTGCATGATTGCGCATTACATTTTTGAAAATAATTTTGGAATATCAAAATATACCATCGTAGTATTTTTAGAGGGTGTTTCTAGGACATGTGAGAAGAACGTTGCATATACAGAATTTTCGGGTAGGCCTGCATGATTGCGCATTACATTTTTGAAAATAATTTTGGAATATCAAAATATACCATCGTAGTATTTTTAGAAGGTGTTTTTTTTTATTCATTTCGTTTATTTGATAGGCACAAATGCGTTAGCTTGGCGGTGCCAAATGCTTATGTTTTTACATTTTGGATATCTTAAAACTAGGAGGTTACAATGTTGAAATATTTTTTTTTACAAAGGAAAAAAAAGAGTTTACAGCTATCTTAAGACTAGAAATAAGATTCAATATACAAGAGAGGGCCAAAAGATTTTTTTATGAAAAAAATTAAAACAAGGGATTCACTTTGATATACAAGAGAGGGAGTAATAGTATTTTACGAAATATTTTACGGTTATCTTAAAACTAACAATATAGTTTAGTACACAAAAGGGGGAACAAATATTTATGAGAAGTTTCACAGAAATTTTAAAACTAGGGATTCAATTCTATTTACAAAATGGAGGACAAGAGTTTCAATAAAGAGTAAAAATTATAGCTATCTTAAAACTAGGAATACAGAATACTAATTCGAATTTTTTAACTAAAACTTATGCTTGGTCAAGATATTCAGAGGGTGGCTTATTTCTGCATCAGTGTAGCAGCAGTTGTATCAAGGACAGGGGAGAGACAGGGAAAGAAGAGCAAAACTTGCAACTTTCGCTCGAAGGGGGGGGGGGAGGGGGGGAGAGGGGAGTCAGCGAAATAAATTTGCGCCTCAGTCTAGTAATTCGTCGAGTACCGGATTGGCGGATGGTATTCTTCGGACCCGCGGGGAATCCTTCAAAATTCATCGGACCTCGAGTCGCTCTCGCTTCAGTTTCCTTCTATGTAGGCGTAGTGGTAAGGGCGACGGCGGTTACATAGTGGCACTCTGGAGCTGATCGGTTCCACAAGGCAGGAGGAAACTCTAAAAACGAGAAATAAAAGGGAGGGGCTAAATTGGGATATTTATCGTTTTTATGAAGGTATAAATAAGGGACATATAGGGGAAATCACGAGTTGCCAGCAAATCTCGGACTGGTACATTGGGTGGTCTACCTCGGGCCCGAAGGGATTCCTTTAACTGAGACTTTTAGAAGGTGTTACTAGGACATGTGAAAAGAACTTTGAATATTCAGAATTTTCGGGTAGGCCTGAATGATTGCGCATTACATTTTTGAAAATAATTTTGGAATATCTAAATATACCATTGTAGTATTTTTAGAGGTTGTTCCTAGGAGATGTGAGAAGAACTTTGCATATTCAGAATTTTCTGGTAGGCCTGCATGATTACCTTTTTTGAAAATAATTTTGGAATATCAAAATATACCATCGTTATTCAGAATTTTCGGGTAGGCCTGCATGATTGCGCATTAAATTTTTGAAAATAATTTTGGAATATCAAAATATACCATCGTAGTATTTTTAGAGGGTGTTCCTAGGACATGTGAGAAGAACTTTGCATATTCAGAAGTTTCGGGTAGGCCTGCATGATTGCACATTACATTTTTGAAAATAATTTTGGAATATCAAAATATACCATCGTAGTATTTTTAGAGGGTGTTCCTAGGACATGTGAGAATAGCTTTGCATGTTCAGAATTTTCGGGTAGGCCTGCATGATTACGCATTACATTTTTGAAAATAATTTTGGAATATCAAAATATACCATCGTAGTCTGTTTTGATATTCAGAATTTTCGGGCAGGCCTGCATGATTGCGCATTACATTTTTGAAAATAATTTTGGAATATCAAAATATACCATCGTAGTATTTTTAGAGGGTATTCCTAGGACATATGAGAAGAACTTTGCATATTCAGAAGTTTCGGGTAGGCCTGCATGATTGCGCATTACATTTTTGAAAATAATTTTGGAATATCAAAATATACCATCGTTGTATTTTTAGAGGGTGTTTCTAGGACATGTGAGAAGAATTTTGCATATACAGAATTTTCGGGTAGGCCTGCATGATTGCGCATTACATTTTTGAAAATAATTTTGTAATATCAAAATATACCATCGTAGTATGTTTTGAGGGTGTTCCTAGGACATGTGAGAAGAACTTTGCATATTCAGAATTTTCGGGTAGACCTGCATGATTGCGCATTACATTTTTGAAAATAATTTTGGAATATCAAAATATACCATCGTAGTACTTTTAGAGAGTATTCCTAGGACATGTGAGAAGAACTTTGCATATTCAGAAGTTTCGGGTATGCCTGCATGATTGCGCATTACATTTTTGAAAATAATTTTGGAATATCTGAATATACCATTGTAGTATTTTTAGAGGGTGTTCCTAGGAGATGTGAGAAGAACTTTGCATATACAGAATTTTCGGGTAGGCCTGCATGATTGCGCATTACATTTTTGAAAATAATTTTGGAATATCAAAATATACCATCGTAGTATTTTTAGAAGGTGTTCCTAGGACATGTGAAAAGAACTTTGAATATTCAGAATTTTCGGGTAGGCCTGAATGATTGCCCATTACATTTTTGAAAATAATTTTGGAATATCAAAATATACCATTGTAGTATTTTTAGATGGTGTTCCTAGGAGATGTGAGAAGAACTTTGAATATTCAGAATTTTCGGGTAGGCCTGCATGATTGCGCATTACATTTTTGAAAATAATTTTGGAATATCAAAATATACCATCGTAGTATTTTTTCAGGGTGTTCCTAGGACATGTGAGAAGAACTTTACATATTCAGAATTTTCGGGTAGGCCTGCATGATTGCGCATTACATTTTTGAAAATAATTTTGGAATATCAAAATATACCATCGTAGTATTTTTAGAGGGTGTTTCTAGGACATGTGAGAAGAACTTTGCACATACAGAATTTTCGAGTAGGCCTGCATGATTACGCATTACATTTTTGAAAATAATTTTGGAATATCAAAATATACCATCGTAGTATGTTTTGAGGGTGTTCCTAGGACATGTGAGAAGAAATTTGCATATTCAGAATTTTCGGGTAGGCCTGCATGATTGCACATTACATTTCTGAAAATAATTTTGGAATATCAAAATATACCATCGTAGTATTTTTAGAGGGTGTTTCTAGGACATGTGGGAAGAACTTTGCATATACAGAATTTTCGGGTAGGCCTGCGTGATTGCGCATTACATTTTCGAAAATAATTTTGGAATATCAAAATATACCATCGTAGTATTTTTAGAAGGTGTTCCTAGGACATGTGAGAAGAACTTTGAATATTCAGAATTTTCGGGTAGGCCTGAATGATTGCGCATTACATTTTTGAAAATAATTTTGGAATATCAAAATATACCATTGTAGTATTTTTTGAGGGTGTTCCTAGGAGATGTGAGAAGAACTTTGCATATTCAGAATTTTCGGGTAGGCCTGCATGATTGCGCATTACATTTTTGAAAATAATTTTGGAATATCAAAATATACCATCGTAGTATTTTTGGAGGGTGTTTCTAGGACATGTGAGAAGAACTTTGCATATTCAGAATTTTCGGGTAGGCCTGCATGATTGCGCATTACATTTTTGAAAATAATTTTGGAATATCAAAATATACCATCGTAGTATTTTTAGAGGGTGTTCCTAGGACATGTGAAAAGAACTTTGAATATTCAGAATTTTCGGGTAGGCCTGCATGATTGCGCATTACATTTTTGAAAATAATTTTGGAATATCAAAATATACCATTGCAGTATTTTTTCAGGGTGTTCCTAGGACATGTGAGAATAACTTTGCATATTCAGAATTTTCGGGTAGGCCTGCATGATTGCGCATTACATTTTTGAAAATAATTTTGGAATATCAAAATATACCATCGTAGTATTTTTAGAGGGTGTTCCTAGGACATGTGAGAAGAACTTTGCATATTCAGAAGTTTCGGGTATGCCTGCATGATTGCGCATTACATTTTTGAAAATAATTTTGGAATATCTGAATATACCATTGTAGTATTTTTAGAGGGTGTTCCTAGGAGATGTGAGAAGAACTTTGCATATACAGAATTTTCGGGTAGGCCTGCATGATTGCGCATTACATTTTTGAAAATAATTTTGGAATATCAAAATATACCATCGTAGTATTTTTAGAAGGTGTTCCTAGGACATGTGAAAAGAACTTTGAATATTCAGAATTTTCGGGTAGGCCTGAATGATTGCGCATTACATTTTTGAAAATAATTTTGGAATATCAAAATATACCATTGTAGTATTTTTAGATGGTGTTCCTAGGAGATGTGAGAAGAACTTTGAATATTCAGAATTTTCGGGTAGGCCTGCATGATTGCGCATTACATTTTTGAAAATAATTTTGGAATATCAAAATATACCATCGTAGTATTTTTTCAGGGTGTTCCTAGGACATGTGAGAAGAACTTTACATATTCAGAATTTTCGGGTAGGCCTGCATGATTGCGCATTACATTTTTGAAAATAATTTTGGAATATCAAAATATACCATCGTAGTATTTTTAGAGGGTGTTTCTAGGACATGTGAGAAGAACTTTGCACATACAGAATTTTCGAGTAGGCCTGCATGATTACGCATTACATTTTTGAAAATAATTTTGGAATATCAAAATATACCATCGTAGTATGTTTTGAGGGTGTTCCTAGGACATGTGAGAAGAAATTTGCATATTCAGAATTTTCGGGTAGGCCTGCATGATTGCACATTACATTTCTGAAAATAATTTTGGAATATCAAAATATACCATCGTAGTATTTTTAGAGGGTGTTTCTAGGACATGTGGGAAGAACTTTGCATATACAGAATTTTCGGGTAGGCCTGCGTGATTGCGCATTACATTTTCGAAAATAATTTTGGAATATCAAAATATACCATCGTAGTATTTTTAGAAGGTGTTCCTAGGACATGTGAGAAGAACTTTGAATATTCAGAATTTTCGGGTAGGCCTGAATGATTGCGCATTACATTTTTGAAAATAATTTTGGAATATCAAAATATACCATTGTAGTATTTTTTGAGGGTGTTCCTAGGAGATGTGAGAAGAACTTTGCATATTCAGAATTTTCGGGTAGGCCTGCATGATTGCGCATTACATTTTTGAAAATAATTTTGGAATATCAAAATATACCATCGTAGTATTTTTAGAGGGTGTTTCTAGGACATGTGAGAAGAACTTTGCATATTCAGAATTTTCGGGTAGGCCTGCATGATTGCGCGTTACATTTTTGAAAATAATTTTGGAATATCAAAATATACCATCGTAGTATTTTTAGAGGGTGTTCCTAGGACATGTGAAAAGAACTTTGAATATTCAGAATTTTCGGGTAGGCCTGCATGATTGCGCATTACATTTTTGAAAATAATTTTGGAATATCAAAATATACCATCGCAGTATTTTTTCAGGGTGTTCCTAGGACATGTGAGAATAACTTTGCATATTCAGAATTTTCGGGTAGGCCTGCATGATTGCGCATTACATTTTTGAAAATAATTTTGGAATATCAAAATATACCATCGTAGTATTTTTTCTGGGTGTTCCTAGGACATGTGAGAAGAATTTTACATATTCAGAATTTTCGGGTAGGCCTGCATGATTGCGCATTACATTTTTGAAAATAATTTTGGAATATCAAAATATACCATCGTAGTATTTTTAGAGGGTGTTTCTAGGACATGTGAGAAGAACTTTGCATATACAGAATTTTCGAGTAGGCCTGCATGATTACGCATTACATTTTTGAAAATAATTTTGGAATATCAAAATATACCATCGTAGTATGTTTTGAGGGTGTTCCTAGGACATGTGAGAAGAAATTTGCATATTCAGAATTTTCGGGTAGGCCTGCATGATTGCACATTACATTTCTGAAAATAATTTTGGAATATCAAAATATACCATCGTAGTATTTTTAGAGGGTGTTTCTAGGACATGTGGGAAGAACTTTGCATATACAGAATTTTCGGGTAGGCCTGCGTGATTGCGCATTACATTTTCGAAAATAATTTTGGAATATCAAAATATACCATCGTAGTATTTTTAGAAGGTGTTCCTAGGACATGTGAGAAGAACTTTGAATATTCAGAATTTTCGGGTAGGCCTGAATGATTGCGCATTACATTTTTGAAAATAATTTTGGAATATCTAAATATACCATTGTAGTATTTTTTGAGGGTGTTCCTAGGAGATGTGAGAAGAACTTTGCATATTCAGAATTTTCGGGTAGGCCTGCATGATTGCGCATTACATTTTTGAAAATAATTTTGGAATATCAAAATATACCATCGTAGTATTTTTAGAGGGTGTTTCTAGGACATGTGAGAAGAACTTTGCATATTCAGAATTTTCGGGTAGGCCTGCATGATTGCGCATTACATTTTTGAAAATAATTTTGGAATATCAAAATATACCATCGTAGTATTTTTAGAGGGTGTTCCTAGGACATGTGAAAAGAACTTTGAATACTCAGAATTTTCGGGTAGGCCTGCATGATTGCGCATTACATTTTTGAAAATAATTTTGGAATATCAAAATATACCATCGTAGTATTTTTTCAGGGTGTTCCTAGGACATGTGAGAATAACTTTGCATATTCAGAATTTTCGGGTAGGCCTGCATGATTGCGCATTACATTTTTGAAAATAATTTTGGAATATCAAAATATACCATCGTAGTATGTTTTGAGGGTGTTCCTAGGACATGTGAGAAGAACTTTGAATATTCAGAATTTTCGGGTAGGCCTGCATGATTGCGCATTGCATTTTTGAAAATAATTTTGGAATATCAAAATATACCATCGTAGTATTTTTAGAGGGTGTTCCTAGGACATGTGAGAAGAACTTTGCACATTCAGAATTTTCGGGTAGGCCTGCGTGATTGCGCATAACATTTTTGAAAATAATTTTGGAATATCAAAATATACCATCGTAGTATTTTTAGAGGGTGTTTCTAGGACATGTGAGAAGAACTTTTCATATACTGAATTTCCGGGTAGGCCTGCGTAATTGCGCATTACATTTTCGAAAATAATTTTAGAATATCAAAATATACCATCGTAGTATTTTTAGAGGGTGTTCCTAGGACATGTGAGAAGAACTTTGAATATTCAGAATTTTCGGGTAGGCCTGAATGATTGCGCATTACATTTTTGAAAATAATTTTGGAATATCTAAATATACCATTGTAGTATTTTTAGAGGGTGTTCCTAGGAGATGTGAGAAGAACTTTGCATATACAGAATTTTCGGGTAGGCCTGTATGATTGCGCATTACATTTTTGAAAATAATTTTGGAATATCAAAATATACCATCGTAGTATTTTTAGAGGGTGTTCCTAGGACATGTGAGAAGAACTTTGAATATTCAGAATTTTCGGGTAGGCCTGCATGATTGCGCATTACATTTTTGAAAATAATTTTGGAATATCAAAATATACCATCGCAGTATTTTTTCAGGGTGCTCCTAGGACATGTGAAAAGAACTTTGCATATTCAGAACTTTCTGGTTGGCCTGCATGATTGCGCATTACATTTTTGAAAATAATTTTGGAATATCAAAATATACCATCGTAGTATGTTTTGAGGGTGTTCCGCATTTTGGAATATCAAAATATACCATCGTAGTATTTTTAGAGGGTATTCCTAGGACATGTGAGAAGAACTTTGCATATTCAGAAGTTTCGGGTAGGCCTGCATGATTGCGCATTACATTTTTGAAAATAATTTTGGAATATCAAAATATACCATCGTAGTATTTTTAGAGGGTGTTCCTAGGACATGTGAGAATAGCTTTGCATATTCAGAATTTTCGGGTAGGCCTGCATGATTACGCATTACATTTTTGAAAATAATTTTGGAATATCAAAATATACCATCGTAGTCTGTTTTGATATTCAGAATTTTCGGGCAGGCCTGCATGATTGCGCATTACATTTTTGAAAATAATTTTGGAATATCAAAATATACCATCGTAGTATTTTTAGAGGGTGTTCCTAGGACATGTGAGAAGAACTTTGCACATTCAGAATTTTCGGGTAGGCCTGCATGATTGCGCATTACATTTTTGAAAATAATTTTGGAATATCAAAATATACCATTGTAGTATTTTTAGATGGTGTTCCTAGGAGATGTGAGAAGAACTTTGAATATTCAGAATTTTCGGGTAGGCCTGCATGATTGCGCATTACATTTTTGAAAATAATTTTGGAATATCAAAATATACCATCGTAGTATTTTTTCAGGGTGTTCCTAGGACATGTGAGAAGAACTTTACATATTCAGAATTTTCGGGTAGGCCTGCATGATTGCGCATTACATTTTTGAAAATAATTTTGGAATATCAAAATATACCATCGTAGTATTTTTAGAGGGTGTTTCTAGGACATGTGAGAAGAACTTTGCATATACAGAATTTTCGAGTAGGCCTGCATGATTACGCATTACATTTTTGAAAATAATTTTGGAATATCAAAATATACCATCGTAGTATGTTTTGAGGGTGTTCCTAGGACATGTGAGAAGAAATTTGCATATTCAGAATTTTCGGGTAGGCCTGCATGATTGCACAATACATTTCTGAAAATAATTTTGGAATATCAAAATATACCATCGTAGTATTTTTAGAGGGTGTTTCTAGGACATGTGGGAAGAACTTTGCATATACAGAATTTTCGGGTAGGCCTGCGTGATTGCGCATTACATTTTCGAAAATAATTTTGGAATATCAAAATATACCATCGTAGTATTTTTAGAAGGTGTTCCTAGGACATGTGAGAAGAACTTTGAATATTCAGAATTTTCGGGTAGGCCTGAATGATTGCGCATTACATTTTTGAAAATAATTTTGGAATATCAAAATATACCATTGTAGTATTTTTTGAGGGTGTTCCTAGGAGATGTGAGAAGAACTTTGCATATTCAGAATTTTCGGGTAGGCCTGCATGATTGCGCATTACATTTTTGAAAATAATTTTGGAATATCAAAATATACCATCGTAGTATTTTTAGAGGGTGTTTCTAGGACATGTGAGAAGAACTTTGCATATTCAGAATTTTCGGGTAGGCCTGCATGATTGCGCATTACATTTTTGAAAATAATTTTGGAATATCAAAATATACCATCGTAGTATTTTTAGAGGGTGTTCCTAGGACATGTGAAAAGAACTTTGAATATTCAGAATTTTCGGGTAGGCCTGCATGATTGCGCATTACATTTTTGAAAATAATTTTGGAATATCAAAATATACCATCGTAGTATTTTTTCAGGGTGTTCCTAGGACATGTGAGAATAACTTTGCATATTCAGAATTTTCGGGTAGGCCTGCATGATTGCGCATTACATTTTTGAAAATAATTTTGGAATATCAAAATATACCATCGTAGTATTTTTTCTGGGTGTTCCTAGGACATGTGAGAAGAATTTTACATATTCAGAATTTTCGGGTAGGCCTGCATGATTGCGCATTACATTTTTGAAAATAATTTTGGAATATCAAAATATACCATCGTAGTATTTTTAGAGGGTGTTTCTAGGACATGTGAGAAGAACTTTGCATATACAGAATTTTCGAGTAGGCCTGCATGATTACGCATTACATTTTTGAAAATAATTTTGGAATATCAAAATATACCATCGTAGTATGTTTTGAGGGTGTTCCTAGGACATGTGAGAAGAAATTTGCATATTCAGAATTTTCGGGTAGGCCTGCATGATTGCACATTACATTTCTGAAAATAATTTTGGAATATCAAAATATACCATCGTAGTATTTTTAGAGGGTGTTTCTAGGACATGTGGGAAGAACTTTGCATATACAGAATTTTCGGGTAGGCCTGCGTGATTGCGCATTACATTTTCGAAAATAATTTTGGAATATCAAAATATACCATCGTAGTATTTTTAGAAGGTATTCCTAGGACATGTGAGAAGAACTTTGAATATTCAGAATTTTCGGGTAGGCCTGAATGATTGCGCATTACATTTTTGAAAATAATTTTGGAATATCAAAATATACCATTGTAGTATTTTTTGAGGGTGTTCCTAGGAGATGTGAGAAGAACTTTGCATATTCAGAATTTTCGGGTAGGCCTGCATGATTGCGCATTACATTTTTGAAAATAATTTTGGAATATCAAAATATACCATCGTAGTATTTTTAGAGGGTGTTTCTAGGACATGTGAGAAGAACTTTGCATATTCAGAATTTTCGGGTAGGCCTGCATGATTGCGCATTACATTTTTGAAAATAATTTTGGAATATCAAAATATACCATCGTAGTATTTTTAGAGGGTGTTCCTAGGACATGTGAAAAGAACTTTGAATACTCAGAATTTTCGGGTAGGCCTGCATGATTGCGCATTACATTTTTGAAAATAATTTTGGAATATCAAAATATACCATCGTAGTATTTTTTCAGGGTGGTCCTAGGACATGTGAGAATAACTTTGCATATTCAGAATTTTCGGGTAGGCCTGCATGATTGCGCATTACATTTTTGAAAATAATTTTGGAATATCAAAATATACCATCGTAGTATGTTTTGAGGGTGTTCCTAGGACATGTGAGAAGAACTTTGAATATTCAGAATTTTCGGGTAGGCCTGCATGATTGCGCATTGCATTTTTGAAAATAATTTTGGAATATCAAAATATACCATCGTAGTATTTTTAGAGGGTGTTCCTAGGACATGTGAGAAGAACTTTGCACATTCAGAATTTTCGGGTAGGCCTGCATGATTGCGCATTACATTTTTGAAAATAATTTTGGAATATCAAAATATACCATCGTAGTATTTTTAGAGGGTATTCCTAGGACATGTGAGAAGAACTTTGAATATTCAGAATTTTCGGGTAGGCCTGAATGATTGCGCATTACATTTTTGAAAATAATTTTGGAATATCTAAATATACCATTGTAGTATTTTTAGAGGGTGTTCCTAGGAGATGTGAGAAGAACTTTGCATATACAGAATTTTCGGGTAGGCCTGCATGATTGCGCATTACATTTTTGAAAATAATTTTGGAATATCAAAATATACCATCGTAGTATTTTTAGAGGGTGTTCCTGGGACATGTGAGAAGAACTTTGAATATTCAGAATTTTCGGGTAGGCCTGCATGATTGCGCATTACATTTTTGAAAATAATTTTGGAATATCAAAATATACCATCGCAGTATTTTTTCAGGGTGCTCCTAGGACATGTGAAAAGAACTTTGCATATTCAGAACTTTCTGGTTGGCCTGCATGATTGCGCATTACATTTTTGAAAATAATTTTGGAATATCAAAATATACCATCGTAGTATGTTTTGAGGGTGTTCCGCATTTTGGAATATCAAAATATACCATCGTAGTATTTTTAGAGGGTATTCCTAGGACATGTGAGAAGAACTTTGCATATTCAGAAGTTTCGGGTAGGCCTGCATGATTGCGCATTACATTTTTGAAAATAATTTTGGAATATCAAAATATACCATCGTAGTATTTTTAGAGGGTGTTCCTAGGACATGTGAGAATAGCTTTGCATATTCAGAATTTTCGGGTAGGCCTGCATGATTGCGCATTACATTTTTGAAAATAATTTTGGAATATCAAAATATACCATCGTAGTCTGTTTTGATATTCAGAATTTTCGGGCAGGCCTGCATGATTGCGCATTACATTTTTGAAAATAATTTTGGAATATCAAAATATACCATCGTAGTATTTTTAGAGGGTGTTCCTAGGACATGTGAAAAGAACTTTGAATATTCAGAATTTTCGGGTAGGCCTGCATGATTGCGCATTACATTTTTGAAAATAATTTTGGAATATCAAAATATACCATCGTAGTATGTTTTGAGGGTGTTCCTAGGACATGTGAGAAGAACTTTGAATATTCAGAATTTTCGGGTAGGCCTGCATGATTGCGCATTACATTTTTGAAAATAATTTTGGAATATCAAAATATACCATCGTAGTATTTTTAGAGGGTGTTCCTAGGACATGTGAGAAGAACTTTGCACATTCAGAATTTTCGGGTAGGCCTGCATGATTGCGCATTACATTTTTGAAAATAATTTTGGAATATCAAAATATACCATCGTAGTATTTTTAGAGGGTGTTCCTAGGACATGTGAGAAGAACTTTGCATATACAGAATTTCCGGGTAGGCCTGCGTGATTGCGCATTACATTTTCGAAAATAATTTTGGAATATCAAAATATACCATCGTAGTATTTTTAGAGGGTGTTCCTAGGACATGTGAGAAGAACTTTGAATATTCAGAATTTTCGGGTAGGCCTGAATGATTGCGCATTACATTTTTGAAAATAATTTTGGAATATCTAAATATACCATTGTAGTATTTTTAGAGGGTGTTCCTAGGAGATGTGAGAAGAACTTTGCATATACAGAATTTTCGGGTAGGCCTGCATGATTGCGCATTACATTTTTGAAAATAATTTTGGAATATCAAAATATACCATCGTAGTATTTTTAGAGGGTGTTCCTAGGACATGTGAGAAGAACTTTGAATATTCAGAATTTTCGGGTAGGCCTGCATGATTGCGCATTACATTTTTGAAAATAATTTTGGAATATCAAAATATACCATCGCAGTATTTTTTCAGGGTGCTCCTAGGACATGTGAAAAGAACTTTGCATATTCAGAACTTTCTGGTTGGCCTGCATGATTGCGCATTACATTTTTGAAAATAATTTTGGAATATCAAAATATACCATCGTAGTTTGTTTTGAGGGTGTTCCGCATTTTGGAATATCAAAATATACCATCGTAGTATTTTTAGAGGGTATTCCTAGGACATGTGAGAAGAACTTTGCATATTCAGAAGTTTCGGGTAGGCCTGCATGATTGCGCATTACATTTTTGAAAATAATTTTGGAATATCAAAATATACCATCGTAGTATTTTTAGAGGGTGTTTCTAGTACATGTGAGAAGAATTTTGCATATACAGAATTTTCGGGTAGGCCTGCATGATTGCGCATTACATTTTTGAAAATAATTTTGTAATATCAAAATATACCATCGTAGTATTTTTTCAGGGTGTTCCTAGGACATGTGAGAAGAACTTTGCATATTCAGAATTTTCGGGTAGGCCTGCATGATTGCGCATTACACTTTTGAAAATAATTTTGGAATATCAAAATATACGATCGTAGTATGTTTTGAGGGTGTTCCTAGGACATGTGAGAAGAACTTTGAATATTCAGAATTTTCGGGTAGGCCTGCATGATTGCGCATTGCATTTTTGAAAATAATTTTGGAATATCAAAATATACCATCGTAGTATTTTTAGAGGGTGTTCCTAGGACATGTGAGAAGAACTTTGCACATTCAGAATTTTCGGGTAGGCCTGCATGATTGCGCATTACATTTTTGAAAATAATTTTGGAATATCAAAATATACCATCGTAGTATTTTTAGAGGGTGTTCGTAGGACATGTGAGAATAGCTTTGCATATTCAGAATTTTCGGGTAGGCCTGCATGATTACGCATTACATTTTTGAAAATAATTTTGGAATATCAAAATATACCATCGTAGTCTGTTTTGATATTCAGAATTTTCGGGCAGGCCTGCATGATTGCGCATTACATTTTTGAAAATAATTTTGGAATATCAAAATATACCATCGTAGTATTTTTAGAGGGTGTTCCTAGGACATGTGAAAAGAACTTTGAATATTCAGAATTTTCGGGTAGGCCTGCATGATTGCGCATTAAATTTTTGAAAATAATTTTGGAATATCAAAATATACCATCGTAGTATGTTTTGAGGGTGTTCCTAGGACATGTGAGAAGAACTTTGAATATTCAGAATTTTCGGGTAGGCCTGCATGATTGCGCATTGCATTTTTGAAAATAATTTTGGAATATCAAAATATACCATCGTAGTATTTTTAGAGGGTGTTCCTAGGACATGTGAGAAGAACTTTGCACATTCAGAATTTTCGGGTAGGCCTGCATGATTGCGCATTACATTTTTGAAAATAATTTTGGAATATCAAAATATACCATCGTAGTATTTTTAGAGGGTGTTTCTAGGACATGTGAGAAGAACTTTGCATATACAGAATTTCCGGGTAGGCCTGCGTGATTGCGCATTACATTTTCGAAAATAATTTTGAAATATCAAAATATACCATCGTAGTATTTTTAGAGGGTGTTCCTAGGACATGTGAGAAGAACTTTGAATATTCAGAATTTTCGGGTAGGCCTGAATGATTGCGCATTACATTTTTGAAAATAATTTTGGAATATCAAAATATACCATTGTAGTATTTTTAGAGGGTGTTCCTAGGAGATGTGAGAAGATCTTTGCATATACAGAATTTTCGGGTAGGCCTGCATGATTGCGCATTACATTTTTGAAAATAGTTTTGGAATATCAAAATATACCATCGTAGTATTTTTAGAAGGTGTTCCTAGGACATGTGAGAAGAACTTTGAATATTCAGAATTTTCGGGTAGGCCTGCATGATTGCGCATTACATTTTTGAAAATAATTTTGGAATATCAAAATATACCATCGTAGTATTTTTAGAGGGTGTTCCTAGGACATGTGAGAATAGCTTTGCATATTCAGAATTTTCGGGTAGGCCTGCATGATTACGCATTACATTTTTGAAAATAATTTTGGAATATCAAAATATACCATCGTAGTCTGTTTTGATATTCAGAATTTTCGGGCAGTCCTGCATGATTGCGCATTACATTTTTGAAAATAATTTTGGAATATCAAAATATACCATCGTAGTATTTTTAGAGGGTGTTCCTAGGACATGTGAAAAGAACTTTGAATATTCAGAATTTTCGGGTAGGCCTGCATGATTGCGCATTACATTTTTGAAAATAATTTTGGAATATCAAAATATACCATCGTAGTATTTTTTCAGGGTGTTCCTAGGACATGTGAGAAGAACTTTGCATATTCAGAATTTTCGGGTAGGCTGCATGATTGCGCATCACATTTTTGAAAATAATTTTGGAATATCAAAATATACCATCGTAGTATGTTTTGAGGGTGTTCCTAGGACATGTGAGAAGAACTTTGAATATTCAGAATTTTCGGGTAGGCCTGCATGATTGCGCATTGCATTTTTGAAAATAATTTTGGAATATCAATATATACCATCGTAGTATTTTTAGAGGGTGTTCCTAGGACATGTGAGAAGAACTTTGCACATTCAGAATTTTCGGGTAGACCTGCATGATTGCGCATTACATTTTTGAAAATAATTTTGGAATATCAAAATATACCATCGTAGTATTTTTAGAGGGTGTTTCTAGGACATGTGAGAAGAACTTTGCATATACAGAATGTTCGGGTAGGCCTGCGTGATTACGCATTACATTTTCGAAAATAATTTTGGAATATCAAAATATACCATCGTAGTATTTTTAGAAGGTGTTCCTAGGACATGTGAGAAGAACTTTGAATATTCAGAATTTTCGGGTAGGCCTGAATGATTGCGCATTACATTTTTGAAAATAATTTTGGAATATCAAAATATACCATTGTAGTATTTTTAGAGGGTGTTCCTAGGTAATGTGAGAAGAACTTTGCATATTCAGAATTTTCGGGTAGGCCTGCATGATTGCGCATTACATTTTTGAAAATAATTTTGGAATATCAAAATATACCATCGTAGTATTTTTAGAGGGTGTTTCTAGGACATGTGAGAAGAACTTTGCATATACAGAATTTTCGGGTAGGCCTGCATGATTGCGCATTGCATTTTTGAAAATAATTTTGGAATATCAAAATATACCATCGTAGCATTTTTAGAGGGTGTTCCTAGGACATGTGAGAAGAACTTTGCACATTCAGAATTTTCGGGTAGGCCTGCATGATTGCGCATTACATTTTTGAAAATAATTTTGGAATATCAAAATATACCATCGTAGTATTTTTAGAGGGTGTTCCTAGGACATGTGAGAAGAACTTTGAATATTCAGAATTTTCGGGTAGGCCTGAATGATTGCGCATTACATTTTTGAAAATAATTTTGGAATATCTAAATATACCATTGTAGTATTTTTAGAGGGTGTTCCTAGGACATGTGAGAAGAACTTTGCATATTCAGAATTTTCGGGTAGGCCTGCATGATTGCGCATTACATTTTTGAAAATAATTTTGGAATATCAAAATATACCATCGTAGTATTTTTAGAGGGTGTTCCTAGGACATGTGAGAAGAACTTTGAATATTCAGAATTTTCGGGTAGGCCTGCATGATTGCGCATTACATTTTTGAAAATAATTTTGGAATATCAAAATATACCATCGCAGTATTTTTTCAGGGTGCTCCTAGGACATGTGAGAAGAACTTTGCATATTCAGAACTTTCTGGTAGGCCTGCATGATTGCGCATTACATTTTTGAAAATAATTTTGGAATATCAAAATATACCATCGTAGTATATTTTGAGGGTGTTCCGAATTTTGGAATATCAAAATATACCATCGTAGTATTTTTAGAGGGTATTCCTAGGACATGTGAGAAGAACTATGCATATTCAGAAGTTTCCCCGATCAGAAACACATAACAAAAATATTTCAAAACTATATCTCCCGTTGTTTCTTGTTATAATTTTCTGTTATTTTTACTACTAACGAGACCAAATTCATAGCACAATACGTTACGAAAATTGAGTTCTGTTATAATCTTGTTATTTCATTCTGATCGGGTCGGGTAGGCCTGCATGATTGCGCATTACATTTTTGAAAATAATTTTGGAATATCAAAATATACCATCGTAGTATTTTTAGAGGGTGTTCCTAGGACATGTGAGAATAGCTTTGCATATTCAGAATTTTCGGGTAGGCCTGCATGATTACGCATTACATTTTTGAAAATAATTTTGGAATATCAAAATATACCATCGTAGTATTTTTAGAGGGTGTTCCTAGGACATGTGAAAAGAACTTTGAATATTCAGAATTTTCGGGTAGGCCTGCATGATTGCGCATTACATTTTTGAAAATAATTTTGGAATATCAAAATATACCATCGTAGTATTTTTTCAGGGTGTTCCTAGGACATGTGAGAAGAACTTTACATATTCAGAATTTTCGGGTAAGCTGCATGATTGCGCATTACATTTTTGAAAATAATTTTGGAATATCAAAATATACCATCGTAGTATGTTTTGAGGGTGTTCCTAGGACATGTGAGAAGAACTTTGAATATTCAGAATTTTCGGGTAGGCCTGCATGATTGCGCATTGCATTTTTAAAAATAATTTTGGAATATCAAAATATACCATCGTAGTATTTTTAGAGGGTGTTCCTAGGACATGTGAGAAGAACTTTGCACATTCAGAATTTTCGGGTAGGCCTGTATGATTGCGCATTACATTTTTGAAAATAATTTTGGAATATCAAAATATACCATCGTAGTATTTTTAGAGGGTGTTTCTAGGACATGTGAGAAGAACTTTGCATAAACAGAATTTTCGGGTAGGCCTGCGTGATTGCGCATTACATTTTCGAAAATAATTTTGGAATATCAAAATATACCATCGTAGTATTTCTAGAGGGTGTTTCTAGGACATGTGAGAAGAACTTTGCATATACCTAATTTTCGGGTAGGCCTGCATGATTGCGCATTACATTTTTGAAAATAATTTTGGAATATCAAAATATACCATCGTAGTATTTTTAGAGGGTGTTCCTAGGACATGTGAGAAGAACTTTGAATATTCAGAATTTTCGGGTAGGCATGAATCATTGCGCATTACATTTTTGAAAATAATTTTGGAATATCAAAATATACCATTGTAGTATTTTTAGAGGGTGTTCCTAGGAGATGTGAGAAGATCTTTGCATATACAGAATTTTCGGGTAGGCCTGCATGATTGCGCATTACATTTTTGAAAATAATTTTGGAATATCAAAATATACCATCGTAGTATTTTTAGAAGGTGTTCCTAGGACATGTGAGAAGAACTTTGAATATTCAGAATTTTCGGGTAGGCCTGCATGATTGCGCATTACATTTTTGAAAATAATTTTGGAATATCAAAATATACCATCGTAGTATTTTTAGAGGGTGTTCCTAGGACATGTGAGAATAGCTTTGCATATTCAGAATTTTCGGGTAGGCCTGCATGATTACGCATTACATTTTTGAAAATAATTTTGGAATATCAAAATATACCATCGTAGTCTGTTTTGATATTCAGAATTTTCGGGCAGTCCTGCATGATTGCGCATTACATTTTTGAAAATAATTTTGGAATATCAAAATATACCATCGTAGTATTTTTAGAGGGTGTTCCTAGGACATGTGAAAAGAACTTTGAATATTCAGAATTTTCGGGTAGGCCTGCATGATTGCGCATTACATTTTTGAAAATAATTTTGGAATATCAAAATATACCATCGTAGTATTTTTTCAGGGTGTTCCTAGGACATGTGAGAAGAACTTTGCATATTCAGAATTTTCGGGTAGGCTGCATGATTGCGCATCACATTTTTGAAAATAATTTTGGAATATCAAAATATACCATCGTAGTATGTTTTGAGGGTGTTCCTAGGACATGTGAGAAGAACTTTGAATATTCAGAATTTTCGGGTAGGCCTGCATGATTGCGCATTGCATTTTTGAAAATAATTTTGGAATATCAATATATACCATCGTAGTATTTTTAGAGGGTGTTCCTAGGACATGTGAGAAGAACTTTGCACATTCAGAATTTTCGGGTAGACCTGCATGATTGCGCATTACATTTTTGAAAATAATTTTGGAATATCAAAATATACCATCGTAGTATTTTTAGAGGGTGTTTCTAGGACATGTGAGAAGAACTTTGCATATACAGAATGTTCGGGTAGGCCTGCGTGATTACGCATTACATTTTCGAAAATAATTTTGGAATATCAAAATATACCATCGTAGTATTTTTAGAAGGTGTTCCTAGGACATGTGAGAAGAACTTTGAATATTCAGAATTTTCGGGTAGGCCTGAATGATTGCGCATTACATTTTTGAAAATAATTTTGGAATATCAAAATATACCATTGTAGTATTTTTAGAGGGTGTTCCTAGGTAATGTGAGAAGAACTTTGCATATTCAGAATTTTCGGGTAGGCCTGCATGATTGCGCATTACATTTTTGAAAATAATTTTGGAATATCAAAATATACCATCGTAGTATTTTTAGAGGGTGTTTCTAGGACATGTGAGAAGAACTTTGCATATACAGAATTTTCGGGTAGGCCTGCATGATTGCGCATTGCATTTTTGAAAATAATTTTGGAATATCAAAATATACCATCGTAGCATTTTTAGAGGGTGTTCCTAGGACATGTGAGAAGAACTTTGCATATTCAGAATTTTCGGGTAGGCCTGCATGATTGCGCATTACATTTTTGAAAATAATTTTGGAATATCAAAATATACCATCGTAGTATTTTTAGAGGGTGTTCCTAGGACATGTGAGAAGAACTTTGAATATTCAGAATTTTCGGGTAGGCCTGAATGATTGCGCATTACATTTTTGAAAATAATTTTGGAATATCTAAATATACCATTGTAGTATTTTTAGAGGGTGTTCCTAGGACATGTGAGAAGAACTTTGCATATTCAGAATTTTCGGGTAGGCCTGCATGATTGCGCATTACATTTTTGAAAATAATTTTGGAATATCAAAATATACCATCGTAGTATTTTTAGAGGGTGTTCCTAGGACATGTGAGAAGAACTTTGAATATTCAGAATTTTCGGGTAGGCCTGCATGATTGCGCATTACATTTTTGAAAATAATTTTGGAATATCAAAATATACCATCGCAGTATTTTTTCAGGGTGCTCCTAGGACATGTGAGAAGAACTTTGCATATTCAGAACTTTCTGGTAGGCCTGCATGATTGCGCATTACATTTTTGAAAATAATTTTGGAATATCAAAATATACCATCGTAGTATATTTTGAGGGTGTTCCGCATTTTGGAATATCAAAATATACCATCGTAGTATTTTTAGAGGGTATTCCTAGGACATGTGAGAAGAACTATGCGTATTCAGAAGTTTCCCCGATCAGAAACACATAACAAAAATATTTCAAAACTATATCTCCCGTTGTTTCTTGTTATAATTTTCTGTTATTTTTACTACTAACGAGACCAAATTCATAGCACAATACGTTACGAAAATTGAGTTCTGTTATAATCTTGTTATTTCATTCTGATCGGGTCGGGTAGGCCTGCATGATTGCGCATTACATTTTTGAAAATAATTTTGGAATATCAAAATATACCATCGTAGTATTTTTAGAGGGTGTTCCTAGGACATGTGAGAATAGCTTTGCATATTCAGAATTTTCGGGTAGGCCTGCATGATTACGCATTACATTTTTGAAAATAATTTTGGAATATCAAAATATACCATCGTAGTATTTTTAGAGGGTGTTCCTAGGACATGTGAAAAGAACTTTGAATATTCAGAATTTTCGGGTAGGCCTGCATGATTGCGCATTACATTTTTGAAAATAATTTTGGAATATCAAAATATACCATCGTAGTATTTTTTCAGGGTGTTCCTAGGACATGTGAGAAGAACTTTACATATTCAGAATTTTCGGGTAGGCTGCATGATTGCGCATTACATTTTTGAAAATAATTTTGGAATATCAAAATATACCATCGTAGTATGTTTTGAGGGTGTTCCTAGGACATGTGAGAAGAACTTTGCACATTCAGAATTTTCGGGTAGGCCTGCATGATTGCGCATTGCATTTTTAAAAATAATTTTGGAATATCAAAATATACCATCGTAGTATTTTTAGAGGGTGTTCCTAGGACATGTGAGAAGAACTTTGCACATTCAGAATTTTCGGGTAGGCCTGTATGATTGCGCATTACATTTTTGAAAATAATTTTGGAATATCAAAATATACCATCGTAGTATTTTTAGAGGGTGTTTCTAGGACATGTGAGAAGAACTTTGCATAAACAGAATTTTCGGGTAGGCCTGCGTGATTGCGCATTACATTTTCGAAAATAATTTTGGAATATCAAAATATACCATCGTAGTATTTCTAGAGGGTGTTTCTAGGACATGTGAGAAGAACTTTGCATATACCTAATTTTCGGGTAGGCCTGCATGATTGCGCATTACATTTTTGAAAATAATTTTGGAATATCAAAATATACCATCGTAGTATTTTTTCAGGGTGTTCCTAGGACATGTGAAAAGAACTTTGAATATTCAGAATTTTCGGGTAGGCCTGCATGATTGCGCATTACATTTTTGAAAATAATTTTGGAATATCAAAATATACCATCGTAGTACTTTTAGAGGGTATTCCTAGGACATGTGAGAAGAACTTTGCATATTCAGAAGTTTCGGGTATGCCTGCATGATTGCGCATTACATTTTTGAAAATAATTTTGGAATATCAAAATATACCATCGTAGTATTTTTAGAGAGTGTTCCTAGGACATGTGAGAAGAGCTTTGAATATTCAGAATTTTCGGGTAGGCCTGCATGATTGCGCATTACATTTTTGAAAATAATTTTGGAATATCAAAATATACCATCGTAGTATTTTTAGAGGGTGTTCCTAGGACATGTGAGAAGAACTTTGAATATTCAGAATTTTCGGGTAGGCCTGCATGATTGCGCATTACATTTTTGAAAATAATTTTGGAATATCAAAATATACCATCGTAGTATTTTTTCAGGGTGCTCCTAGGACATGTGAGAAGAACTTTGCATATTCAGAACTTTCTTGTAGGCCTGCATGATTGCGCATTACATTTTTGAAAATAATTTTGGAATATCAAAATATACCATCGTAGTATTTTTAGAGGGTGTTCCTAGGACATGTGAGAATAGCTTTTCATATTCAGAATTTTCTGGTAGGCCTGCATGATTACGCATTACATTTTTGAAAATAATTTTGGAATTTCAAAATATACCATCGTAGTATTTTTAGAAGTTGTTCCTAGGAGATGTGAGAAGAACTTTGAATATTCAGAATTTTCGGGTAGGCCTGCATGATTGCGCATTACATTTTTGAAAATAATTTTGGAATATCAAAATATACCATCGTAGTATTTTTAGAGGGGTGTTCCTAGGACATGTGAGAAGAACTTTGCATATTCAGAATTTTCGGGTAGGCCTGCATGATTGCGCATTACATTTTTGAAAATAATTTTGGAATATCAAAATATACCATCGTAGTATGTTTTGAGGGTGTTCCTAGGACATGTGAGAAGAACTTTGAATATTCAGAATTTTCGGGTAGGCCTGCATGATTGCGCATTACATTTTTGAAAATAATTTTGGAATATCAAAATATACCATCGTAGTATTTTTAGAGGGTGTTCCTAGGACATGTGAGAAGAACTTTGCATATTCAGAATTTTCGGGTAGGCCTGCATGATTGCGCATTACATTTTTGAAAATAATTTTGGAATATCAAAATATACCATCGTAGTATTTTTAGAGGGTGTTTCTAGGACATGTGAGAAGAACTTTGCATATACAGAATTTTCGGGTAGGCCTGCATGATTGCGCATTACATTTTCGAAAATAATTTTGGAATATCAAAATATACCATCGTAGTATTTTTACAAGGTGTTCCTATGACATGTGAGAAGAACTTTGCATATTCAGAATTTTCGGGTAGGCCTGAATGATTGCGCATTACATTTTTGAAAATAATTTTGGAATATCTAAATATACCATTGTAGTATTTTTAGAGGGTGTTTCTAGGAGATGTGAGAAGAACTTTGCATATTCAGAATTTTCGGGTAGGCCTGCATGATTGCGCATTACATTTTAGAACATAATTTTGGAAAATATACCATCAAAGTATTTTTAGAGGGTGTTCCTAGGACATATGAGAAGAACTTTGAATATTCAGAATTTTCGGGTAGGCCTGCATGATTGCGCACTACATTTTTGAAAATAATTTTGGAATATCAAAATATACCATCGTAGTATTTTTAGAAGTTGTTCCTAGGAGATGTGAGAAGAACTTTGAATATTCAGAATTTTCGGGTAGGCCTGCATGATTGCGCATTACATTTTTGAAAATAATTTTGGAATATCAAAATATACCATCGTAGTATTTTTAGAGGGGTGTTCCTAGGACATGTGAGAAGAACTTTGCATATTCAGAATTTTCGGGTAGGCCTGCATGATTGCGCATTACATTTTTGAAAATAATTTTGGAATATCAAAATATACCATCGTAGTATGTTTTGAGGGTGTTCCTAGGACATGTGAGAAGAACTTTGAATATTCAGAATTTTCGGGTAGGCCTGCATGATTGCGCATTACATTTTTGAAAATAATTTTGGAATATCAAAATATACCATCGTAGTATTTTTAGAGGGTGTTCCTAGGACATGTGAGAAGAACTTTGAATATTCAGAATTTTCGGGTAGGCCTGCATGATTGCGCATTACATTTTTGAAAATAATTTTGGAATATCAAAATATACCATCGTAGTATTTTTAGAGGGTGTTTCTAGGACATGTGAGAAGAACTTTGCATATACAGAATTTTCGGGTAGGCCTGCATGATTGCGCATTACATTTTCGAAAATAATTTTGGAATATCAAAATATACCATCGTAGTATTTTTACAAGGTGTTCCTATGACATGTGAGAAGAACTTTGCATATTCAGAATTTTCGGGTAGGCCTGAATGATTGCGCATTACATTTTTGAAAATAATTTTGGAATATCTAAATATACCATTGTAGTATTTTTAGAGGGTGTTTCTAGGAGATGTGAGAAGAACTTTGCATATTCAGAATTTTCGGGTAGGCCTGCATGATTGCGCATTACATTTTAGAACATAATTTTGGAAAATATACCATCAAAGTATTTTTAGAGGGTGTTCCTAGGACATATGAGAAGAACTTTGAATATTCAGAATTTTCGGGTAGGCCTGCATGATTGCGCACTACATTTTTGAAAATAATTTTGGAATATCAAAATATACCATCGTAGAATTTTTAGAGGGTGTTCCTAGGACATGTGAGAAGAACTTTGAACATTCAGAATTTTCGGGTAGGCCTGCATGATTGCGCATTACATTTTTGAAAATAATTTTGGAATATCAAAATATACCATCGTAGTATTTTTTCGGGGTGTTCCTAGGACATGTGAGAAGAACTTTGCATATTCAGAATTTTCTGGTAGGCCTGCATGATTACGCATTACATTTTTGAAAATAATTTTGGAATATCAAAATATACCATCGTAGTATGTTTTGAGGGTGTTCCTAGGACATGTGAGAAGAACTTTGAATATTCAGAATTTTCGGGTAGGCCTGCATGATTGCGCATTACATTTTTGAAAATAATTTTGGAATATCAAAATATACCATCGTTGTATTTTTAGAGGGTATTCCTAGGACATGTGAGAAGAACTTTGCATATTCAGAATTTTCGGGTAGGCCTGCATGATTGCGCATTACATTTTTGAAAATAATTTTGGAATATCAAAATATACCATCGTAGTATTTTTAGAGGGTGTTCCTAGGACTTGTGAGAATAGCTTTGCATATTCAGAATTTTCGGGTAGGCCTGCATGATTAAGCATTACATTTTTGAAAATAATTTTGGAATATCAAAATATACCATCGTAGTCCGTTTTGATATTCAGAATTTTCGGGCAGGCCTGCATGATTGCGCATTACATTTTTGAAAATAATTTTGGAATATCAAAATATACAACCGTAGTATTTTTAGAGGGTATTCCTAGGACATGTGAGAAGAACTTTGCATATTCAGAAGTGTCGGGTAGGCCTGCATGATTGCGCATTACATTTTTGAAAATAATTTTGGAATATCAAAATATACCATCGTAGTATTTTTAGAGAGTGTTTCTAGGACATGTGAGAAGAACTTTGCATATACAGAATTTTCGTGTAGGCATGCATGATTGCGCATTACATTTTTGAAAATAATTTAGGAATATCAAAATATACCATCGTAGCATTTTTTGAGGGTGTTCCTAGGACATGTGAGAAGAACTTTGCATATCCAGAATTTTCGGGTAGGCCTGCATGATTGCGCATTACATTTTTGAAAATAATTTTGGAATATCAAAATATACCATCGTAATATGTATTTAGGGTGTTCCTAGGACATGTGAGAAGAACTTTGAATATTCAGAATTTTCGGGTAGGCCTGCATCATTGCGCATTACATTTTTGAAAATAATTTTGGAATATCAAAATATACCATCGTAGTATTTTTAGAGGGTGTTTCTAGGACATGTGAGAAGAACTTTGCATATACAGAATTTTCGGGTAGGCCTGCGTGATTGCGCATTACATTTTCGAAAATAATTTTGGAATATCAAAATATACCATCGTAGTATTTTTAGAAGGTGTTCCTAGGACATGTGAGAAGAACTTTGAATATTCAGAATTTTCGGGTAGGCCTGAATGATTGCGCATTACATTTTTGAAAATAATTTTGGAATATCTAAATATACCATTGTAGTATTTTTAGAGGGTGTTCCTAGGAGATGTGAGAAGAACTCTGCATATTCGGAATTTTCGGGTAGGCCTGCATGATTGCGCATTACATTTTTGAAAATAATTTTGGAATATCAAAATATACCATCGTAGTATTTTTAGAGAGTGTTTCTAGGACATGTGAGAAGAACTTTGCATATTCAGAATTTTCGTGTAGGCATGCATGATTGCGCATTATATTTTTGAAAATAATTTTGGAATATCAAAATATACCATCGTAGTATTTTTAGAGGGTGTTCCTAGGACATGTGAAAAGAACTTTGAATATTCAGAATTTTCGGGTAGGCCTGAGTGAATGCGCATTACATTTTTGAAAATAATTTTGGAATATCAAAATATACCATTGTAGTATGTTTAGAGGGCGTTCCTAGGACATGTGAGAAGAACTTTGCATATTCAGAATTTTCGGGTAGGCCTGCATGATTGCGCATTACATTTTTGAAAATAATTTTGGAATATCAAAATATACCATCGTAGCATTTTTTCAAGGTGTTCCTAGGACATGTGAGAAGAACTTTGCATATTCAGAATTTTCGGGTAGGCCTGCATGATTGCGCATTACATTTTTGAAAATAATTTTGGAATATCAAAATATACCATCGTAGTATGTTTTGAGGGTGTTCCTAGGACATGTGAGAAGAACTTTGAATATTCAGAATTTTCGGGTAGGCCTGCACGATTGCGCATTACATTTTTGAAAATAATTTTGGAATATCAAAATATACCATCGTAGTATTTTTTCAGGGTGTTCCTAGGACATGTGAGAAGAACTTTGCATATTCAGAATTTTCGGGTAGGCCTGCATGATTGCGCATTACATTTTTGAAAATAATCTTGGAATATCAAAATATACCATCGTAGTATTTTTAGAGGGTGTTCCTAGGACATGTGAGAAGAACTATGAATATTCAGAATTTTCGGGTAGGCCTGCATGATTGCGCACTACATTTTTGAAAATAATTTTGGAATATCAGAATATACCATCGAAGAATTTTTATAGGGTGTTCCTAGGACATGTGAGAAGAACTTTGAACATTCAGAATTTTCGGGTAGGCCTGCATGATTGCGCATTACATTTTTGAAAATAATTTTGGAATATCAAAATATACCATCGTAGTATTTTTCAGGGTGTTCCTAGGACATGTGAGAAGAACTTTGCATATTCAGAATTTTCTGGTAGGCCTGCATGATTGCGCATTACATTTTTGAAAATAATTTTGGAATATCAAAATATACCATCGTGGTATGTTTTGAGGGTGTTCCTAGGACATGTGAGAAGAACTTTGAATATTCAGAATTTTCGGGTAGGCCTGCATGATTGCGCATTACATTTTTGAAAATAATTTTGGAATATCAAAATATACCATCGTAGTATTTTTAGAGGATGTTCCTAGGACATGTGAGAAGAACTTTGCATATTCAGAAGTTTCGGGTAGGCCTGCATGATTGCGCATTACATTTTTGAAAATAATTTTGGAATATCAAAATATACCATCGTAGTATTTTTAGAGGGTGTTCCTAGGACATGTGAGAAGAACTTTGAACATTCAGAATTTTCGGGTAGGCCTGCATGATTGCGCATTACATTTTTGAAAATAATTTTGGAATATCAAAATATACCATCGTAGTATTTTTAGAGGGTGTTCCTAGGACATGTGGGAAGAACTTTGAACATTCAGAATTTTCGGGTAGGCCTGCATGATTGCGCACTACATTTTTGAAAATAATTTTGGAATATCAGAATATACCATCGTAGAATTTTTAGAGGGTGTTCCTAGGACATGTGAGAAGAACTTTGAACATTCAGAATTTTCGGGTAGGCCTGCATGATTGCGCATTACATTTTTGAAAATAATTTTGGAATATCAAAATATACCATCGTAGTATTTTTATAGGGTGTTTCTAGGACATGTGGGAAGAACTTTGAACATTCAGAATTTTCGGGTAGGCCTGCATGATTACGCATTACATTTTTGAAAATAATTTTGGAATATCAAAATATACCATCGTAGTATGTTTTGCTATTCAGAATTTCCGGGTAGGCCTGCATGATTGCGCATTATATTTTTGAAAATAATTTTGGAATATCAAAATATACCATCGTAGTATTTTTAGAGGGTGTTCCTAGGACATGTGAGAAGAACTTTGAATATTCAGAATTTTCGGGTAGACCTGCATGATTGCGCATTACATTTTTGAAAATAATTTTGGAATGTCAAAATATACCATCGTAGTATTTTTAGAGGGTATTCCTAGGACATGTGAGAAGAACTTTGAATATTCAGAATTTTCGGATAGGCCTGCATGATTGCGCATTACATTTTTGAAAATAATTTTGGAATATCAAAATATACCATCGTAGTATTTTTAGAGAGTGTTCCTAGGACATGTGAGAAGAACTTTGCATATTCAGAATTTTCGGGTAGGCCTGCATGATTGCGCATTACATTTTTGAAAATAATTTTGGAATATCAAAATATACCATCGTATTATTTTTAGAGGGTGTTTCTAGGACATGTGAGAAGAACTTTGCATATACAGAATTTTCGGGTAGGCCTGCATCATTGCGCATTACATTTTTGAAAATAATTTTGGAATATCAAAATATACCATCGTAGTATTTTTAGAAGGTGTTCCTAGGACATGTGAGAAGAACTTTGAATATTCAGAATTTTCGGGTAGGCCTGAATGATTGCGCATTACATTTTTGAAAATAATTTTGGAATATCAAAATATACCATCGTAGTATTTTTAGAGGGTGTTCCTAGGAGATGTGAGAAGAACTTTGAACATTCAGAATTTTCGGGTAGGCCTGCATGATTGCGCAATACATTTTTGAAAATAATTTTGGAATATCAAAATATACCATCGTAGTATTTTTAGAGGGTGTTCCTAGGACATGTGGGAAGAGCTTTGCATATTCAGAATTTTTTGGTAGGCCTGCATGATTACGCATTACATTTTTGAAAATAATTTTGGAATATCAAAATATACCATCGTAGTATTTTTTCAGGGTGTTCCTAGGACATGTGAGAAGAACTTTGCATATTCAGAATTTTCGGGTAGGCCTGCATGATTGCGCATTACATTTTTGAAAATAATTTTGGAATATCAAAATATAACATCGTAGTACTTTTAGAGGGTGTTCCTAGGACATGTGAGAAGAACTTTGAACATTCAGAATTTTCGGGTAGGCCTGCATGATTGCGCATTATATTTTTGAAAATTATTTAGAAATATCAAAATATACCATCGTAGTAGTTTTAGAGGGTGTTCCCAGGACATGTAAGAGGAAATTTGAATATTCAGAATTTTCGGGTAGGCCTGCATGATTACGCATTTCATTTTTGAAAATAATTTTGGAATATCAAAATATACCATCGTATTATTTTTAGAGGGTGTTTCTAGGACATGTGAGAAGAACTTTGCATATACAGAATTTTCGGGTAGGCCTGCATGATTGCGCATTATATTTTTGAAAATAATTTTGGAATATCAAAATATACCATCGTATTATTTTTAGAGGGTGTTTCTAGGACATGTGAGAAGAGCTTTGAACATTCAGATTTTTCGGGTAGGCCTGCATGATTGCGCATTACATTTTTGAAAATAATTTTGGAATATCAAAATATACCATCGTAGTATTTTTAAAGGGTGTTCCTAGGACATGTGAGAAGAACTTGAATATTCAGAATTTTCGGGTAGGCCTGCATGATTGCGCATTACATTTTTGAAAATAATTTTGGAATATCAAAATATACCATCGTAGTATTTTTAGAGGGGTGTTCCTAGGACATGTGAGAAGAACTTTGCATATTCAGAATTTTCGGGTAGGCCTGCATGATTGCGTATTACATTTTTGAAAATAATTTTGGAATATCAAAATATACCATCGTAGTATTTTTTCAGGGTGTTCCTAGGACATGTGAGAAGAACTTTGCATATTCAGAATTTTCGGGTAGGCCTGCATGATTGCGCATTACATTTTTGAAAATAATTTTGGAATATCAAAATATAACATCGTAGTACTTTTAGAGGGTGTTCCTAGGACATGTGAGAAGAACTTTGAACATTCAGAATTTTCGGGTAGGCCTGCATGATTGCGCATTATATTTTTGAAAATAATTTAGAAATATCAAAATATACCATCGTAGTATTTTTAGAGGGTGTTCCCAGGACATGTAAGAGGAAATTTGAATATTCAGAATTTTCGGGTAGGCCTGCATGATTACGCATTTCATTTTTGAAAATAATTTTGGAATATCAAAATATACCATCGTAGTATGTTTTGATATTCAGAATTTTCGGGTAGGCCCGCATGATTGCGCATTACATTTTTGAAAATAATTTTGGAATATCAAAATAAAGTCGTAGTATTTATAGAGGGTGTTCCTAGGACATGTGAGAAGGACTTTGAATATTCAGAATTTTCGGGTAGGCCTGAATGATTGCGCATTACATTTTTGAAAATAATTTTGGAATATCAAAATATACCATCGTAGTATTTTTAGAGGGTGTTCCTAGGACATGTGAGAAGAACTTTGAACATTCAGAATTATCGGGTAGGCCTGCATGATTGCGCATTATATTTTTGAAAATAATTTTGGAATATCAAAATATACCATCGTAGTATTTTTAGAGGGTGTTCCTAGGACATGTGAGAAGAACTTTGCATATTCAGAATTTTCTGGTAGGCCTGCATGATTGCGCATTACATTTTTGAAAATAATTTTGGAATATCAAAATATACCATCGTAGTATTTTTAGAGGGTGTTCCTAGGACATGTGGGAAGAGCTTTGCATATTCAGAATTTTCGGGTAGGCCTGCATGATTGCGCATTACATTTTTGAAAAATAATTTTGGAATATCAAAATATACCATCGTAGTATATTTTGATATTCAGAATTTTCGGGTAGGCCTGCATGATTGCGCATTACATTTTTGAAAATAATGTTGGAATATCAAAATATACCATCGCAGTATTTTTAGAGGGTGTTCCTAGGAAAATAATTTTGGAATATCAAAATATACCATCGTAGTATTTTTAGAGGGTGTTCCTAGGACATGTGAGAAGAACTTTGCATATTCAGAATTTTCTGGTAGGCCTGCATGATTGCGCATTACATTTTTGAAAATAATTTTGGAATATCAAAATATACCATCGTAGTATTTTTAGAGGGTGTTTCTAGGACATGTGAGAAGAACTTTGAACATTCATATTTTTCGGGTAGGCCTGCATGATTGCGCATTATATTTTTGAAAATAATTTTGGAATATCAAAATATACCATCGTAGTATTTTTAGAGGGTGTTCCTAGGACATGTGAGAAGAACTTTGAACATTCAGAATTTTCGGGTAGGCCTGCATGATTGTGCATTACATTTTTGAAAATAATTTTGGAATATCAAAATATACCATCGTAGTATTTTTTCAGGGTGTTCCTAGGACATGTGAGAAGAACTTTGCATATTCAGAATTTTCGGGTAGGCCTGCATGATTGCGCATTACATTTCTACATTTCTTATAAAAGAAATGTATAGAATTCGCTCAAACTTTCAAGATTTTTTCCGAGGCCCGGAGGGCCGAGTCTTATATACCAATCGACTCAGCTCGACGATTTGGGACAATGTCTGTGTGTGTGTGTGTGTCTGTGTGTGTGTGTGTGTATGTAACGGACAAATTCTCATTCGTGTTTCTCAGCAATGGCTGAACCGATCTTATCCAAACCAATTTTAAATGAAAGAACTAAAAAACAGTATGAACGCTATTAATTTGTTTTTGATTCTGATGTTTAGTTTCCAAGATATGAATGTTTGAATGCGTAAAAATGGCATTTTTTGCAGTTTTTTTTAATTATCTGTCGAAATTGACAATATAGATTAACAATTTATATGTTTTTCGACAGCTTCAACGAATACCTTTCGAACAAGCTATAGATTGTTAAAATCGGACTATTATCAAAAGAGATATTTAACATTAAATGCGGACGAAAGATTTTTATCATTTCCCATTGCCAGAAATATGACCAAAAACATGTAATCTATTATTAACGCCAAAACGGCTTATTTTAGGTCAATAGTATCTTCGGAGAATATAATGGAGGCAATATGCCCTTTCTTTTGGTATTGTGCTTTTGCTGATTAATCCCCCTATGAGTGAGATATTTTCACAAATTTTCTTGGAAGTGATTATATCGAAATGATGCCTTCAGCAAATTTGTAGCTCTTACTTTTGCGAATAACTTTGCTAAAGACTTTAAATATCTATTTTGAATACTTTAAAAGTTATGGCTTGTTGTTTGTTGATTACTCTTTGTCGCCTATTTATTGTTCAATATAGTAATAATCCATTGAAATAAGCCAAACATTATTTCGATAAAACGAATTTTGTATTTCATTTTACTATCTACAACCGCTAGAAATAATCACCGAACACTTCCAAGTTGTCTGGAAGGAACTTGATAACTTATCAGTACAAAAATGTTCATTTGTGCGAACCTTCTGACTGCAATTTTTCTAACTTATGACCATCGGATCGATCTGAAACATATCGGAAAATGAAAAGCGAAGTAAATAACTCCAAGCAACGGCGTAGCCAAGAGAAGGTTTTGGGGTTTAACACCATACAACTCCCCCCCGCCACCACACAAAAAAGAATTGGATTGAAGTTGAAAATTTATTGATGCAGACTGATTTAATTCAATATTACAATAACAATTATCTGATCCGTAGATTGATTACCTGTTGTTGTAAACATCATGAGGACTTTTGATAAATTGTTGGAATGGGGTCCTGATATGTAACTGATCTATTGGTCTTGATTTCACAGTTGTCTGATAACATCAATATCGAATTCCTGCCTGAAAACATTCCAATAGAAAATTCCAGAGTTCTGTAATCAATCATAATCCTCAGATTTATTTTCAAATTGAGCTCGTTTTTGTAGCGATGTACTGTAATAAGGGTCTTTATTTAATAGTAAGTGAAGTTAAAATTGATTTAATGTCTATGAAACATAGAACTGCTCACCAAAAAAATGTATAACTTTCAACATTTGCTAAAAATGTTTTTGCCTTTTTCAAACACTCTAAAATTCGTCAATCTAATCCCGACCCGGAGGGCCAAGTGTCATATGCCAATCGACTCAGTTCGTCTAGATCGGAAAATGTCTGTGTGTGTATGTATGTGTGTATGTGGAAAAAATATGACCTCTGTTAATCAGAGAAGGCTGGATCGATTTGCACAAAGTTGGTCTCAAATGAAAGGTACAACTTTCCCATCGGCTGCAATTGAATTTTTTATTGACTGGACTTCCGGTTCCGGAGTTACGAGTTGAAGAGTGCAATTACACAGCAAATTCCCATATAAACTGAAAGGAAAAATTTTCAAGATCAAATTTGTATTTTTGATGCCAAATGAATTTAAAATGCATGAAACATTGAGATGTTTGACAAAAATTGACTTGTTTGGACTTTGGTACATTTTTGCCTTTCTCATATAGAAAGGTTATGCAATCACTCTAAAAATCGTCAATCATACCGGCCCGGAGGGAGTATGCAGTGAGGGGTTGCTACTTTAAAATTAAAACTAGTTCAAAAAATTTTAACAAGTCCGGCCGAACCCGGACCTCCCGGATCTTTTTCCATGATCCGCCGCTGGTTTCAAGCGATGTTTCAGTATCACATAGTATCTCAAGATCGTGGCTGTCGATCCATTGTATGTATGTGCATATCGTACTGAACATGTAATATTCATTTCCACCTTTGTATTGAACATAACCAGCCATGGAATCATAGTCTGGACAAATGAGACAAGCACAATTGCACCACTAGGTGGATTAAAACAGGTTTATATTTTTGGAATGCGTCGAGTTGAGACGAAAACGTAATATGATTAATAACGAGGATAACACTTTCCGAATGTAGAGAAATTTATGAAAAATGACGATTTCCATTCGACTCTAGCAGGTTCTGATCGATTTTGATGAGCATTTGATTTTTGTTGTATGACCAATTATATGTATAGGTCAAATGTTCAAAAACAGTAATTTAAGGTCAAGATAACATCATTTTGAAACCGCCAATTTCGGAGGTTTAGTATCTTCGATGAGTTTTACAAACGTTAAACAGCGCATCATTTTATATAATAATTTTGGCGGTATATCGTCCAAGAAGTATGTATGGTGAATTTTATTCATGAACTCTGTTACTATTTTCTGAAAAATTAATTCTGCATAATTTTAAAACTTAAAAAATCACGGTTTCGGAATTATGCCGTTTGGACAGTATGATCGACTTTCACCAAACCGAATTTCTGGCTACGCCGCTGATTTCAAATAAGTAGAAACAAAGTCGTTCTACACTCGTTCACAAGAAACTTCTTCGAATGCTGAATATCTATTATAACACATTGAAACCCCGATTTTATCAGCCAAATATGAATATATGTTTGATGGGCTCTAGCAGACGAACAAGACTGAATACGAGTAAATCCTTTCTGGAGCATGTTTTCCTTATCACGAAGATATGCGAAATAATGGAAAATAAAAAGATCATCATAATCAGAAATAGTTATCAGACTACAACAAAGGGACGAGAAGAATATTTTAACAGCTTCAGTTTATTATAAAGAAAAAAAATTGCCCGATTTAGTCAATGTCCCCATTTTGTCAGCCTAAAATACACCATGAGACTGATAAAATGGGTCTTTATTGTATGTATTATTCGCTGTGTTTCACATTAATAGGTACATTTCTTTTTTGGAGATTTTTTTTATCGCATCGAACTACAACAATTTTTAGGGAGTTTTCAAGGGGTTATTTTATAGACTTCTTCCAAAATTTGGCGAACCTATTCCAATTCGTATACCAATTAATTGGTATACTCAAGGGTTTATATGTTGCAGATAGAAAAAATACTGAAATTTTCAGCTTTTTCCTACACAATATTAGGAAAGCTTATTAAACAATCTTTCCTAATAAGTTTGTGAAAATTATAAACTATTTGAAATTTTTTAATAGTTTTATTTTTTATTTAACCGTGATTCTTTAATAAATAGTGACCATCGCTTCACAACGTAGTCTATTTTTCATGGCTTGCGGTGAGCACGATTTCTCGAATTGCTGAACTGAAAATTATGGAATAGAAATTAATTTTTAGTATTCTTTACAGATTTAGCTCGCCGCGCAGATAGCTCTGAATTAGACCCGCTGGTGCCCTAAGACGATTCCGCTAGATTTTCAGAGCACTGTGCACCCAGTGCATTAACGCAAGTGACGGAAGGTTATCGAAAAGTTTCGTGAAAATGAAAAAGTAATGATGATGATTTTCTCAAACGGTTCGTTTTCGAGAGGATTTTATTTGTTCTGTGACATTAGGATTAGCGATAATAATTCAAATCAAGGATACTACTAGGAAGTTTCCTTTAGAAAAAGTCGATGTCGAAGTAAAATTTGGAACTTCAGAGATAGCGTGATATCAGGAAGTGCGATTTCATTTCAACGCTTTTTTGTGAAAAGGGCGATACTTACAAATGTAAACATAAGGCTTTTTTCATACATGCGAATGAGGGCTTTGAAACGCAACAAATTAACCTAAAAATTTGGATTCTACGATATTGCTTTCTTAAACTACAGCAAAAAATACAACGGGCGAAACTGAATTTTTGTTTGTTTACTTAAAGTTTCTCCCTCCACGTTCAATGCAAACAAACAGAGCGATACTTTTTTTGCTAGCAGTTTAGAGGCGAAACTGTTTTTCGTATTTTTTAGGATTATCAAGCTGATACCAGCTATAAATAGTAACAATGATCGCTATTGAAAAAACCCGGACGAAATCGGTGGTGTAAAACGGTAGTTATTGTAAAAAACGTAAGGGCGATACTTCAATGCTGATAGGTGGGACCGAAAAAGTAAACAATCGCCAAAGGGGCGATACTATCATTTTGTCAATTTCAATAGCAAAAACAAATTTTAATTTAATAATTTCAAATACTTTATGAAGTTTTGGGTTTCGATCACTAAATTATGCAATCTAGGATGTAAAAAAACACAATAGTTCTGGAAATATTCACTGTTGATTTTCTTTGAATGGTGTCGCCCTTTTCAAGAAAAAATGTTGATTTCTTAGTTGTCAGTCGCGTTGGAAATTTGAGTAAAGTATAAATTTCAAATCGATTCAAAAAAAATTTCGATTTTTTTGGCTCAGTACAATATATAACCCCTTTAGGAAAATTCAGTTTTCCCACCACAATATAGATATTTTATTAACAGAGCATTAACAATAATTCGTTGGTATGTCTACTTTATGGGCCATTTTTTCGCTTTCCCATTGATTTGGTTTGAGATTTCTAGCACTGATGTTGTCCTATGCTGATTTGAGCGATTCTCTGCCACTATCCCATGTAGTATGTGTTATCAAAACATCGCGAAGCATCAAGTTCTAAATGTTCTCAAACGATATAATATCCGAAGAGAGTGATAAGAGTTATAAGAAATGTCTCATCACACTGTTAGATGGATTAAACACGTTTTGAAAATAATTTTGGAATATCAAAATATACCATCGTAGTATGTTTTGAGGGTGTTCCTAGGACATGTGAGAAGAACTTTGAATATTCAGAATTTTCGGGTAGGCCTGCATGATTGCGCATTACATTTTTGAAAATAATTTTGGAATATCAAAAGATACCATCGTAGTATTTTTAGAGGGTGTTCCTAGGACATGTGAGAAGAACTTTACATATACAGAATTTTCGGGTAGGCCTGCATGATTGCGCATTATATTTTTGAAAATAATTTTGGAATATCAAAATATACCATCGTATTATTTTTAGAGAGTGTTTCTAGGACATGTGAGAAGAGCTTTGAACATTCAGATTTTTCGGGTAGGCCTGCATGATTGCGCATTACATTTTTGAAAATAATTTTGGAATATCAAAATATACCATCGTAGTATTTTTAAAGGGTGTTCCTAGGACATGTGAGAAGAACTTTGAATATTCAGAATTTTCGGGTAGGCCTGCATGATTGCGCATTACATTTTTGAAAATAATTTTGGAATATCAAAATATACCATCGTAGTATTTTTAGAGGGGTGTTCCTAGGACATGTGAGAAGAACTTTGCATATTCAGAATTTTCGGGTAGGCCTGCATGATAGCGTATTACATTTTTGAAAATAATTTTGGAATATCAAAATATACCATCGTAGTATTTTTTCAGGGTGTTCCTAGGACATGTGAGAAGAACTTTGCATATTCAGAATTTTCGGGTAGGCCTGCATGATTGCGCATTACATTTTTGAAAATAATTTTGGAATATCAAAATATAACATCGTAGTATGTTTTGAGAGTGTTCCTAGGACATGTGAGAAGAACTTTGAACATTCAGAATTTTCGGGTAGGCCTGCATGATTGCGCATTATATTTTTGAAAATAATTTAGAAATATCAAAATATACCATCGTAGTATTTTTAGAGGGTGTTCCCAGGACATGTGAGAGGAAATTTGAATATTCAGAATTTTCGGGTAGGCCTGCATGATTACGCATTACATTTTTGAAAATAATTTTGGAATATCAAAATATACCATCGTAGTATGTTTTGATATTCAGAATTTTCGGGTAGGCCTGCATGATTGCGCATTACATTTTTGAAAATAATATTGGAATATCAAAATAAAGTCGTAGTATTTTTAGAGGGTGTTCCTAGGACATGTGAGAAGGACTTTGAATATTCAGAATTTTCGGGTAGGCCTGAATGATTGCGCATTACATTTTTGAAAATAATTTTGGAATATCAAAATATACCATCGTAGTATTTTTAGAGGGTGTTCCTAGGACATGTGAGAAGAACTTTGAACATTCAGAATTTTCGGGTAGGCCTGCATGATTGCGCATTATATTTTTGAAAATAATTTTGGAATATCAAAATATACCATCGTAGTATTTTTAGAGGGTGTTCCTAGGACATGTGAGAAGAACTTTGCATATTCAGAATTTTCTGGTAGGCCTGCATGATTGCGCATTACATTTTTGAAAATAATTTTGGAATATCAAAATATACCATCGTAGTATTTTTAGAGGGTGTTCCTAGGACATGTGGGAAGAGCTTTGCATATTCAGAACTTTCGGGTAGGCCTGCATGATTGCGCATTACATTTTTGAAAAATAATTTTGCAATATCAAAATATACCATCGTAGTATATTTTGATATTCAGAATTTTCGGGTAGGCCTGCATGATTGCGCATTACATTTTTGAAAATAATGTTGGAATATCAAAATATACCATCGTAGTATTTTTAGAGGGTGTTACTAGGACATGTGAGAAGAACTTTGCATATTCAGAATTTTCGGGTAGGCCTGCATGATTGCACATCACCTTTTTTGAAAATAATTTTGGA
This sequence comes from Topomyia yanbarensis, assembly GCF_030247195.1. Lineage (NCBI taxonomy): Eukaryota > Metazoa > Arthropoda > Insecta > Diptera > Culicidae > Topomyia > Topomyia yanbarensis. The sequence continues at coordinate 243,431,326 of NC_080671.1, read as the reverse complement.
ATATCAAAATATTCCATCGTATTTCAGAATTTCATGTAGTATGTTTTGAGGGTGTTCCTAGGACATGTGAGAAGAACTTTGAACATTCAGAATTTTCGGGTAGGCCTGCATGATTGCGCATTAGATTTTTGAAAATAATTTTGGAATATCAAAATATACCATCGTAGTATTTTTAGAGGGTGTTCCTAGGACATGTGAGAAGAACTTTGAATATTCGTAATTTTCTGGTAGGCCTGCATCATTGCGCATTACATTTTTGAAAGTAATTTTGGAATATCAAAATATACCATCGTAGTATGTTTTGAGGGTGTTCCTAGGACATGTGAGAAGAACATTGAATATTCAGAATTTTCGGGTAGGCCTGCATGATTGCGCATTACATTTTTGAAAATAATTTTGGAATATCAAAATATACCATCGTAGTATTTTTAAAGGGTGTTCCTAGGACATGTGAGAAGAACTTTGCATATTCAGAATTTTCTGTTAGGCCTGCATGATTACACATTAAATTTTTGAAAATAATTTTGGAATATCAAAATATACCATCGTTGTTTTTATTTTTAAGGGTTTTCCTAGGACATATGAGAAGAACTTTGAATATTCAGAATTTTTGGGTAGGCCTGCATGATTGCGCATTACATTTTTGAAAATAATTTTGGAATATCAAAATATACCATCGTAGTATGTTTTGAGGGTGTTCCTAGGACATGTGAGAAGAACTTTGCATATTCAGAATTTTCTGTTAGGCCTGCATGATTACACATTAAATTTTTGAAAATAATTTTGGAATATCAAAATATACCATCGTTGTTTTTATTTTTAAGGGTTTTCCTAGGACATATGAGAAGAACTTTGCATATTCAGAATTTTTGGGTAGGCCTGCATGATTGCGCATTACATTTTTGAAAATAATTTTGGAATTCCAAAATATACCACCGTAGTATTTTTAGAGGGTATTCTTAGGACATGTGAGAAGAACTTTAAATATTCAGAATTTTTCGGGTAGGCCTGCATGATTACGCATTACATTTTTGAAAATAATTTTGGAATATCAAAATATACCATCGTAGTATTTTTAGAGGGTGTTCCTAGGACATATGAGAAGAACTTTGAATATTCAGAATTTTCGGGTAGGCCTGCATGATTGCGCATTACATTTCTGAAAATAATTTTGGAATATCAAAATATACCACCCTAGTATTTTTAGAGGGTGTTCCTAGGACATGTGAGAAGAACATTGAATATTCAGAATTTTCGGGTAGGCCTGCATCATTGCGCATTACATTTTTGAAAATAATTTTGGAATATCAAAATATACCATCGTAGTATGTTTTGAGGGTGTTCCTAGGACATGTGAGAAGAACTTTGAATATTCAGAATTTTCGGGTAGGCCTGCATGATTGCGCATTACATTTTTGAAAATAATCTTGGAATACCAAAATATACCATCGTAGTATGTTTTGAGGGTGTTCCTAGGACATGTGAGAGGAACTTTGAATATTCAGTATTTTCGGGTAGGCCTGCATGATTGCGCATTACATTTCTGAAAATAATTTTGGAATATCAAAATATACCATCGTAGTATTTTTAGAGGGTGCTCCTAGGACATGTGAGAAGAACTTTGAATATTCAGAATTTTCGGGTAGGCCTGAATGATTGCGCATTACATTTTTGAAAATAATTTTGGAATATCAAAATATACCATCGTAGTATGTTTTGAGGGTGTTCCTAGGACATGTGAGAAGAACTTTGAACTTTCAGAATTTTCGGGTAGGTCTGCATGATTGCGCATTAGATTTTTGAACATAATTTTGGAATATCAAAATATATCATCGTAGTATTTTTAGAGGGTGTTCCTAGGACATGTGAGAAGAACTTTGAACATTCAGAATTTTCGGGTAGGCCTGCATCATTGCGCATTACATTTTTGAAAATAATTTTGGAATATCAAAATATACCATCGTAGTATTTTTAGAGGGTGTACCTAGGACATGTGAGAAGAACATTGAATATTCAGAATTTTCGGGTAGGCCTGCATGATTGCGCATTACATTTTTGAAAATAATTTTGGAATATCAAAATATACCATCGCAGTATTTTTAGAGGGTGTTCCTAGGACATGTGAGAAGAACTTTGCATATTCAGAATTTTCTGGTAGGCCAGCATGATTACACATTTCATATTTGAAAATAATTTTGGAATATCAAAATATACCATCGTAGTATTTTTAGAGGGTGTTCCTAGGACATATGAGAAGAACTTTGCATATTTAGAATTTTCTGTTAGGCCTGCATGATTACACATTACATTTTTGAATATAATTATGGAATATCAAAATATACCATCGTAGTATTTTTAGAGGGTGTTCCTAGGACATGTGAGAAGAACTTTGAATATTCAGAATTTTCGGGTAGGCCTGCATGATTGCGCATTACATTTTTGAAAATAATTTTGGAATATCAAAATATACCATCGTAGTATTTTTAGAGGGTGTTCCTAGGACATGTGAGAAGAACTTTGCATATTCAGAATTTTCGGGTAAGCCTGCATGATTGCGCATTACATTTTTGAAAATAATTTTGGAATACCAAATTATTCCATCGTAGTATTTTTAGAGGGTGTTCCTAGGACATGTGAGAAGAACTTTGAATATTCAGAATTTTCGGGTAGGCCTGCATCATTGCGCATTACATTTTTGAAAATAATTTTGGAATATCAAAATATACCATCGTAGTATTTTTAGAGGGTGTTCCTAGGACATGTGAGAAGAACTTTGCATATTCAGAATTTTCGGGTAGGCCTGCATGATTGCACATTACATTTTTGAAAATAATGTTGGAATATCAAAATATACCATCGTAGTATTTTTAGAGGGTGTTCCTAGGACATGTGAGAAAAACTTTGCATATTCAGAATTTTCGGGTAGGCCTGCATGATTGCGCATTACATTTTTGAAAATAATTTTGGAATATCAAAATATACCATCGTAGTATGTTTTGAGGGTGTTCCTAGGACATGTGAGAAGAACTTTGAACGTTTAGAATTTTCGGGTAGGTCTTCATGATTGCGCATTACATTTTTGAACATAATTTTGGAATATCAAAATATACCATCGTAGTATTTTTAGAGGGTGTTCCTAGGACATGTGAGCAGAGCTTTGAATATTCAGAATTTTCGGGTAGGCCTGCATCATTGCGCATTACATTTTTGAAAATAATTTTGGAATATCAAAATATACCATCGTAGTATTTTTAGAAGGTGTTCCTAGGACATGTGAGAAGAACATTGAATATTCAAAATTTTCGGGTAGGCCTGCATGATTGCGCATTACATTTTTGAAAATAATTTTGGAATATCAAAATATACCATCGCAGTATTTTTAGAGGGTGTTCCTAGGACATATGAGAAGAACTTTGCATATTTAGAATTTTCTGTTAGGCCTGCATGATTACACATTACATTTTTGAATATAATTATGGAATATCAAAATATACCATCGTAGTATTTTTAGAGGGTGTTCCTAGGACATGTGAGAAAAACTTTGAATATTCAGAATTTTCGGGTAGGCCTGCATGATTGCGCATTACATTTTTGAAAATAATTTTGGAATATCAAAATATACCATCGTAGTATTTTTAGAGGGTGTTCCTAGGACATGTGAGAAGAACTTGGAATTTTCTGTTAGGCCTGCATGATTGCACATTACATTTTTGAATATAATTATGGAATATCAAAATATACCATCGTAGTATTTTTAGAGGGTGTTCCTAGGACATGTGAGAAGAACTTTGAATATTCAGAATTTTCGGGTAGGCCTGCATGATTGCGGATTACAGTTTTGAAAATAATTTTGGAATATCAAAATATACCATCGTAGTATTTTTAGAGGGTGTTCCTAGGACATGTGAGAAGAACTTTGAATATTCAGAATTTTCGGGTAGGCCTGCATGATTGCGCATTACATTTTTGAAAATAATTTTGGAATACCAAAATATACCATCGTAGTATTTTTAGAGGGTGTTCCTAGGACATGTGAGAAGAACTTTAAATATTCAGAATTTTCGGGTAGGCCTGCATCATTGCGCATTACATTTTTGAAAATAATTTTGGAATATCAAAATATACCATCGTAGTATTTTTAGAGGGTGTTCCTAGGACATGTGAGAAGAACTTTGAATATTCAGAATTTTTGGGTAGGCCTGCATGATTGCACATTACATTTTCGAAAATAATGTTGGAATATCAAAATATACCATCGTAGTATTTTTAGAGGGTGTTCCTAGGACATGTGAGAAGAACTTTGCATATTCAGAATTTTCGGGTAGGCCTGCATGATTGCGCATTACATTTTTGAAAATAATTTTGGAATATCAAAATATTCCATCGTAGAATTTTTAGAGGGTGTTCCTAGGACATGTGAGAAGAACTGTGAATATTCAGAATTTTCGGATAGGCCTGCATGATTGCGCATTACATTTTTGAAAATAATGTTGGAATATCAAAATATACCATCGTAGTATTTTTAGAGGGTGTTCCTAAGACATGTGAGAAGAACTTTGCATATTCAGAATTTTCGGGTAGGCCTGCATGATTGCGCATTAGATTTTTGAAAATAATTTTGGAATATCAAAATATACCATCGTAGTATTTTTAGAGGGTGTTCCTAGGACATGTGAGAAGAACTTTGCATATTCAGAATTTTCTGGTAGGCCTGCATGATTGCGCATTACATTTTTGAAAATAATTTTGGAATATCAAAATATACCATCGTAGTATTTTTAGAGGGTGTTCCTAGGACATGTGAGAAGAACATTGAATATTCAGAATTTTCGGGTAGGCCTGCATGATTGCGCATTACATTTTTGAAAATAATTTTGGAATATCAAAATATACCATCGTAGTATTTTTAGAGGGTGTTCCTAGGACATGTGAGAAGAACATTGGATATTCAGAATTTTCGGGTAGGCCTGCATGATTGCGCATTACATTTTTGAAAATAATTTTGGAATATCAAAATATACCATCGTTGTTTTTATTTTTAAGGGTGTTCCTAGGACATATGAGAAGAACTTTGAATATTCAGAATTTTTGGGTAGGCCAGCATGATTGCGCATTACATTTTTGAAAATAATTTTGGAATTCCAAAATATACCACCGTAGTATTTTTAGAGGGTGTTCCTAGGACATGTGAGAAGAACTTTAAATATTCAGAATTTTTCGGGTAGGCATGCATGATTGCGCATTACATTTCAGAAAATAATTTTGGAATATCAAAATATACCATCGTAGTATTTTTAGAGGGTGTTCCTAGGACATGTGAGAAGAACATTGAATATTCAGAATTTTCGGGTAGGCCTGCATCATTGCGCATTACATTTTTGAAAATAATTTTGGAATATCAAAATATACCATCGTAGTATGTTTTGAGGGTGTTCCTAGGACATGTGAGAAGAACTTTGAATATTCAGAATTTTCGGGTAGGCCTGCATGATTGCGCATTACATTTTTGAAAATAATCTTGGAATTCCAAAATATACCATCGTAGTATGTTTTGAGGGTGTTCCTAGGACATGTGAGAAGAACTTTGAATATTCAGTATTTTCGGGTAGGCCTGCATGATTGCGCATTACATTTCTGAAAACAATTTTGGAATATCAAAATATACCATCGTAGTATTTTTAGAGGGTGCTCCTAGGACATGTGAGAAGAACTTTGAATATTCAGAATTTTCGGGTAGGCCTGCATGATTGCGCATTACATTTTTGAAAATAATTTTGGAATATCAAAATATACCATCGTAGTATGTTTTGAGGGTGTTCCTAGGACATGTGAGAAGAACTTTGAACTTTCAGAATTTTCGGGTAGGTCTGCATGATTGCGCATTACATTTTTGAAAATAATTTTGGAATATCAAAATATACCATCGTAGTATTTTTAGAGGGTGTTCCTAGGACATGTGAGAAGAACTTTGAACATTCAGAATTTTCGGGTAGGCCAGCATGATTACACATTACATATTTGAAAATAATTTTGGAATATCAAAATATACCATCGTAGTATTTTTAGAGGGTGTTCCTAGGACATATGAGAAGAACTTTGCATATTTAGAATTTTCTGTTAGGCCTGCATGATTACACATTACATTTTTGAAAATAATTATGGAATATCAAAATATACCATCGTAGTATTTTTAGAGGGTGTTCCTAGGACATGTGAGAAAAACTTTGAATATTCAGAATTTTCGGGTAGGCCTGCATGATTGCGCATTACATTTTTGAAAATAATTTTGGAATATCAAAATATACCATCGTAGTATTTTTAGAGGGTGTTCCTAGGACATGTGAGAAGAACTTGAAATTTTCTGTTAGGCCTGCATGATTACACATTACATTTTTGAATATAATTATGGAATATCAAAATATACCATCGTAGTATTTTTAGAGGGTGTTCCTAGGACATGTGAGAAGAACTTTGAATATTCAGAATTTTCGGGTAGGCCTGCATGATTGCGGATTACAGTTTTGAAAATAATTTTGGAATATCAAAATATACCATCGTAGTATTTTTAGAGGGTGTTCCTAGGACATGTGAGAAGAACTTTGCATATTCAGAATTTTCGGGTAAGCCTGCATGATTGCGCATTACATTTTTGAAAATAATTTTGGAATACCAAAATATACCATCGTAGTATTTTTAGAGGGTGTTCCTAGGACATGTGAGAAGAACTTTAAATATTCAGAATTTTCGGGTAGGCCTGCATCATTGCGCATTACATTTTTGAAAATAATTTTGGAATATCAAAATATACCATCGTAGTATTTTTAGAGGGTGTTCCTAGGACATGTGAGAAGAACTTTGAATATTCAGAATTTTTGGGTAGGCCTGCATGATTGCACATTACATTTTCGAAAATAATGTTGGAATATCAAAATATACCATCGTAGTATTTTTAGAGGGTGTTCCTAGGACATGTGAGAAGAACTTTGCATATTCAGAATTTTCGGGTAGGCCTGCATGATTGCGCATTACATTTTTGAAAATTATTTTGGAATATCAAAATATACCATCGTAGTATTTTTAGAGGGTGTTCCTAGGACATGTGAGAAGAACTTTGCATATTCAGAATTTTCGGGTAAGCCTGCATGATTGCGCATTACATTTTTGAAAATAATTTTGGAATACCAAAATATACCATCGTAGTATTTTTAGAGGGTGTTCCTAGGACATGTGAGAAGAACTTTGAATATTCAGAATTTTCGGGTAGGCCTGCATCATTGCGCATTACATTTTTGAAAATAATTTTGGAATATCAAAATATACCATCGTAGTATTTTTAGAGGGTATTCCTAGGACATGTGAGAAGAACTTTGCATATTCAGAATTTTCGGGTAGGCCTGCATGATTGCGCATTACATTTTTGAAAATAATTTTGGAATATCAAAATATACCATCGTAGTATGTTTTGAGGGTGTTCCTAGGACATGTGAGAAGAACTTTTAACTTTCAGAATTTTCGGGTAGGTCTGCATGATTGCGCATTACATTTTTGAACATAATTTTGGAATATCAAAATATACCATCGTAGTATTTTTAGAGGGTGTTCCTAGGACATGTGAGAAGAGCTTTGAACATTCAGAATTTTCGGGTAGGCCTGCATCATTGCGCATTACATTTTTGAAAATAATTTTGGAATATCAAAATATACCATCGTAGTATTTTTAGAAGGTGTTCCTAGGACATGTGAGAAGAACATTGAATATTCAGAATTTTCGGGTAGGCCTGCATGATTGCGCATTACATTTTTGAAAATAATTTTGGAATATCAAAATATACCATCGCAGTATTTTTAGAGGGTGTTCCTAGGACATATGAGAAGAACTTTGCATATTTAGAATTTTCTGTTAGGCCTGCATGATTACACATTACATTTTTGAATATAATTATGGAATATCAAAATATACCATCGTAGTATTTTTAGAGGGTGTTCCTAGGACATGTGAGAAGAACTTTGAATATTCAGAATTTTCGGGTAGGCCTGCATGATTGCGCATTACATTTTTGAAAATAATTTTGGAATATCAAAATATACCATCGTAGTATTTTTAGAGGGTGTTCCTAGGACATGTGAGAAGAACTTTGCATATTCAGAACTTTGCATATTCAGAATTTTCTGGTAGGCCAGCATGATTACACATTACATATTTGAAAATAATTTTGGAATATCAAAATATACTATCGTAGTATTTTTAGAGGGTGTTCCTAGGACATATGAGAAGAACTTGGCATATTTAGAATTTTCTGTTAGGCCTGCATGATTACACATTACATTTTTGAATATAATTATGGAATATCAAAATATACCATCGTAGTATGTTTTGAGGGTGTTCCTAGGGCATGTGAGAAGAACTTTGAATATTCAGAATTTTCGGGTAGGCCTGCATGATTGCGCATTACATTTTTGAAAATAATTTTGGAATATCAAAATATACCATCGTAGTATTTTTAGAGGGTGTTCCTAGGACATGTGAGAAGAACTTTGCATATTCAGAATTTTCGGGTAAGCCTGCATGATTGCGCATTACATTTTTGAAAATAATTTTGGAATACCAAAATATACCATCGTAGTATTTTTAGAGGGTGTTCCTAGGACATGTGAGAAGAACTTTAAATATTCAGAATTTTCGGGTAGGCCAGATCATTGCGCATTACATTTTTGAAAATAATTTTGGAATATCAAAATATACCATCGTAGTATTTTTAGAGGGTGTTCCTAGGACATGTGAGAAGAACTTTGAATATTCAGAATTTTCGAGTAGGCCTGCATGATTGCACATTACATTTTTGAAAATAATGTTGGAATATCAAAATATACCATCGTAGTATTTTTAGAGGGTGTTCCTAGGACATGTGAGAAGAACTTTGCATATTCAGAATTTTCGGGTAGGCCTGCATGATTGCGCATTACATTTTTGAAAATAATTTTGGAATATCAAAATATTCCATCGTAGAATTTTTAGAGGGTGTTCCTAGGACATGTGAGAAGAACTTTGCATATTCAGAATTTTCTGGTAGGCCTGCATGATTACACATTACATTTTTGAAAATAATTTTGGAATATCAAAATATACCATCGTAGCACTTTTAGAGGGTGTTCCTAGGACATGTGAGAAGAACTTTGAATATTCAGAATTTTCTGGTAGGCCTGCATGATTACACACTACATTTTTGAAAATAATTTTGGAATATCAAAATATACCATCGTAGTATGTTTTGAAGGTGTTCCTAGGACATGTGAGAAGAACTGTGAATATTCAGAATTTTCGGGTAGGCCTGCATGATTGCGCATTACATTTTTGAAAATAATGTTGGAATATCAAAATATACCATCGTAGTATTTTTAGAGGGTGTTCCTAAGACATGTGAGAAGAACTTTGCATATTCAGAATTTTCGGGTAGGCCTGCATGATTGCGCATTAGATTTTTGAAAATAATTTTGGAATATCAAAATATCAGGAATCAGGAATCAGTAGCGTCTGGCTCAAATGGCACGTTCCCCATGTTGATCGGAGATTTGTGCCTTGCCAAGAATCGTCTTTTCATCATTTTCCTGATGGGAAGGATTGGGGAAGTGGTAAGGTTAGGGGTAAGGAAAACAACGACACATAACAATTAAAACAGAGCATTCTGCACCCCCGGAGTGATGCTGAACGATCTGCAGGTGCTACAACAGCAGGAATAAAACTTCCAACCCCCGGAGGGATTTAGAACCTCTACTCAAACAGTGAGCGGATATATCAACACCCCCGAGGGGATATTGAGATAACAGAACGACAACACCCCCGAAGAGATATTGTCATTCAAATACGGCTAAAAACTATAGCTCTTTACCACACTGGGTTAGGAACAAAAGCATATCCTTAAATTTCAGCTCTCTGTACATAGGTTCATCTATGTATGGAGAACCAAAAATCCGGATGCGCAATTGCATTAATACAGGGCAATTGTATATCAAATGATATGATGTTCCGTAATCGGATTCACAAAGATCACATGAATAATACTCAGCGCGCTGAATAGTAGCCATGTGATAATTGAGTTTGCAATGTCCAGTCAGTGCCCTGACCAGAATACTGCAGTTGTGCTTGGAAAAATGCAACAAATTTCTTGACATTTTCGGACTCACATCCGGCAGAAAAACCTTTGTTTGAACGCAAGTTTGCAAGCTACGCCAATGGTTGGCATGTTCGAATGCAGCCCAAGAGCGAATCTTGTGCTTTATCCAACTTATTGACAGTGGTAGAACTGGTTCTGGACCAACGAAATCAGTCGCAGCGCCAGCTCTAGCCAATTCGTCCGCCCATTTATTTCCAGTAATACCGGAATGACCGGGTACCCATAGAAGGTAGATAGCATTTGAAATGCTAAGTTCTTCGATTTGAGTTCGACATGCGATTACTAATTTCGATCTCGAATCTGCCGAACTAAGTGCTTTCAGGGCAGCCTGACTGACAGAGCAAAAATAGATTCTTTTACCGCAAATTCCCTGTTGAAGTGCGGATTGTACGCCACACAGAATCGCAAAGATTTCTGCTTGGAATACGGTACAGTATCTACCAAGCGAATGAGATTGGTTCTCATGACAATAGACACCAGCACCGGCTCGGCCATCCAACAAAGAACCGTCCGTATAACAAACTACGTATTCTTCAAGTTGTCGCTCCATCCAGCCAGACAGCCATTCCTCTCAAAGAGGAATTCTCACATTGAAAGTTTTAGAAGGAAAACTACATGTGAGTGTAAGGTCACTGGGAGCAAGTGTATATTCATCCCAAGTAACCATTTGGGGCCACAGTCTTGTGTGGCTAGTTACACGATCTATTGGGTTACTGTTCCAGAGCCCAGTAACTTTAAGACGGTATGCACAAGAAAGTGCTTCTTGTTTCAGAAACACATGTAGTGGTTTTATGTTCAAGAGTGCCTCGAGAGCAGCAGTAGGTGTTGTCGAGAACGCACCAGTCATCGCCATCAAGACTATCCTCTGAAGATGGTTTAACTTTGATTGGATTGTCATGACTTCTCCCTTCTGCCACCAAACAAGGCCACCCGTATGCCAGTATTGGTCTAACAATTGTTGTGTAGATCCACTGAATGTACTTGGGTTTGAGCCCCCAGGATTTGCCGAAAGCCCGTCTACATTGGCCAAAGGCCATGCAAGCTTTCTTGATCCTGAACTCGATGTGAGCTGTCCAATTAAGTTTTGAGTCGAGAATTACCCCAACGTACTTAACTTGATCTTCGACAATAATTTCAGAGTCAAAAAACTGCAATGGACGAGCTCCGGTTGTAATCCCTCGTTGCGTGAAAAGCACCATTGAGGTTTTATTTGGATTAACTGATAGTCTAACATGAAGACACCACCGCTCAACAACACATAAGGCTTGTTGCATCAAATCAAAAAGTGTGTTAATGCAAATACCGGTGATCATTATATGATAATCATCGGCGAAACCATACGTCGGAAACCCAAGCTCATTTAGTTTTCTCAACAAGCTATCGGCGACAAGGTTCCATAGAAGTGGTGACAGCACACCACCTTGAGGACATCCGCAGACACTCAGTTTCCTCATCTCTACTTGTCTTAACGATGAGCACAGATGTCGGTTGCTAAGCATTGCGTGTATCCAGTTCGTGATATATGAAGGTACTCCATGATCTCGTGCTGCTTCCAAAATGGATTCGAAAGACACGTTGTCCAAAGGCCCCTCAATATCGCAAAAAACTCCTAAACTTTTTCAATGTTGTAGACAACATTGTGTAACAGGGTGGTAGTAGACTTCCCCTGCTGATATCCATGTTGCATTGCATGCAGCGGGTGCTCGCCCAAGCTACCATCCCGAATGTAGTGGTCGATTAAACGTTCCACTGATTTGAGAAGGAAGGAGGTCAGACTGATCGGTCTAAAGCTCTCTGCCTCCTCATAAGTGACGCGGCCACCTTTGGGAATGAATTTGACAGTTATTTTCATAACTGACATACTTCAACCCGCCGGATGCCACGCGGACTCTAGGCTGGTTTTGTCCGGAGAAAGATAATAGAGTTATCAACCTCCTAGTGGACCACAGCCAGTTACTGGGGAGTTCGCCCGGCTCTTCCCAGGCTCCGTTCGCCATTGAGAATATTTTAAACCCCCTCAACAATTTTACCCATAGCACGGGTCGCATGACACTATGGAATTGGGGTTCCCTGTTTGGTGTTACCACCGGAACAGGTGGTCCGTAGTGTAATTCTTAGCCGGTTGAAACAACCACTACCGACACTACACGGCTTATCTAGGCTGTTCGGAGAAAGAAGCTGACATTGATGGACAGCTCCCATAGATGGCCGAACAGCCAGGAATATCAAAATATACCATCGTAGTATTTTTAGAGGGTGTTCCTAAGACATGTGAGAAGAACTTTGCATATTCAGAATTTTCGGGTAGGCCTGCATGATTGCGCATTAGATTTTTGAAAATAATTTTGGAATATCAAAATATACCATCGTAGTATTTTTAGAGGGTGTTCCTAGGACATGTGAGAAGAACTTTGCATATTCAGAATTTTCTGGTAGGCCTGCATGATTGCGCATTACATTTTTGAAAATAATTTTGGAATATCAAAATATACCATCGTAGTATTTTTAGAGGGTGTTCCTAGGACATGTGAGAAGAACTTTGCATATTCAGAATTTTCGGGTAGGCCTGCATGATTGCACATTACATTTTTGAAAATAATGTTGGAATATCAAAATATACCATCGTAGTATTTTTAGAGGGTGTTCCTAGGACATGTGAGAAAAACTTTGCATATTCAGAATTTTCGGGTAGGCCTGCATGATTGCGCATTACATTTTTGAAAATAATTTTGGAATATCAAAATATAACATCGTAGTACTTTTAGAGGGTAATCCTAGGACATGTGAGAAGAACTTTGAACATTCAGAATTTTCGGGTAGGCCTGCATGATTGCGCATTATATTTTTGAAAATAATTTAGAAATATCAAAATATACCATCGTAGTATTTTTAGAGGGTGTTCCTAGGACATGTGAGAAGAACTTTAAATATTCAGAATTTTTTGGGTAGGCCTGCATGATTACGCATTACATTTTTGAAAATAATTTTGGAATATCAAAATATACCATCGTAGTATTTTTAGAAGGTGTTCCTAGGACATGTGAGAAGAACTTTGCATATTCAGAATTTTCGGTTAAGCCTGCATGATTGCACATTACATTTTTGAAAATAATGTTGGAATATCAAAATATACCATCGTAGTATTTTTAGAGGGTGTTCCTAGGACATGTGAGAAAAACTTTGCATATTCAGAATTTTCTGGTAGGCCTGCATGATTGCGCATTACATTTTTGAAAATAATTTTGGAATATCAAAATATACCATCGTAGTATTTTTAGAGGGTGTTCCTAGGACATGTGAGAAGAACTTTGCATATTCAGAATTTTCTGGTAGGCCTGCATGATTGCACATTACATTTTTGAAAATAATGTTGGAATATCAAAATATACCATCGTAGTATTTTTAGAGGGTGTTCCTAGGACATGTGAGAAAAACTTTGCATATTCAGAATTTTCGGGTAGGCCTGCATGATTGCGCATTACATTTTTGAAAATAATTTTGGAATATCAAAATATACCATCGTTGTTTTTATTTTTAAGGGTGTTCCTAGGACATATGAGAAGAACTTTGAATATTCAGAATTTTTGGGTAGGCCTGCATGATTGCGCATTACATTTTTGAAAATAATTTTGGAATTCCAAAATATACCACCGTAGTATTTTTAAAGGGTGTTCCTAGGACATGTGAGAAGAACTTTAAATATTCAGAATTTTTCGGGTAGGCCTGCATGATTACGCATTACATTTTTGAAAATAATTTTGGAATATCAAAATATACCATCGTAGTATTTTTAGAAGGTGTTCCTAGGACATGTGAGAAGAACTTTGCATATTCAGAATTTTCGGTTAAGCCTGCATGATTGCGCATTACATTTTTGAAAATAATTTTGGAATATCAAAATATACCATCGTAGTATTTTTAGAGGGTGTTCCTAGGACATGTGAGAAGAACTTTGCATATTCAGAATTTTCGGGTAGGCCTGCATGATTACACATTACATTTTTGAAAATAATGTTGGAATATCAAAATATACCATCGTAGTATTTTTAGAGGGTGTTCCTAGGACATGTGAGAAAAACTTTGCATATTCAGAATTTTCGGGTAGGCCTGCATGATTGCGCATTACATTTTTGAAAATAATTTTGGAATATCAAAATATACCATCGTAGTATGTTTTGAGGGTGTTCCTAGGACATGTGAGAAGAACTTTGAACTTTCAGAATTTTCGGGTAGGTCTGCATGATTGCGCATTACATTTTTGAACATAATTTTGGAATATCAAAATATACCATCGTAGTATTTTTAGAGGGTGTTCCTAGGACATGTGAGAAGAGCTTTGAACATTCAGAATTTTTGGGTAGGCCTGCATCATTGCGCATTACATTTTTGAAAATAATTTTGGAATATCAAAATATACCATCGTAGTATTTTTAGAAGGTGTTCCTAGGACATGTGAGAAGAACATTGAATATTCAGAATTTTCGGGTAGGCCTGCATGATTGCGCATTACATTTTTGAAAATAATTTTGGAATATCAAAATATACCATCGCAGTATTTTTAGAGGGTGTTCCTAGGACATATGAGAAGAACTTTGCATATTTAGAATTTTCTGTTGGGCCTGCATGATTACACATTACATTTTTGAATATAATTATGGAATATCAAAATATACCATCGTAGTATTTTTAGAGGGTGTTCCTAGGACATGTGAGAAGAACTTTGAATATTCAGAATTTTCGGGTAGGCCTGCATGATTGCGCATTACATTTTTGAAAATAATTTTGGAATATCAAAATATACCATCGTAGTATTTTTAGAGGGTGCTCCTAGGACATGTGAGAAGAACTTTGCATATTCAGAATTTTCTGGTAGGCCAGCATGATTACACATTACATATTTGAAAATAATTTTGGAATATCAAAATATACTATCGTAGTATTTTTAGAGGGTGTTCCTAGGACATATGAGAAGAACTTGGCATATTTAGAATTTTCTGTTAGGCCTGCATGATTACACATTACATTTTTGAATATAATTATGGAATATCAAAATATACCATCGTAGTATGTTTTGAGGGTGTTCCTAGGACATGTGAGAAGAACTTTGAATATTCAGAATTTTCGGGTAGGCCTGCATGATTGCGCATTACATTTTTGAAAATAATTTTGGAATATCAAAATATACCATCGTAGTATTTTTAGAGGGTGTTCCTAGGACATGTGAGAAGAACTTTGCATATTCAGAATTTTCGGGTAAGCCTGCATGATTGCGCATTACATTTTTGAAAATAATTTTGGAATACCAAAATATACCATCGTAGTATTTTTAGAGGGTGTTCCTAGGACATGTGAGAAGAACTTTAAATATTCAGAATTTTCGGGTAGGCCTGCATCATTGCGCATTACATTTTTGAAAATAATTTTGGAATATCAAAATATACCATCGTAGTATTTTTAGAGGGTGTTCCTAGGACATGTGAGAAGAACTTTGAATATTCAGAATTTTCGGGTAGGCCTGCATGATTGCACATTACATTTTTGAAAATAATGTTGGAATATCAAAATATACCATCGTAGTATTTTTAGAGGGTGTTCCTAGGACATGTGAGAAGAACTTTGCATATTCAGAATTTTCGGGTAGGCCTGCATGATTGCGCATTACATTTTTGAAAATAATTTTGGAATATCAAAATATTCCATCGTAGAATTTTTAGAGGGTGTTCCTAGGACATGTGAGAAGAACTTTGCATATTCAGAATTTTCGGGTAGGCCTGCATGATTACACATTACATTTTTGAAAATAATTTTGGAATATCAAAATATACCATCGTAGCACTTTTAGAGGGTGTTCCTAGGACATGTGAGAAGAACTTTGAATATTCAGAATTTTCTGGTAGGCCTGCATGATTACACACTACATTTTTGAAAATAATTTTGGAATATCAAAATATACCATCGTAGTATGTTTTGAGGGTGTTCCTAGGACATGTGAGAAGAACTGTGAATATTCAGAATTTTCGGGTAGGCCTGCATGATTGCGCATTACATTTTTGAAAATAATGTTGGAATATCAAAATATACCATCGTAGTATTTTTAGAGGGTGTTCCTAAGACATGTGAGAAGAACTTTGCATATTCAGAATTTTCGGGTAGGCCTGCATGATTGCGCATTACATTTTTGAAAATAATTTTGGAATATCAAAATATACCATCGTAGTATTTTTAGAAGGTGTTCCTAGGACATGTGAGAAGAACTTTGCATATTCAGAATTTTCTGGTAGGCCAGCATGATTACACATTACATATTTAAAAATAATTTTGGAATATCAAAATATACCATCGTAGTATGTTTTGAGGGTGTTCCTAGGACATGTGAGAAGAACTTTGCATATTCAGAATTTTCTGTTAGGCCTGCATGATTACACATTGAATTTTTGAAAATAATTTTGGAATATCAAAATATACCATCGTTGTTTTTATTTTTAAGGGTTTTCCTAGGACATATGAGAAGAACTTTGAATATTCAGAATTTTTGGGTAGGCCTGCATGATTGCGCATTACATTTTTGAAAATAATTTTGGAATTCCAAAATATACCACCGTAGTATTTTTAGAGGGTATTCCTAGGACATGTGAACTTTAAATATTCAGAATTTTTCTGGTAGGCCTGCATGATTACGCATTACATTTTTGAAAATAATTTTGGAATATAAAAATATACCATCGTAGTATTTTTAGAGGGTGTTCCTAGGACATATGAGAAGAAATTTGAATATTCAGAATTTTCGGGTAGGCCTGCATGATTGCGCATTACATTTCTGAAAATAATTTTGGAATATCAAAATATACCATCGTAGTATTTTTAGAGGGTGTTCCTAGGACATGTGAGAAGAACTTTGAATATTCAGAATTTTCGGGTAGGCCTGCATGATTGCGGATTACATTTTTGAAAATAATTTTGGAATATCAAAATATACCATCGTAGTATTTTTAGAGGGTGTTCCTAGGACATGTGAGAAGAACTTTGCATATTCAGAATTTTCGGGTAAGCCTGCATGATTGCGCATTACATTTTTGAAAATAATTTTGGAATACCAAAATATACCATCGTAGTATTTTTAGAGGGTGTTCCTAGGACATGTGAGAAGAACTTTAAATATTCAGAATTTTCGGGTAGGCCTGCATCATTGCGCATTACATTTTTGAAAATAATTTTGGAATATCAAAATATACCATCGTAGTATTTTTAGAGGGTGTTCCTAGGACATGTGAGAAGAACTTTGAATATTCAGAATTTTTGGGTAGGCCTGCATGATTGCACATTACATTTTCGAAAATAATGTTGGAATATCAAAATATACCATCGTAGTATTTTTAGAGGGTGTTCCTAGGACATGTGAGAAGAACTTTGCATATTCAGAATTTTCGGGTAGGCCTGCATGATTGCGCATTACATTTTTGAAAATAATTTTGGAATATCAAAATATTCCATCGTAGAATTTTTAGAGGGTGTTCCTAGGACATGTGAGAAGAACTTTGCATATTCAGAATTTTCTGGTAGGCCTGCATGATTACACATTACATTTTTGAAAATAATTTTGGAATATCAAAATATACCATCGTAGCACTTTTAGAGGGTGTTCCTAGGACATGTGAGAAGAACTTTGAATATTCAGAATTTTCTGGTAGGCCTGCATGATTACACACTACATTTTTGAAAATAATTTTGGAATATCAAAATATACCATCGTAGTATGTTTTGAGGGTGTTCCTAGGACATGTGAGAAGAACTGTGAATATTCAGAATTTTCGGGTAGGCCTGCATGATTGCGCATTACATTTTTGAAAATAATGTTGGAATATCAAAATATACCATCGTAGTATTTTTAGAGGGTGTTCCTAAGACATGTGAGAAGAACTTTGCATATTCAGAATTTTCGGGTAGGCCTGCATGATTGCGCATTATATTTTTGAAAATAATTTTGGAATATCAAAATATACCATCGTAGTATTTTTAGAGGGTGTTTCTAGGACATGTGAGAAGAACTTTGCATATTCAGAATTTTCTGGTAGGCCTGCATGATTGCGCATTACATTTTTGAAAATAATTTTGGAATATCAAAATATACCATCGTAGTATTTTTAGAGGGTGTTCCTAGGACATGTGAGAAGAACATTGAATATTCAGAATTTTCGGGTAGGCCTGCATGATTGCGCATTACATTTTTGAAAATAATTTTGGAATATCAAAATATACCATCGTAGTATTTTTAGAGGGTGTTCCTAGGACATGTGAGAAGAACATTGAATATTCAGAATTTTCGGGTAGGCCTGCATGATTGCGCATTACATTTTTGAAAATAATTTTGGAATATCAAAATATACCATCGTTGTTTTTATTTTTAAGGGTGTTCCTAGGGCATATGAGAAGAACTTTGAATATTCAGAATTTTTGGGTAGGCCTGCATGATTGCGCATTACATTTTTGAAAATAATTTTGGAATTCCAAAATATACCACCGTAGTATTTTTAGAGGGTGTTCCTAGGACATGTGAGAAGAACTTTAAATATTCAGAATTTTTCGGGTAGGCCTGCATGATTACGCATTACATTTTTGAAAATAATTTTGGAATATCAAAATATACCATCGTAGTATTTTTAGAGGGTGTTCCTAGGACATGTGAGAAGAACTTTGCATATTCAGAATTTTCGGTTAAGCCTGCATGATTGCGCATTACATTTTTGAAAATAATTTTGGAATATCAAAATATACCATCGTAGTATTTTTAGAGGGTGTTCCTAGGACATGTGAGAAGAACTTTGCATATTCAGAATTTTCTGGTAGGCCAGCATGATTACACATTACATATTTGAAAATAATTTTGGAATATCAAAATATACCATCGTAGTATTTTTAGAGGGTGTTCCTAGGACATGTGAGAAGAACTTTGCATATTCAGAATTTTCTGTTAGGCCTGCATGATTACACATTACATTTTTGAAAATAATTTTGGAATATCAAAATATACCATCGTTGTTTTTATTTTTAAGGGTGTTCCTAGGACATGTGAGAAGAACTTTAAATATTCAGAATTTTTCGAGTAGGCCTGCATGATTACGCATTACATTTTTGAAAATAATTTTGGAATATCAAAATATACCATCGTAGTATTTTTAGAGGGTGTTCCTAGGACATGTGAGAAGAACTTTGCATATTCAGAATTTTCGGTTAAGCCTGCATGATTGCGCATTACATTTTTGAAAATAATTTTGGAATATCAAAATATACCATCGTAGTATTTTTAGAGGGTGTTCCTAGGACATGTGAGAAGAACTTTGCATATTCAGAATTTTCTGGTAGGCCAGCATGATTACACATTACATATTTGAAAATAATTTTGGAATATCAAAATATACCATCGTAGTATTTTTAGAGGGTGTTCCTAGGACATATGAGAAGAACTTTGCATATTTAGAATTTTCTGTTAGGCCTGCATGATTACACATTACATTTTTGAAAATAATTATGGAATATCAAAATATACCATCGTAGTATTTTTAGAGGGTGTTCCTAGGACATGTGAGAAGAACTTTGCATATTCAGAATTTTCGGGTAGGCCTGCATGATTGCACATTACATTTTTGAAAATAATGTTGGAATATCAAAATATACCATCGTAGTATTTTTAGAGGGTGTTCCTAGGACATGTGAGAAAAACTTTGCATATTCAGAATTTTCGGGTAGGCCTGCATGATTGCGCATTACATTTTTGAAAATAATTTTGGAATATCAAAATATACCATCGTAGTATTTTTAGAGGGTGTTCCTAGGACATGTGAGAAGAACTTTGAATATTCAGAATTTTCGGGTAGGCCTGCATCATTGCGCATTACATTTTTGAAAATAATTTTGGAATATCAAAATATACCATCGTAGTATTTTTAGAGGGTGTTCCTAGGACATGTGAGAAGAACTTTGCATATTCAGAATTTTCGGGTAGGCCTGCATGATTGCACATTACATTTTTGAAAATAATGTTGGAATATCAAAATATACCATCGTAGTATTTTTAGAGGGTGTTCCTAGGACATGTGAGAAAAACTTTGCATATTCAGAATTTTCGGGTAGGCCTGCATGATTGCGCATTACATTTTTGAAAATAATTTTGGAATATCAAAATGTACCATCGTAGTATGTTTTGAGGGTGTTCCTAGGACATGTGAGAAGAACTTTGAACTTTCAGAATTTTCGGGTAGGTCTGCATGATTGCGCATTACATTTTTGAACATAATTTTGGAATATCAAAATATACCATCGTAGTATTTTTAGAGGGTGTTCCTAGGACATGTGAGAAGAGCTTTGAACATTCAGAATTTTCGTGTAGGCCTGCATCATTGCGCATTACATTTTTGAAAATAATTTTGGAATATCAAAATATACCATCGTAGTATTTTTAGAGGGTGTTCCTAGGACATGTGAGAAGAACATTGAATATTCAGAATTTTCGGGTAGGCCTGCATGATTGCGCATTACATTTTTGAAAATAATTTTGGAATATCAAAATATACCATCGTTGTTTTTATTTTTAAGGGTGTTCCTAGGGCATATGAGAAGAACTTTGAATATTCAGAATTTTTGGGTAGGCCTGCATGATTGCGCATTACATTTTTGAAAATAATTTTGGAATTCCAAAATATACCACCGTAGTATTTTTAGAGGGTGTTCCTAGGACATGTGAGAAGAACTTTAAATATTCAGAATTTTTCGGGTAGGCCTGCATGATTACGCATTACATTTTTGAAAATAATTTTGGAATATCAAAATATACCATCGTAGTATTTTTAGAGGGTGTTCCTAGGACATGTGAGAAGAACTTTGCATATTCAGAATTTTCGGTTAAGCCTGCATGATTGCGCATTACATTTTTGAAAATAATTTTGGAATATCAAAATATACCATCGTAGTATTTTTAGAGGGTGTTCCTAGGACATGTGAGAAGAACTTTGCATATTCAGAATTTTCTGGTAGGCCAGCATGATTACACATTACATATTTGAAAATAATTTTGGAATATCAAAATATACCATCGTAGTATTTTTAGAGGGTGTTCCTAGGACATGTGAGAAGAACTTTGCATATTCAGAATTTTCTGTTAGGCCTGCATGATTACACATTACATTTTTGAAAATAATTTTGGAATATCAAAATATACCATCGTTGTTTTTATTTTTAAGGGTGTTCCTAGGACATGTGAGAAGAACTTTAAATATTCAGAATTTTTCGAGTAGGCCTGCATGATTACGCATTACATTTTTGAAAATAATTTTGGAATATCAAAATATACCATCGTAGTATTTTTAGAGGGTGTTCCTAGGACATGTGAGAAGAACTTTGCATATTCAGAATTTTCGGTTAAGCCTGCATGATTGCGCATTACATTTTTGAAAATAATTTTGGAATACCAAAATATACCATCGTAGTATTTTTAGAGGGTGTTCCTAGGACAT
Source organism: Topomyia yanbarensis (assembly GCF_030247195.1). Classification (NCBI taxonomy): domain Eukaryota; kingdom Metazoa; phylum Arthropoda; class Insecta; order Diptera; family Culicidae; genus Topomyia; species Topomyia yanbarensis. The sequence continues at coordinate 243,409,647 of NC_080671.1, read as the reverse complement.
GTGAGAAGAACTTTAAATATTCAGAATTTTCGGGTAGGCCTGCATCATTGCGCATTACATTTTTGAAAATAATTTTGGAATATCAAAATATACCATCGTAGTATTTTTAGAGGGTGTTCCTAGGACATGTGAGAAGAACTTTGAATATTCAGAATTTTTGGGTAGGCCTGCATGATTGCACATTACATTTTCGAAAATAATGTTGGAATATCAAAATATACCATCGTAGTATTTTTAGAGGGTGTTCCTAGGACATGTGAGAAGAACTTTGCATATTCAGAATTTTCGGGTAGGCCTGCATGATTGCGCATTACATTTTTGAAAATAATTTTGGAATATCAAAATATTCCATCGTAGAATTTTTAGAGGGTGTTCCTAGGACATGTGAGAAGAACTTTGCATATTCAGAATTTTCTGGTAGGCCTGCATGATTACACATTACATTTTTGAAAATAATTTTGGAATATCAAAATATACCATCGTAGCACTTTTAGAGGGTGTTCCTAGGACATGTGAGAAGAACTTTGAATATTCAGAATTTTCTGGTAGGCCTGCATGATTACACACTACATTTTTGAAAATAATTTTGGAATATCAAAATATACCATCGTAGTATGTTTTGAGGGTGTTCCTAGGACATGTGAGAAGAACTGTGAATATTCAGAATTTTCGGGTAGGCCTGCATGATTGCGCATTACATTTTTGAAAATAATGTTGGAATATCAAAATATACCATCGTAGTATTTTTAGAGGGTGTTCCTAAGACATGTGAGAAGAACTTTGCATATTCAGAATTTTCGGGTAGGCCTGCATGATTGCGCATTATATTTTTGAAAATAATTTTGGAATATCAAAATATACCATCGTAGTATTTTTAGAGGGTGTTTCTAGGACATGTGAGAAGAACTTTGCATATTCAGAATTTTCTGGTAGGCCTGCATGATTGCGCATTACATTTTTGAAAATAATTTTGGAATATCAAAATATACCATCGTAGTATTTTTAGAGGGTGTTCCTAGGACATGTGAGAAGAACATTGAATATTCAGAATTTTCGGGTAGGCCTGCATGATTGCGCATTACATTTTTGAAAATAATTTTGGAATATCAAAATATACCATCGTAGTATTTTTAGAGGGTGTTCCTAGGACATGTGAGAAGAACATTGAATATTCAGAATTTTCGGGTAGGCCTGCATGATTGCGCATTACATTTTTGAAAATAATTTTGGAATATCAAAATATACCATCGTTGTTTTTATTTTTAAGGGTGTTCCTAGGGCATATGAGAAGAACTTTGAATATTCAGAATTTTTGGGTAGGCCTGCATGATTGCGCATTACATTTTTGAAAATAATTTTGGAATTCCAAAATATACCACCGTAGTATTTTTAGAGGGTGTTCCTAGGACATGTGAGAAGAACTTTAAATATTCAGAATTTTTCGGGTAGGCCTGCATGATTACGCATTACATTTTTGAAAATAATTTTGGAATATCAAAATATACCATCGTAGTATTTTTAGAGGGTGTTCCTAGGACATGTGAGAAGAACTTTGCATATTCAGAATTTTCGGTTAAGCCTGCATGATTGCGCATTACATTTTTGAAAATAATTTTGGAATATCAAAATATACCATCGTAGTATTTTTAGAGGGTGTTCCTAGGACATGTGAGAAGAACTTTGCATATTCAGAATTTTCTGGTAGGCCAGCATGATTACACATTACATATTTGAAAATAATTTTGGAATATCAAAATATACCATCGTAGTATTTTTAGAGGGTGTTCCTAGGACATGTGAGAAGAACTTTGCATATTCAGAATTTTCTGTTAGGCCTGCATGATTACACATTACATTTTTGAAAATAATTTTGGAATATCAAAATATACCATCGTTGTTTTTATTTTTAAGGGTGTTCCTAGGACATGTGAGAAGAACTTTAAATATTCAGAATTTTTCGAGTAGGCCTGCATGATTACGCATTACATTTTTGAAAATAATTTTGGAATATCAAAATATACCATCGTAGTATTTTTAGAGGGTGTTCCTAGGACATGTGAGAAGAACTTTGCATATTCAGAATTTTCGGTTAAGCCTGCATGATTGCGCATTACATTTTTGAAAATAATTTTGGAATATCAAAATATACCATCGTAGTATTTTTAGAGGGTGTTCCTAGGACATGTGAGAAGAACTTTGCATATTCAGAATTTTCTGGTAGGCCAGCATGATTACACATTACATATTTGAAAATAATTTTGGAATATCAAAATATACCATCGTAGTATTTTTAGAGGGTGTTCCTAGGACATATGAGAAGAACTTTGCATATTTAGAATTTTCTGTTAGGCCTGCATGATTACACATTACATTTTTGAAAATAATTATGGAATATCAAAATATACCATCGTAGTATTTTTAGAGGGTGTTCCTAGGACATGTGAGAAGAACTTTGCATATTCAGAATTTTCGGGTAGGCCTGCATGATTGCACATTACATTTTTGAAAATAATGTTGGAATATCAAAATATACCATCGTAGTATTTTTAGAGGGTGTTCCTAGGACATGTGAGAAAAACTTTGCATATTCAGAATTTTCGGGTAGGCCTGCATGATTGCGCATTACATTTTTGAAAATAATTTTGGAATATCAAAATATACCATCGTAGTATTTTTAGAGGGTGTTCCTAGGACATGTGAGAAGAACTTTGAATATTCAGAATTTTCGGGTAGGCCTGCATCATTGCGCATTACATTTTTGAAAATAATTTTGGAATATCAAAATATACCATCGTAGTATTTTTAGAGGGTGTTCCTAGGACATGTGAGAAGAACTTTGCATATTCAGAATTTTCGGGTAGGCCTGCATGATTGCACATTACATTTTTGAAAATAATGTTGGAATATCAAAATATACCATCGTAGTATTTTTAGAGGGTGTTCCTAGGACATGTGAGAAAAACTTTGCATATTCAGAATTTTCGGGTAGGCCTGCATGATTGCGCATTACATTTTTGAAAATAATTTTGGAATATCAAAATGTACCATCGTAGTATGTTTTGAGGGTGTTCCTAGGACATGTGAGAAGAACTTTGAACTTTCAGAATTTTCGGGTAGGTCTGCATGATTGCGCATTACATTTTTGAACATAATTTTGGAATATCAAAATATACCATCGTAGTATTTTTAGAGGGTGTTCCTAGGACATGTGAGAAGAGCTTTGAACATTCAGAATTTTCGTGTAGGCCTGCATCATTGCGCATTACATTTTTGAAAATAATTTTGGAATATCAAAATATACCATCGTAGTATTTTTAGAGGGTGTTCCTAGGACATGTGAGAAGAACATTGAATATTCAGAATTTTCGGGTAGGCCTGCATGATTGCGCATTACATTTTTGAAAATAATTTTGGAATATCAAAATATACCATCGTTGTTTTTATTTTTAAGGGTGTTCCTAGGGCATATGAGAAGAACTTTGAATATTCAGAATTTTTGGGTAGGCCTGCATGATTGCGCATTACATTTTTGAAAATAATTTTGGAATTCCAAAATATACCACCGTAGTATTTTTAGAGGGTGTTCCTAGGACATGTGAGAAGAACTTTAAATATTCAGAATTTTTCGGGTAGGCCTGCATGATTACGCATTACATTTTTGAAAATAATTTTGGAATATCAAAATATACCATCGTAGTATTTTTAGAGGGTGTTCCTAGGACATGTGAGAAGAACTTTGCATATTCAGAATTTTCGGTTAAGCCTGCATGATTGCGCATTACATTTTTGAAAATAATTTTGGAATATCAAAATATACCATCGTAGTATTTTTAGAGGGTGTTCCTAGGACATGTGAGAAGAACTTTGCATATTCAGAATTTTCTGGTAGGCCAGCATGATTACACATTACATATTTGAAAATAATTTTGGAATATCAAAATATACCATCGTAGTATTTTTAGAGGGTGTTCCTAGGACATGTGAGAAGAACTTTGCATATTCAGAATTTTCTGTTAGGCCTGCATGATTACACATTACATTTTTGAAAATAATTTTGGAATATCAAAATATACCATCGTTGTTTTTATTTTTAAGGGTGTTCCTAGGACATGTGAGAAGAACTTTAAATATTCAGAATTTTTCGAGTAGGCCTGCATGATTACGCATTACATTTTTGAAAATAATTTTGGAATATCAAAATATACCATCGTAGTATTTTTAGAGGGTGTTCCTAGGACATGTGAGAAGAACTTTGCATATTCAGAATTTTCGGTTAAGCCTGCATGATTGCGCATTACATTTTTGAAAATAATTTTGGAATATCAAAATATACCATCGTAGTATTTTTAGAGGGTGTTCCTAGGACATGTGAGAAGAACTTTGCATATTCAGAATTTTCTGGTAGGCCAGCATGATTACACATTACATATTTGAAAATAATTTTGGAATATCAAAATATACCATCGTAGTATTTTTAGAGGGTGTTCCTAGGACATATGAGAAGAACTTTGCATATTTAGAATTTTCTGTTAGGCCTGCATGATTACACATTACATTTTTGAAAATAATTATGGAATATCAAAATATACCATCGTAGTATTTTTAGAGGGTGTTCCTAGGACATGTGAGAAGAACTTTGCATATTCAGAATTTTCGGGTAGGCCTGCATGATTGCACATTACATTTTTGAAAATAATGTTGGAATATCAAAATATACCATCGTAGTATTTTTAGAGGGTGTTCCTAGGACATGTGAGAAAAACTTTGCATATTCAGAATTTTCGGGTAGGCCTGCATGATTGCGCATTACATTTTTGAAAATAATTTTGGAATATCAAAATATACCATCGTAGTATTTTTAGAGGGTGTTCCTAGGACATGTGAGAAGAACTTTGAATATTCAGAATTTTCGGGTAGGCCTGCATCATTGCGCATTACATTTTTGAAAATAATTTTGGAATATCAAAATATACCATCGTAGTATTTTTAGAGGGTGTTCCTAGGACATGTGAGAAGAACTTTGCATATTCAGAATTTTCGGGTAGGCCTGCATGATTGCACATTACATTTTTGAAAATAATGTTGGAATATCAAAATATACCATCGTAGTATTTTTAGAGGGTGTTCCTAGGACATGTGAGAAAAACTTTGCATATTCAGAATTTTCGGGTAGGCCTGCATGATTGCGCATTACATTTTTGAAAATAATTTTGGAATATCAAAATGTACCATCGTAGTATGTTTTGAGGGTGTTCCTAGGACATGTGAGAAGAACTTTGAACTTTCAGAATTTTCGGGTAGGTCTGCATGATTGCGCATTACATTTTTGAACATAATTTTGGAATATCAAAATATACCATCGTAGTATTTTTAGAGGGTGTTCCTAGGACATGTGAGAAGAGCTTTGAACATTCAGAATTTTCGTGTAGGCCTGCATCATTGCGCATTACATTTTTGAAAATAATTTTGGAATATCAAAATATACCATCGTAGTATTTTTAGAAGGTGTTCCTAGGACATGTGAGAAGAACATTGAATATTCAGAATTTTCGGGTAGGCCTGCATGATTGCGCATTACATTTTTGAAAATAATTTTGGAATATCAAAATATACCATCGCAGTATTTTTAGAGGGTGTTCCTAGGACATATGAGAAGAACTTTGCATATTTAGAATTTTCTGTTAGGCCTGCATGATTACACATTACATTTTTGAATATAATTATGGAATATCAAAATATACCATCGTAGTATTTTTAGAGGGTGTTCCTAGGACATGTGAGAAGAACTTTGAATATTCAGAATTTTCGGGTAGGCCTGCATGATTGCGCATTACATTTTTGAAAATAATTTTGGAATATCAAAATATACCATCGTAGTATTTTTAGAGGGTGTTCCTAGGACATGTGAGAAGAACTTTGCATATTCAGAACTTTGCATATTCAGAATTTTCTGGTAGGCCAGCATGATTACACATTACATATTTGAAAATAATTTTGGAATATCAAAATATACTATCGTAGTATTTTTAGAGGGTGTTCCTAGGACATATGAGAAGAACTTGGCATATTTAGAACTTTCTGTTAGGCCTGCATGATTACACATTACATTTTTGAATATAATTATGGAATATCAAAATATACCATCGTAGTATTTTTAGAGGGTGTTCCTAGGACATGTGAGAAGAACTTTGAATATTCAGAATTTTCTGGTAGGCCTGCATGATTGCGCATTACATTTTTGAAAATAATTTTGGAATATCAAAATATACCATCGTAGTATTTTTAGAGGGTGTTCCTAGGACATGTGAGAAGAACTTTGCATATTCAGAATTTTCGGGTAAGCCTGCATGATTGCGCATTACATTTTTGAAAATAATTTTGGAATACCAAAATATACCATCGTAGTATTTTTAGAGGGTGTTCCTAGGACATGTGAGAAGAACTTTAAATATTCAGAATTTTCGGGTAGGCCTGCATCATTGCGCATTACATTTTTGAAAATAATTTTGGAATATCAAAATATACCATCGTAGTATTTTTAGAGGGTGTTCCTAGGACATGTGAGAAGAACTTTGAATAATCAGAATTTTCGGGTAGGCCTGCATGATTGCACATTACATTTTTGAAAATAATGTTAAAATATCAAAATATACCATCGTAGTATTTTTAGAGGGTGTTCCTAGGACATGTGAGAAGAACTTTGCATATTCAGAATTTTCGGGTAGGCCTGCATGATTGCGCATTACATTTTTGAAAATAATTTTGGAATATCAAAATATTCCATCGTAGAATTTTTAGAGGGTGTTCCTAGGACATGTGAGAAGAACTTTGAATATTCAGAATTTTCGGGTAGGCCTGCATGATTGCGCATTACATTTTTGAAAATAATTTTGGAATATCAAAATATACCATCGTAGTATTTTTAGAGGGTGTTCCTAGGACATGTGAGAAGAACTTTGCATATTCAGAATTTTCGGGTAAGCCTGCATGATTGCGCATTACATTTTTGAAAATAATTTTGGAATACCAAAATATACCATCGTAGTATTTTTAGAGGGTGTTCCTAGGACATGTGAGAAGAACTTTGCATATTCAGAATTTTCTGGTAGGCCTGCATGATTACACATTACATTTTTGAAAATAATTTTGGAATATCAAAATATACCATCGTAGCACTTTTAGAGGGTGTTCCTAGGACATGTGAGAAGAACTTTGAATATTCAGAATTTTCTGGTAGGCCTGCATGATTACACACTACATTTTTGAAAATAATTTTGGAATATCAAAATATACCATCGTAGTATGTTTTGAGGGTGTTCCTAGGACATCTGAGAAGAACTGTGAATATTCAGAATTTTCGGGTAGGCCTGCATGATTGCGCATTACATTTTTGAAAATAATGTTGGAATATCAAAATATACCATCGTAGTATTTTTAGAGGGTGTTCCTAAGACATGTGAGAAGAACTTTGCATATTCAGAATTTTCGGGTAGGCCTGCATGATTGCGCATTATATTTTTGAAAATAATTTTGGAATATCAAAATATACCATCGTAGTATTTTTAGAGGGTGTTTCTAGGACATGTGAGAAGAACTTTGCATATTCAGAATTTTCTGGTAGGCCTGCATGATTGCGCATTACATTTTTGAAAATAATTTTGGAATATCAAAATATACCATCGTAGTATTTTTAGAGGGTGTTCCTAGGACATGTGAGAAGAACATTGAATATTCAGAATTTTCGGGTAGGCCTGCATGATTGCGCATTACATTTTTGAAAATAATTTTGGAATATCAAAATATACCATCGTAGTATTTTTAGAGGGTGTTCCTAGGACATGTGAGAAGAACATTGAATATTCAGAATTTTCGGGTAGGCCTGCATGATTGCGCATTACATTTTTGAAAATAATTTTGGAATATCAAAATATACCATCGTTGTTTTTATTTTTAAGGGTGTTCCTAGGGCATATGAGAAGAACTTTGAATATTCAGAATTTTTGGGTAGGCCTGCATGATTGCGCATTACATTTTTGAAAATAATTTTGGAATTCCAAAATATACCACCGTAGTATTTTTAGAGGGTGTTCCTAGGACATGTGAGAAGAACTTTAAATATTCAGAATTTTTCGGGTAGGCCTGCATGATTACGCATTACATTTTTGAAAATAATTTTGGAATATCAAAATATACCATCGTAGTATTTTTAGAGGGTGTTCCTAGGACATGTGAGAAGAACTTTGCATATTCAGAATTTTCGGTTAAGCCTGCATGATTGCGCATTACATTTTTGAAAATAATTTTGGAATATCAAAATATACCATCGTAGTATTTTTAGAGGGTGTTCCTAGGACATGTGAGAAGAACTTTGCATATTCAGAATTTTCTGGTAGGCCAGCATGATTACACATTACATATTTGAAAATAATTTTGGAATATCAAAATATACCATCGTAGTATTTTTAGAGGGTGTTCCTAGGACATGTGAGAAGAACTTTGCATATTCAGAATTTTCTGTTAGGCCTGCATGATTACACATTACATTTTTGAAAATAATTTTGGAATATCAAAATATACCATCGTTGTTTTTATTTTTAAGGGTGTTCCTAGGACATGTGAGAAGAACTTTAAATATTCAGAATTTTTCGAGTAGGCCTGCATGATTACGCATTACATTTTTGAAAATAATTTTGGAATATCAAAATATACCATCGTAGTATTTTTAGAGGGTGTTCCTAGGACATGTGAGAAGAACTTTGCATATTCAGAATTTTCGGTTAAGCCTGCATGATTGCGCATTACATTTTTGAAAATAATTTTGGAATATCAAAATATACCATCGTAGTATTTTTAGAGGGTGTTCCTAGGACATGTGAGAAGAACTTTGCATATTCAGAATTTTCTGGTAGGCCAGCATGATTACACATTACATATTTGAAAATAATTTTGGAATATCAAAATATACCATCGTAGTATTTTTAGAGGGTGTTCCTAGGACATATGAGAAGAACTTTGCATATTTAGAATTTTCTGTTAGGCCTGCATGATTACACATTACATTTTTGAAAATAATTATGGAATATCAAAATATACCATCGTAGTATTTTTAGAGGGTGTTCCTAGGACATGTGAGAAGAACTTTGCATATTCAGAATTTTCGGGTAGGCCTGCATGATTGCACATTACATTTTTGAAAATAATGTTGGAATATCAAAATATACCATCGTAGTATTTTTAGAGGGTGTTCCTAGGACATGTGAGAAAAACTTTGCATATTCAGAATTTTCGGGTAGGCCTGCATGATTGCGCATTACATTTTTGAAAATAATTTTGGAATATCAAAATATACCATCGTAGTATTTTTAGAGGGTGTTCCTAGGACATGTGAGAAGAACTTTGAATATTCAGAATTTTCGGGTAGGCCTGCATCATTGCGCATTACATTTTTGAAAATAATTTTGGAATATCAAAATATACCATCGTAGTATTTTTAGAGGGTGTTCCTAGGACATGTGAGAAGAACTTTGCATATTCAGAATTTTCGGGTAGGCCTGCATGATTGCACATTACATTTTTGAAAATAATGTTGGAATATCAAAATATACCATCGTAGTATTTTTAGAGGGTGTTCCTAGGACATGTGAGAAAAACTTTGCATATTCAGAATTTTCGGGTAGGCCTGCATGATTGCGCATTACATTTTTGAAAATAATTTTGGAATATCAAAATGTACCATCGTAGTATGTTTTGAGGGTGTTCCTAGGACATGTGAGAAGAACTTTGAACTTTCAGAATTTTCGGGTAGGTCTGCATGATTGCGCATTACATTTTTGAACATAATTTTGGAATATCAAAATATACCATCGTAGTATTTTTAGAGGGTGTTCCTAGGACATGTGAGAAGAGCTTTGAACATTCAGAATTTTCGTGTAGGCCTGCATCATTGCGCATTACATTTTTGAAAATAATTTTGGAATATCAAAATATACCATCGTAGTATTTTTAGAAGGTGTTCCTAGGACATGTGAGAAGAACATTGAATATTCAGAATTTTCGGGTAGGCCTGCATGATTGCGCATTACATTTTTGAAAATAATTTTGGAATATCAAAATATACCATCGCAGTATTTTTAGAGGGTGTTCCTAGGACATATGAGAAGAACTTTGCATATTTAGAATTTTCTGTTAGGCCTGCATGATTACACATTACATTTTTGAATATAATTATGGAATATCAAAATATACCATCGTAGTATTTTTAGAGGGTGTTCCTAGGACATGTGAGAAGAACTTTGAATATTCAGAATTTTCGGGTAGGCCTGCATGATTGCGCATTACATTTTTGAAAATAATTTTGGAATATCAAAATATACCATCGTAGTATTTTTAGAGGGTGTTCCTAGGACATGTGAGAAGAACTTTGCATATTCAGAACTTTGCATATTCAGAATTTTCTGGTAGGCCAGCATGATTACACATTACATATTTGAAAATAATTTTGGAATATCAAAATATACTATCGTAGTATTTTTAGAGGGTGTTCCTAGGACATATGAGAAGAACTTGGCATATTTAGAACTTTCTGTTAGGCCTGCATGATTACACATTACATTTTTGAATATAATTATGGAATATCAAAATATACCATCGTAGTATTTTTAGAGGGTGTTCCTAGGACATGTGAGAAGAACTTTGAATATTCAGAATTTTCTGGTAGGCCTGCATGATTGCGCATTACATTTTTGAAAATAATTTTGGAATATCAAAATATACCATCGTAGTATTTTTAGAGGGTGTTCCTAGGACATGTGAGAAGAACTTTGCATATTCAGAATTTTCGGGTAAGCCTGCATGATTGCGCATTACATTTTTGAAAATAATTTTGGAATACCAAAATATACCATCGTAGTATTTTTAGAGGGTGTTCCTAGGACATGTGAGAAGAACTTTAAATATTCAGAATTTTCGGGTAGGCCTGCATCATTGCGCATTACATTTTTGAAAATAATTTTGGAATATCAAAATATACCATCGTAGTATTTTTAGAGGGTGTTCCTAGGACATGTGAGAAGAACTTTGAATAATCAGAATTTTCGGGTAGGCCTGCATGATTGCACATTACATTTTTGAAAATAATGTTAAAATATCAAAATATACCATCGTAGAATTTTTAGAGGGTGTTCCTAGGACATGTGAGAAGAACTTTGCATATTCAGAATTTTCGGGTAGGCCTGCATGATTGCGCATTACATTTTTGAAAATAATTTTGGAATATCAAAATATTCCATCGTAGAATTTTTAGAGGGTGTTCCTAGGACATGTGAGAAGAACTTTGAATATTCAGAATTTTCGGGTAGGCCTGCATGATTGCGCATTACATTTTTGAAAATAATTTGGGAATATCAAAATATACCATCGTAGTATTTTTAGAGGGTGTTCCTAGGACATGTGAGAAGAACTTTGCATATTCAGAATTTTCGGGTAAGCCTGCATGATTGCGCATTACATTTTTGAAAATAATTTTGGAATACCAAAATATACCATCGTAGTATTTTTAGAGGGTGTTCCTAGGACATGTGAGAAGAACTTTAAATATTCAGAATTTTCGGGTGGGCCTGCATCATTGCGCATTACATTTTTGAAAATAATTTTGGAATATCAAAATATACCATCGTAGTATTTTTAGAGGGTGTTCCTAGGACATGTGAGAAGAACTTTGAATATTCAGAATTTTCGGGTAGGCCTGCATGATTGCACATTACATTTTTGAAAATAATGTTGGAATATCAAAATATACCATCGTAGTATTTTTAGAGGGTGTTCCTAGGACATGTGAGAAGAACTTTGCATATTCAGAATTTTCGGGTAGGCCTGCATGATTGCGCATTACATTTTTGAAAATAATTTTGGAATACCAAAATATTCCATCGTAGAATTTTTAGAGGGTGTTCCTAGGACATGTGAGAAGAACTTTGCATATTTAGAATTTTCTGGTAGGCCTGCATGATTACACATTACATTTTTGAAAATAATTTTGGAATATCAAAATATACCATCGTAGCACTTTTAGAGGGTGTTCCTAGGACATGTGAGAAGAACTTTGAATATTCAGAATTTTCTGGTAGGCCTGCATGATTACACACTACATTTTTGAAAATAATTTTGGAATATCAAAATATACCATCGTAGTATGTTTTGAGGGTGTTCCTAGGACATGTGAGAAGAACTGTGAATATTCAGAATTTTCGGGTAGGCCTGCATGATTGCGCATTACATTTTTGAAAATAATGTTGGAATATCAAAATATACCATCGTAGTATTTTTAGAGGGTGTTCCTAAGACATGTGAGAAGAACTTTGCATATTCAGAATTTTCGGGTGGGCCTGCATGATTGCGCATTAGATTTTTGAAAATAATTTTGGAATATCAAAATATCAGGAATCAGGAATCAGTAGCGTCTGGCTCAAATGGCACGTTCCCCATGTTGATCGGAGATTTGTGCCTTGCCAAGAATCGTTTTTTCATCATTTTCCTGATGGGAAGGATTGGGGAAGTGGTAAGGTTAGGGGTAAGGAAAACAACGACACATAACAATTAAAACAGAGCATTCTGCACCCCCGGAGTGATGCTGAACGATCTGCAGGTGCTACAACAGCAGGAATAAAACTTCCAACCCCCGGAGGGATTTAGAACCTCTACTCAAACAGTGAGCGGATATATCAACACCCCCGAGGGGATATTGAGATAACAGAACGACAACACCCCCGAAGAGATATTGTCATTCAAATACGGCTAAAAACTATAGCTCTTTACCACACTGGGTTAGGAACAAAAGCATATCCTTAAATTTCAGCTCTCTGTACATAGGTTCATCTATGTATGGAGAACCAAAAATCCGGATGCGCAATTGCATTAATACAGGGCAATTGTATATCAAATGATATGATGTTCCGTAATCGGATTCACAAAGATCACATGAATAATACTCAGCGCGCTGAATAGTAGCCATGTGATAATTGAGTTTGCAATGTCCAGTCAGTGCCCTGACCAGAATACTGCAGTTGTGCTTGGAAAAATGCAACAAATTTCTTGACATTTTCGGACTCACATCCGGCAGAAAAACCTTTGTTTGAACGCAAGTTTGCAAGCTACGCCAATGGTTGGCATGTTCGAATGCAGCCCAAGAGCGAATCTTGTGCTTTATCCAACTTATTGACAGTGGTAGAACTGGTTCTGGACCAACGAAATCAGTCGCAGCGCCAGCTCTAGCCAATTCGTCCGCCCATTTATTTCCAGTAATACCGGAATGACCGGGTACCCATAGAAGGTAGATAGCATTTGAAATGCTAAGTTCTTCGATTTGAGTTCGACATGCGATTACTAATTTCGATCTCGAATCTGCCGAACTAAGTGCTTTCAGGGCAGCCTGACTGACAGAGCAAAAATAGATTCTTTTACCGCAAATTCCCTGTTGAAGTGCGGATTGTACGCCACACAGAATCGCAAAGATTTCTGCTTGGAATACGGTACAGTATCTACCAAGCGAATGAGATTGGTTCTCATGACAATAGACACCAGCACCGGCTCGGCCATCCAACAAAGAACCGTCCGTATAACAAACTACGTATTCTTCAAGTTGTCGCTCCATCCAGCCAGACAGCCATTCCTCTCAAAGAGGAATTCTCACATTGAAAGTTTTAGAAGGAAAACTACATGTGAGTGTAAGGTCACTGGGAGCAAGTGTATATTCATCCCAAGTAACCATTTGGGGCCACAGTCTTGTGTGGCTAGTTACACGATCTATTGGGTTACTGTTCCAGAGCCCAGTAACTTTAAGACGGTATGCACAAGAAAGTGCTTCTTGTTTCAGAAACACATGTAGTGGTTTTATGTTCAAGAGTGCCTCGAGAGCAGCAGTAGGTGTTGTCGAGAACGCACCAGTCATCGCCATCAAGACTATCCTCTGAAGATGGTTTAACTTTGATTGGATTGTCATGACTTCTCCCTTCTGCCACCAAACAAGGCCACCCGTATGCCAGTATTGGTCTAACAATTGTTGTGTAGATCCACTGAATGTACTTGGGTTTGAGCCCCCAGGATTTGCCGAAAGCCCGTCTACATTGGCCAAAGGCCATGCAAGCTTTCTTGATCCTGAACTCGATGTGAGCTGTCCAATTAAGTTTTGAGTCGAGAATTACCCCAACGTACTTAACTTGATCTTCGACAATAATTTCAGAGTCAAAAAACTGCAATGGACGAGCTCCGGTTGTAATCCCTCGTTGCGTGAAAAGCACCATTGAGGTTTTATTTGGATTAACTGATAGTCTAACATGAAGACACCACCGCTCAACAACACATAAGGCTTGTTGCATCAAATCAAAAAGTGTGTTAATGCAAATACCGGTGATCATTATATGATAATCATCGGCGAAACCATACGTCGGAAACCCAAGCTCATTTAGTTTTCTCAACAAGCTATCGGCGACAAGGTTCCATAGAAGTGGTGACAGCACACCACCTTGAGGACATCCGCAGACACTCAGTTTCCTCATCTCTACTTGTCTTAACGATGAGCACAGATGTCGGTTGCTAAGCATTGCGTGTATCCAGTTCGTGATATATGAAGGTACTCCATGATCTCGTGCTGCTTCCAAAATGGATTCGAAAGACACGTTGTCAAAAGCCCCGTCAATATCGCAAAAAACTCCTAAACTTGATTGCTTTTGTGAAAAAGCTTTTTCAATGTTGTAGACAACATTGTGTAACAGGGTGGTAGTAGACTTCCCCTGCTGATATCCATGTTGCATTGCATGCAGCGGGTGCTCGCCCAAGCTACCATCCCGAATGTAGTGGTCGATTAAACGTTCCACTGATTTGAGAAGGAAGGAGGTCAGACTGATCGGTCTAAAGCTCTCTGCCTCCTCATAAGTGACGCGGCCACCTTTGGGAATGAATTTGACAGTTATTTTCATAACTGACATACTTCAACCCGCCGGATGCCACGCGGACTCTAGGCTGGTTTTGTCCGGAGAAAGATAATAGAGTTATCAACCTCCTAGTGGACCACAGCCAGTTACTGGGGAGTTCGCCCGGCTCTTCCCAGGCTCCGTTCGCCATTGAGAATATTTTAAACCCCCTCAACAATTTTACCCATAGCACGGGTCGCATGACACTATGGAATTGGGGTTCCCTGTTTGGTGTTACCACCGGAACAGGTGGTCCGTAGTGTAATTCTTAGCCGGTTGAAACAACCACTACCGACACTACACGGCTTATCTAGGCTGTTCGGAGAAAGAAGCTGACATTGATGGACAGCTCCCATAGATGGCCGAACAGCCAGGAATATCAAAATATACCATCGTAGTATTTTTAGAGGGTGTTCCTAAGACATGTGAGAAGAACTTTGCATATTCAGAATTTTCGGGTAGGCCTGCATGATTGCGCATTAGATTTTTGAAAATAATTTTGGAATATCAAAATATACCATCGTAGTATTTTTAGAGGGTGTTCCTAGGACATGTGAGAAGAACTTTGCATATTCAGAATTTTCTGGTAGGCCTGCATGATTGCGCATTACATTTTTGAAAATAATTTTGGAATATCAAAATATACCATCGTAGTATTTTTAGAGGGTGTTCCTAGGACATGTGAGAAGAACTTTGCATATTCAGAATTTTCGGGTAGGCCTGCATGATTGCACATTACATTTTTGAAAATAATGTTGGAATATCAAAATATACCATCGTAGTATTTTTAGAGGGTGTTCCTAGGACATGTGAGAAAAACTTTGCATATTCAGAATTTTCGGGTAGGCCTGCATGATTGCGCATTACATTTTTGAAAATAATTTTGGAATATCAAAATGTACCATCGTAGTATGTTTTGAGGGTGTTCCTAGGACATGTGAGAAGAACTTTGAACTTTCAGAATTTTCGGGTAGGTCTGCATGATTGCGCATTACATTTTTGAACATAATTTTGGAATATCAAAATATACCATCGTAGTATTTTTAGAGGGTGTTCCTAGGACATGTGAGAAGAGCTTTGAACATTCAGAATTTTCGTGTAGGCCTGCATCATTGCGCATTACATTTTTGAAAATAATTTTGGAATATCAAAATATACCATCGTAGTATTTTTAGAAGGTGTTCCTAGGACATGTGAGAAGAACATTGAATATTCAGAATTTTCGGGTAGGCCTGCATGATTGCGCATTACATTTTTGAAAATAATTTTGGAATATCAAAATATACCATCGCAGTATTTTTAGAGGGTGTTCCTAGGACATATGAGAAGAACTTTGCATATTTAGAATTTTCTGTTAGGCCTGCATGATTACACATTACATTTTTGAATATAATTATGGAATATCAAAATATACCATCGTAGTATTTTTAGAGGGTGTTCCTAGGACATGTGAGAAGAACTTTGAATATTCAGAATTTTCGGGTAGGCCTGCATGATTGCGCATTACATTTTTGAAAATAATTTTGGAATATCAAAATATACCATCGTAGTATTTTTAGAGGGTGTTCCTAGGACATGTGAGAAGAACTTTGCATATTCAGAACTTTGCATATTCAGAATTTTCTGGTAGGCCAGCATGATTACACATTACATATTTGAAAATAATTTTGGAATATCAAAATATACTATCGTAGTATTTTTAGAGGGTGTTCCTAGGACATATGAGAAGAACTTGGCATATTTAGAACTTTCTGTTAGGCCTGCATGATTACACATTACATTTTTGAATATAATTATGGAATATCAAAATATACCATCGTAGTATTTTTAGAGGGTGTTCCTAGGACATGTGAGAAGAACTTTGAATATTCAGAATTTTCTGGTAGGCCTGCATGATTGCGCATTACATTTTTGAAAATAATTTTGGAATATCAAAATATACCATCGTAGTATTTTTAGAGGGTGTTCCTAGGACATGTGAGAAGAACTTTGCATATTCAGAATTTTCGGGTAAGCCTGCATGATTGCGCATTACATTTTTGAAAATAATTTTGGAATACCAAAATATACCATCGTAGTATTTTTAGAGGGTGTTCCTAGGACATGTGAGAAGAACTTTAAATATTCAGAATTTTCGGGTAGGCCTGCATCATTGCGCATTACATTTTTGAAAATAATTTTGGAATATCAAAATATACCATCGTAGTATTTTTAGAGGGTGTTCCTAGGACATGTGAGAAGAACTTTGAATAATCAGAATTTTCGGGTAGGCCTGCATGATTGCACATTACATTTTTGAAAATAATGTTAAAATATCAAAATATACCATCGTAGAATTTTTAGAGGGTGTTCCTAGGACATGTGAGAAGAACTTTGCATATTCAGAATTTTCGGGTAGGCCTGCATGATTGCGCATTACATTTTTGAAAATAATTTTGGAATATCAAAATATTCCATCGTAGAATTTTTAGAGGGTGTTCCTAGGACATGTGAGAAGAACTTTGAATATTCAGAATTTTCGGGTAGGCCTGCATGATTGCGCATTACATTTTTGAAAATAATTTTGGAATATCAAAATACACCATCGTAGTATTTTTAGAGGGTGTTCCTAGGACATGTGAGAAGAACTTTGCATATTTAGAATTTTCGGGTAAGCCTGCATGATTGCGCATTACATTTTTGAAAATAATTTTGGAATACCAAAATATACCATCGTAGTATTTTTAGAGGGTGTTCCTAGGACATGTGAGAAGAACTTTAAATATTCAGAATTTTCGGGTGGGCCTGCATCATTGCGCATTACATTTTTGAAAATAATTTTGGAATATCAAAATATACCATCGTAGTATTTTTAGAGGGTGTTCCTAGGACATGTGAGAAGAACTTTGAATATTCAGAATTTTCGGGTAGGCCTGCATGATTGCACATTACATTTTTGAAAATAATGTTGGAATATCAAAATATACCATCGTAGTATTTTTAGAGGGTGTTCCTAGGACATGTGAGAAGAACTTTGCATATTCAGAATTTTCGGGTAGGCCTGCATGATTGCGCATTACATTTTTGAAAATAATTTTGGAATATCAAAATATTCCATCGTAGAATTTTTAGAGGGTGTTCCTAGGACATGTGAGAAGAACTTTGCATATTTAGAATTTTCTGGTAGGCCTGCATGATTACACATTACATTTTTGAAAATAATTTTGGAATATCAAAATATACCATCGTAGCACTTTTAGAGGGTGTTCCTAGGACATGTGAGAAGAACTTTGAATATTCAGAATTTTCTGGTAGGCCTGCATGATTACACACTACATTTTTGAAAATAATTTTGGAATATCAAAATATACCATCGTAGTATGTTTTGAGGGTGTTCCTAGGACATGTGAGAAGAACTGTGAATATTCAGAATTTTCGGGTAGGCCTGCATGATTGCGCATTACATTTTTGAAAATAATGTTGGAATATCAAAATATACCATCGTAGTATTTTTAGAGGGTGTTCCTAAGACATGTGAGAAGAACTTTGCATATTCAGAATTTTCGGGTAGGCCTGCATGATTGCGCATTAGATTTTTGAAAATAATTTTGGAATATCAAAATATCAGGAATCAGGAATCAGTAGCGTCTGGCTCAAATGGCACGTTCCCCATGTTGATCGGAGATTTGTGCCTTGCCAAGAATCGTTTTTTCATCATTTTCCTGATGGGAAGGATTGGGGAAGTGGTAAGGTTAGGGGTAAGGAAAACAACGACACATAACAATTAAAACAGAGCATTCTGCACCCCCGGAGTGATGCTGAACGATCTGCAGGTGCTACAACAGCAGGAATAAAACTTCCAACCCCCGGAGGGATTTAGAACCTCTACTCAAACAGTGAGCGGATATATCAACACCCCCGAGGGGATATTGAGATAACAGAACGACAACACCCCCGAAGAGATATTGTCATTCAAATACGGCTAAAAACTATAGCTCTTTACCACACTGGGTTAGGAACAAAAGCATATCCTTAAATTTCAGCTCTCTGTACATAGGTTCATCTATGTATGGAGAACCAAAAATCCGGATGCGCAATTGCATTAATACAGGGCAATTGTATATCAAATGATATGATGTTCCGTAATCGGATTCACAAAGATCACATGAATAATACTCAGCGCGCTGAATAGTAGCCATGTGATAATTGAGTTTGCAATGTCCAGTCAGTGCCCTGACCAGAATACTGCAGTTGTGCTTGGAAAAATGCAACAAATTTCTTGACATTTTCGGACTCACATCCGGCAGAAAAACCTTTGTTTGAACGCAAGTTTGCAAGCTACGCCAATGGTTGGCATGTTCGAATGCAGCCCAAGAGCGAATCTTGTGCTTTATCCAACTTATTGACAGTGGTAGAACTGGTTCTGGACCAACGAAATCAGTCGCAGCGCCAGCTCTAGCCAATTCGTCCGCCCATTTATTTCCAGTAATACCGGAATGACCGGGTACCCATAGAAGGTAGATAGCATTTGAAATGCTAAGTTCTTCGATTTGAGTTCGACATGCGATTACTAATTTCGATCTCGAATCTGCCGAACTAAGTGCTTTCAGGGCAGCCTGACTGACAGAGCAAAAATAGATTCTTTTACCGCAAATTCCCTGTTGAAGTGCGGATTGTACGCCACACAGAATCGCAAAGATTTCTGCTTGGAATACGGTACAGTATCTACCAAGCGAATGAGATTGGTTCTCATGACAATAGACACCAGCACCGGCTCGGCCATCCAACAAAGAACCGTCCGTATAACAAACTACGTATTCTTCAAGTTGTCGCTCCATCCAGCCAGACAGCCATTCCTCTCAAAGAGGAATTCTCACATTGAAAGTTTTAGAAGGAAAACTACATGTGAGTGTAAGGTCACTGGGAGCAAGTGTATATTCATCCCAAGTAACCATTTGGGGCCACAGTCTTGTGTGGCTAGTTACACGATCTATTGGGTTACTGTTCCAGAGCCCAGTAACTTTAAGACGGTATGCACAAGAAAGTGCTTCTTGTTTCAGAAACACATGTAGTGGTTTTATGTTCAAGAGTGCCTCGAGAGCAGCAGTAGGTGTTGTCGAGAACGCACCAGTCATCGCCATCAAGACTATCCTCTGAAGATGGTTTAACTTTGATTGGATTGTCATGACTTCTCCCTTCTGCCACCAAACAAGGCCACCCGTATGCCAGTATTGGTCTAACAATTGTTGTGTAGATCCACTGAATGTACTTGGGTTTGAGCCCCCAGGATTTGCCGAAAGCCCGTCTACATTGGCCAAAGGCCATGCAAGCTTTCTTGATCCTGAACTCGATGTGAGCTGTCCAATTAAGTTTTGAGTCGAGAATTACCCCAACGTACTTAACTTGATCTTCGACAATAATTTCAGAGTCAAAAAACTGCAATGGACGAGCTCCGGTTGTAATCCCTCGTTGCGTGAAAAGCACCATTGAGGTTTTATTTGGATTAACTGATAGTCTAACATGAAGACACCACCGCTCAACAACACATAAGGCTTGTTGCATCAAATCAAAAAGTGTGTTAATGCAAATACCGGTGATCATTATATGATAATCATCGGCGAAACCATACGTCGGAAACCCAAGCTCATTTAGTTTTCTCAACAAGCTATCGGCGACAAGGTTCCATAGAAGTGGTGACAGCACACCACCTTGAGGACATCCGCAGACACTCAGTTTCCTCATCTCTACTTGTCTTAACGATGAGCACAGATGTCGGTTGCTAAGCATTGCGTGTATCCAGTTCGTGATATATGAAGGTACTCCATGATCTCGTGCTGCTTCCAAAATGGATTCGAAAGACACGTTGTCAAAAGCCCCGTCAATATCGCAAAAAACTCCTAAACTTGATTGCTTTTGTGAAAAAGCTTTTTCAATGTTGTAGACAACATTGTGTAACAGGGTGGTAGTAGACTTCCCCTGCTGATATCCATGTTGCATTGCATGCAGCGGGTGCTCGCCCAAGCTACCATCCCGAATGTAGTGGTCGATTAAACGTTCCACTGATTTGAGAAGGAAGGAGGTCAGACTGATCGGTCTAAAGCTCTCTGCCTCCTCATAAGTGACGCGGCCACCTTTGGGAATGAATTTGACAGTTATTTTCATAACTGACATACTTCAACCCGCCGGATGCCACGCGGACTCTAGGCTGGTTTTGTCCGGAGAAAGATAATAGAGTTATCAACCTCCTAGTGGACCACAGCCAGTTACTGGGGAGTTCGCCCGGCTCTTCCCAGGCTCCGTTCGCCATTGAGAATATTTTAAACCCCCTCAACAATTTTACCCATAGCACGGGTCGCATGACACTATGGAATTGGGGTTCCCTGTTTGGTGTTACCACCGGAACAGGTGGTCCGTAGTGTAATTCTTAGCCGGTTGAAACAACCACTACCGACACTACACGGCTTATCTAGGCTGTTCGGAGAAAGAAGCTGACATTGATGGACAGCTCCCATAGATGGCCGAACAGCCAGGAATATCAAAATATACCATCGTAGTATTTTTAGAGGGTGTTCCTAAGACATGTGAGAAGAACTTTGCATATTCAGAATTTTCGGGTAGGCCTGCATGATTGCGCATTAGATTTTTGAAAATAATTTTGGAATATCAAAATATACCATCGTAGTATTTTTAGAGGGTGTTCCTAGGACATGTGAGAAGAACTTTGCATATTCAGAATTTTCTGGTAGGCCTGCATGATTGCGCATTACATTTTTGAAAATAATTTTGGAATATCAAAATATACCATCGTAGTATTTTTAGAGGGTGTTCCTAGGACATGTGAGAAGAACATTGAATATTCAGAATTTTGGGTAGGCCTGCATGATTGCGCATTACATTTTTGAAAATAATTTTGGAATATCAAAATATACCATCGTAGTATTTTTAGAGGGTGTTCCTAGGACATGTGAGAAGAACATTGAATATTCAGAATTTTCGGGTAGGCCTGCATGATTGCGCATTAC
Source organism: Topomyia yanbarensis (assembly GCF_030247195.1). Taxonomy (NCBI): domain Eukaryota; kingdom Metazoa; phylum Arthropoda; class Insecta; order Diptera; family Culicidae; genus Topomyia; species Topomyia yanbarensis. Next base: position 243,387,680 of record NC_080671.1, on the reverse strand, counting down.
ATTTTTGAAAATAATTTTGGAATATCAAAATATACCATCGTTGTTTTTATTTTTAAGGGTGTTCCTAGGACATATGAGAAGAACTTTGAATATTCAGAATTTTTGGGTAGGCCTGCATGATTGCGCATTACATTTTTGAAAATAATTTTGGAATTCCAAAATATACCACCGTAGTGTTTTTAAAGGGTGTTCCTAGGACATGTGAGAAGAACTTTAAATATTCAGAATTTTTCGGGTAGGCCTGCATGATTACGCATTACATTTTTGAAAATAATTTTGGAATATCAAAATATACCATCGTAGTATTTTTAGAAGGTGTTCCTAGGACATGTAAGAAGAACTTTGCATATTCAGAATTTTCGGTTAAGCCTGCATGATTGCGCATTACATTTTTGAAAATAATTTTGGAATATCAAAATATACCATCGTAGTATTTTTAGAGGGTGTTCCTAGGACATGTGAGAAGAACTTTGCATATTCAGAATTTTCGGGTAGGCCTGCATGATTGCACATTACATTTTTGAAAATAATGTTGGAATATCAAAATATACCATCGTAGTATTTTTAGAGGGTGTTCCTAGGACATGTGAGAAAAACTTTGCATATTCAGAATTTTCGGGTAGGCCTGCATGATTGCGCATTACATTTTTGAAAATAATTTTGGAATATCAAAATATACCATCGTAGTATGTTTTGAGGGTGTTCCTAGGACATGTGAGAAGAACTTTGAACTTTCAGAATTTTCGGGTAGGTCTGCATGATTGCGCATTACATTTTTGAAAATAATTTTGGAATATCAAAATATACCATCGTAGTATTTTTAGAGGGTGTTCCTAGGACATGTGAGAAGAGCTTTGAACATTCAGAATTTTTGGGTAGGCCTGCATCATTGCGCATTACATTTTTGAAAATAATTTTGGAATATCAAAATATACCATCGTAGTATTTTTAGAAGGTGTTCCTAGGACATGTGAGAAGAACATTGAATATTCAGAATTTTCGGGTAGGCCTGCATGATTGCGCATTACATTTTTGAAAATAATTTTGGAATATCAAAATATACCATCGCAGTATTTTTAGAGGGTGTTCCTAGGACATATGAGAAGAACTTTGCATATTTAGAATTTTCTGTTAGGCCTGCATGATTACACATTACATTTTTGAATATAATTATGGAATATCAAAATATACCATCGTAGTATTTTTAGAGGGTGTTCCTAGGACATGTGAGAAGAACTTTGAATATTCAGAATTTTCGGGTAGGCCTGCATGATTGCGCATTACATTTTTGAAAATAATTTTGGAATATCAAAATATACCATCGTAGTATTTTTAGAGGGTGTTCCTAGGACATGTGAGAAGAACTTTGCATATTCAGAACTTTGCATATTCAGAATTTTCTGGTAGGCCAGCATGATTACACATTACATATTTGAAAATAATTTTGGAATATCAAAATATACTATCGTAGTATTTTTAGAGGGTGTTCCTAGGACATATGAGAAGAACTTGGCATATTTAGAATTTTCTGTTAGGCCTGCATGATTACACATTACATTTTTGAATATAATTATGGAATATCAAAATATACCATCGTAGTATGTTTTGAGGGTGTTCCTAGGACATGTGAGAAGAACTTTGAATATTCAGAATTTTCGGGTAGGCCTGCATGATTGCGCATTACATTTTTGAAAATAATTTTGGAATATCAAAATATACCATCGTAGTATTTTTAGAGGGTGTTCCTAGGACATGTGAGAAGAACTTTGCATATTCAGAATTTTCGGGTAAGCCTGCATGATTGCGCATTACATTTTTGAAAATAATTTTGGAATACCAAAATATACCATCGTAGTATTTTTAGAGGGTGTTCCTAGGACATGTGAGAAGAACTTTAAATATTCAGAATTTTCGGGTAGGCCTGCATCATTGCGCATTACATTTTTGAAAATAATTTTGGAATATCAAAATATACCATCGTAGTATTTTTAGAGGGTGTTCCTAGGACATGTGAGAAGAACTTTGAATATTCAGAATTTTCGGGTAGGCCTGCATGATTGCACATTACATTTTTGAAAATAATGTTGGAATATCAAAATATACCATCGTAGTATTTTTAGAGGGTGTTCCTAGGACATGTGAGAAGAACTTTGCATATTCAGAATTTTCGGGTAGGCCTGCATGATTGCGCATTACATTTTTGAACATAATTTTGGAATATCAAAATATACCATCGTAGAATTTTTAGAGGGTGTTCCTAGGACATGTGAGAAGAACTTTGCATATTCAGAATTTTCTGGTAGGCCTGCATGATTACACATTACATTTTTGAAAATAATTTTGGAATATCAAAATATACCATCGTAGCACTTTTAGAGGGTGTTCTTAGGACATGTGAGAAGAACATTGAATATTCAGAATTTTCTGGTAGGCCTGCATGATTACACACTACATTTTTGAAAATAATTTTGGAATATCAAAATATACCATCGTAGTATGTTTTGAGGGTGTTCCTAGGACATGTGAGAAGAACTGTGAATATTCAGAATTTTCGGGTAGGCCTGCATGATTGCGCATTACATTTTTGAAAATAATGTTGGAATATCAAAATATACCATCGTAGTATTTTTAGAGGGTGTTCCTAAGACATGTGAGAAGAACTTTGCATATTCAGAATTTTCGGGTAGGCCTGCATGATTGCGCATTAGATTTTTGAAAATAATTTTGGAATATCAAAATATCAGGAATCAGGAATCAGTAGCGTCTGGCTCAAATGGCACGTTCCCCATGTTGATCGGAGATTTGTGCCTTGCCAAGAATCGTCTTTTCATCATTTTCCTGATGGGAAGGATTGGGGAAGTGGTAAGGTTAGGGGTAAGGAAAACAACGACACATAACAATTAAAACAGAGCATTCTGCACCCCCGGAGTGATGCTGAACGATCTGCAGGTGCTACAACAGCAGGAATAAAACTTCCAACCCCCGGAGGGATTTAGAACCTCTACTCAAACAGTGAGCGGATATATCAACACCCCCGAGGGGATATTGAGATAACAGAACGACAACACCCCCGAAGAGATATTGTCATTCAAATACGGCTAAAAACTATAGCTCTTTACCACACTGGGTTAGGAACAAAAGCATATCCTTAAATTTCAGCTCTCTGTACATAGGTTCATCTATGTATGGAGAACCAAAAATCCGGATGCGCAATTGCATTAATACAGGGCAATTGTATATCAAATGATATGATGTTCCGTAATCGGATTCACAAAGATCACATGAATAATACTCAGCGCGCTGAATAGTAGCCATGTGATAATTGAGTTTGCAATGTCCAGTCAGTGCCCTGACCAGAATACTGCAGTTGTGCTTGGAAAAATGCAACAAATTTATTGACATTTTCGGACTCACATCCGGCAGAAAAACCTTTGTTTGAACATAAGTTTGCAAGCTACGCCAATGGTTGGCATGTTCGAATGCAGCCCAAGAGCGAATCTTGTGCTTTATCCAACTTATTGACAGTGGTAGAACTTGTTCTGGACCAACGAAATCAGTCGCAGCGCCAGCTCTAGCCAATTCGTCCGCCCATTTATTTCCAGTAATACCGGAATGACCGGGTACCCATAGAAGGTAGATAGCATTTGAAATGCTAAGTTCTTCGATTTGAAAATCATTTTGGAATATCAAAATATACCATCGTTGTTTTTATTTTTAAGGGTGTTCCTAGGACATATGAGAAGAACTTTGAATATTCAGAATTTTTGGGTAGGCCTGCATGATTGCGCATTACATTTTTGAAAATAATTTTGGAATTCCAAAATATACCACAGTAGTATTTTTAAAGGGTGTTCCTAGGACATGTGAGAAGAACTTTAAATATTCAGAATTTTTCGGGTAGGCCTGCATGATTACGCATTACATTTTTGAAAATAATTTTGGAATATCAAAATATACCATCGTAGTATTTTTAGAAGGTGTTCCTAGGACATGTAAGAAGAACTTTGCATATTCAGAATTTTCGGTTAAGCCTGCATGATTGCGCATTACATTTTTGAAAATAATTTTGGAATATCAAAATATACCATCGTAGTATTTTTAGAGGGTGTTCCTAGGACATGTGAGAAGAACTTTGCATATTCAGAATTTTCGGGTAGGCCTGCATGATTGCACATTACATTTTTGAAAATAATGTTGGAATATCAAAATATACCATCGTAGTATTTTTAGAGGGTGTTCCTAGGACATGTGAGAAAAACTTTGCATATTCAGAATTTTCGGGTAGGCCTGCATGATTGCGCATTACATTTTTGAAAATAATTTTGGAATATCAAAATATACCATCGTAGTATGTTTTGAGGGTGTTCCTAGGACATGTGAGAAGAACTTTGAACTTTCAGAATTTTCGGGTAGGTCTGCATGATTGCGCATTACATTTTTGAAAATAATTTTGGAATATCAAAATATACCATCGTAGTATTTTTAGAGGGTGTTCCTAGGACATGTGAGAAGAGCTTTGAACATTCAGAATTTTTGGGTAGGCCTGCATCATTGCGCATTACATTTTTGAAAATAATTTTGGAATATCAAAATATACCATCGTAGTATTTTTAGAAGGTGTTCCTAGGACATGTGAGAAGAACATTGAATATTCAGAATTTTCGGGTAGGCCTGCATGATTGCGCATTACATTTTTGAAAATAATTTTGGAATATCAAAATATACCATCGCAGTATTTTTAGAGGGTGTTCCTAGGACATATGAGAAGAACTTTGCATATTTATAATTTTCTGTTAGGCCTGCATGATTACACATTACATTTTTGAATATAATTATGGAATATCAAAATATACCATCGTAGTATTTTTAGAGGGTGTTCCTAGGACATGTGAGAAGAACTTTGAATATTCAGAATTTTCGGGTAGGCCTGCATGATTGCGCATTACATTTTTGAAAATAATTTTGGAATATCAAAATATACCATCGTAGTATTTTTAGAGGGTGTTCCTAGGACATGTGAGAAGAACTTTGCATATTCAGAACTTTGCATATTCAGAATTTTCTGGTAGGCCAGCATGATTACACATTACATATTTGAAAATAATTTTGGAATATCAAAATATACTATCGTAGTATTTTTAGAGGGTGTTCCTAGGACATATGAGAAGAACTTGGCATATTTAGAATTTTCTGTTAGGCCTGCATGATTACACATTACATTTTTGAATATAATTATGGAATATCAAAATATACCATCGTAGTATGTTTTGAGGGTGTTCCTAGGACATGTGAGAAGAACTTTGAATATTCAGAATTTTCGGGTAGGCCTGCATGATTGCGCATTACATTTTTGAAAATAATTTTGGAATATCAAAATATACCATCGTAGTATTTTTAGAGGGTGTTCCTAGGACATGTGAGAAGAACTTTGCATATTCAGAATTTTCTGTTAGGCCTGCATGATTACACATTACATTTTTGAAAATAATTTTGGAATATCAAAATATACCATCGTTGTTTTTATTTTTAAGGGTGTTCCTAGGACATATGAGAAGAACTTTGAATATTCAGAATTTTTGGGTAGGCCTGCATGATTGCGCATTACATTTTTGAAAATAATTTTGGAATTCCAAAATATACCACCGTAGTATTTTTAGAGGGTGTTCCTAGGGCATGTGAGAAGAACTTTAAATATTCAGAATTTTTCTGGTAGGCCTGCATGATTACGCATTACATTTTTGAAAATAATTTTGGAATATCAAAATATACCATCGTAGTATTTTTAGAGGGTGTTCCTAGGACATATGAGAAGAACTTTGCATATTCAGAATTTTCGGGTAGGCCTGCATGATTGCGCATTACATTTCTGAAAATAATTTTGGAATATCAAAATATACCATCGTAGTATTCTTAGAGGGTGTTCCTAGGACATGTGAGAAGAACATTGAATATTCAGAATTTTCGGGTAGGCCTGCATGATTGCGCATTACATTTTTGAAAATAATTTTGGAATATCAAAATATACCATCGTAGTATGTTTTGAGGGTGTTCCTAGGACATGTGAGAAGAACTTTGAATATTCAGTATTTTCGGGTAGGCCTGCATGATTGCGCATTACATTTTTGAAAATAATGTTGGAATATCAAAATATACCATCGTAGTATTTTTAGAGGGTGTTCCTAGGACATGTGAGAAGATCTTTGAATATTCAGAATTTTCGGGTAGGCCTGCATGATTGCGCATTACATTTTTGAAAATAATTTTGGAATATCAAAATATACCATCGCAGTATGTTTTGAGGGTGTTTCTAGGACATGTGAGAAGAACTTTGAACTTTCAGAATTTTCGGGTAGGTCTGCATGATTGCGCATTACATTTTTGAACATAATTTTGGAATATCAAAATATACCATCGTAGTATTTTTAGAGGGTGTTCCTAGGACATGTGAGAAGAGCTTTGAACATTCAGAATTTTCGGGTAGGCCTGCATCATTGCGCATTACATTTTTGAAAATAATTTTGGAATATCAAAATATACCATCGTAGTATTTTTAGAAGGTGTTCCTAGGACATGTGAGAAGAACATTGAATATTCAGAATTTTCGGGTAGGCCTGCATGATTGCGCATTACATTTTTGAAAATAATTTTGGAATATCAAAATATACCATCGCAGTATTTTTAGAGGGTGTTCCTAGGACATATGAGAAGAACTTTGCATATTTAGAATTTTCTGTTAGGCCTGCATGATTACACATTACATTTTTGAATATAATTATGGAATATCAAAATATACCATCGTAGTATTTTTAGAGGGTGTTCCTAGGACATGTGAGAAGAACTTTGAATATTCAGAATTTTCGAGTAGGCCTGCATGATTGCGCATTACATTTTTGAAAATAATTTTGGAATATCAAAATATACCATCGTAGTATTTTTAGAGGGTGTTCCTAGGACATGTGAGAAGAACTTTGCATATTCAGAACTTTGCATATTCAGAATTTTCTGGTAGGCCAGCATGATTACACATTACATTTTTGAAAATAATTTTGGAATATCAAAATATACTATCGTAGTATTTTTAGAGGGTGTTCCTAGGACATATGAGAAGAACTTGGCATATTTAGAATTTTCTGTTAGGCCTGCATGATTACACATTACATTTTTGAATATAATTATGGAATATCAAAATATACCATCGTAGTATGTTTTGAGGGTGTTCCTAGGACATGTGAGAAGAACTTTGAATATTCAGAATTTTCGGGTAGGCCTGCATGATTGCGCATAACATTTTTGAAAATAATTTTGGAATATCAAAATATACCATCGTAGTATTTTTAGAGGGTGTTCCTAGGACATGTGAGAAGAACTTTGCATATTCAGAATTTTCGGGTAAGCCTGCATGATTGCGCATTACATTTTTGAAAATAATTTTGGAATTCCAAAATATACCATCGTAGTATTTTTAGAGGGTGTTCCTAGGACATGTGAGAAGAACTTTAAATATTCAGAATTTTCGGGTAGGCCTGCATCATTGCGCATTACATTTTTGAAAATAATTTTGGAATATCAAAATATACCATCGTAGTATTTTTAGAGGGTGTTCCTAGGACATGTGAGAAGAACTTTGAATATTCAGAATTTTCGGGTAGGCCTGCATGATTGCACATTACATTTTTGAAAATAATGTTGGAATATCAAAATATACCATCGTAGTATTTTTAGAGGGTGTTCCTAGGACATGTGAGAAGAACTTTGCATATTCAGAATTTTCGGGTAGGCCTGCATGATTGCGCATTACATTTTTGAAAATAATTTTGGAATATCAAAATATACCATCGTAGAATTTTTAGAGGGTGTTCCTAGGACATGTGAGAAGAACTTTGCATATTCAGAATTTTCTGGTAGGCCTGCATGATTACACATTACATTTTTGAAAATAATTTTGGAATATCAAAATATACCATCGTAGCACTTTTAGAGGGTGTTCCTAGGACATGTGAGAAGAACTTTGAATATTCAGAATTTTCTGGTAGGCCTGCATGATTACACACTACATTTTTGAAAATAATTTTGGAATATCAAAATATACCATCGTAGTATGTTTTGAGGGTGTTCCTAGGACATGTGAGAAGAACTGTGAATATTCAGAATTTTCGGGTAGGCCTGCATGATTGCGCATTACATTTTTGAAAATAATGTTGGAATATCAAAATATACCATCGTAGTATTTTTAGAGGGTGTTCCTAAGACATGTGAGAAGAACTTTGCATATTCAGAATTTTCGGGTAGGCCTGCATGATTGCGCATTAGATTTTTGAAAATAATTTTGGAATATCAAAATATCAGGAATCAGGAATCAGTAGCGTCTGGCTCAAATGGCACGTTCCCCATGTTGATCGGAGATTTGTGCCTTGCCAAGAATCGTCTTTTCATCATTTTCCTGATGGGAAGGATTGGGGAAGTGGTAAGGTTAGGGGTAAGGAAAACAACGACACATAACAATTAAAACAGAGCATTCTGCACCCCCGGAGTGATGCTGAACGATCTGCAGGTGCTACAACAGCAGGAATAAAACTTCCAACCCCCGGAGGGATTTAGAACCTCTACTCAAACAGTGAGCGGATATATCAACACCCCCGAGGGGATATTGAGATAACAGAACGACAACACCCCCGAAGAGATATTGTCATTCAAATACGGCTAAAAACTATAGCTCTTTACCACACTGGGTTAGGAACAAAAGCATATCCTTAAATTTCAGCTCTCTGTACATAGGTTCATCTATGTATGGAGAACCAAAAATCCGGATGCGCAATTGCATTAATACAGGGCAATTGTATATCAAATGATATGATGTTCCGTAATCGGATTCACAAAGATCACATGAATAATACTCAGCGCGCTGAATAGTAGCCATGTGATAATTGAGTTTGCAATGTCCAGTCAGTGCCCTGACCAGAATACTGCAGTTGTGCTTGGAAAAATGCAACAAATTTCTTGACATTTTCGGACTCACATCCGGCAGAAAAACCTTTGTTTGAACGCAAGTTTGCAAGCTACGCCAATGGTTGGCATGTTCGAATGCAGCCCAAGAGCGAATCTTGTGCTTTATCCAACTTATTGACAGTGGTAGAACTGGTTCTGGACCAACGAAATCAGTCGCAGCGCCAGCTCTAGCCAATTCGTCCGCCCATTTATTTCCAGTAATACCGGAATGACCGGGTACCCATAGAAGGTAGATAGCATTTGAAATGCTAAGTTCTTCGATTTGAGTTCGACATGCGATTACTAATTTCGATCTCGAATCTGCCGAACTAAGTGCTTTCAGGGCAGCCTGACTGACAGAGCAAAAATAGATTCTTTTACCGCAAATTCCCTGTTGAAGTGCGGATTGTACGCCACACAGAATCGCAAAGATTTCTGCTTGGAATACGGTACAGTATCTACCAAGCGAATGAGATTGGTTCTCATGACAATAGACACCAGCACCGGCTCGGCCATCCAACAAAGAACCGTCCGTATAACAAACTACGTATTCTTCAAGTTGTCGCTCCATCCAGCCAGACAGCCATTCCTCTCAAAGAGGAATTCTCACATTGAAAGTTTTAGAAGGAAAACTACATGTGAGTGTAAGGTCACTGGGAGCAAGTGTATATTCATCCCAAGTAACCATTTGGGGCCACAGTCTTGTGTGGCTAGTTACACGATCTATTGGGTTACTGTTCCAGAGCCCAGTAACTTTAAGACGGTATGCACAAGAAAGTGCTTCTTGTTTCAGAAACACATGTAGTGGTTTTATGTTCAAGAGTGCCTCGAGAGCAGCAGTAGGTGTTGTCGAGAACGCACCAGTCATCGCCATCAAGACTATCCTCTGAAGATGGTTTAACTTTGATTGGATTGTCATGACTTCTCCCTTCTGCCACCAAACAAGGCCACCCGTATGCCAGTATTGGTCTAACAATTGTTGTGTAGATCCACTGAATGTACTTGGGTTTGAGCCCCCAGGATTTGCCGAAAGCCCGTCTACATTGGCCAAAGGCCATGCAAGCTTTCTTGATCCTGAACTCGATGTGAGCTGTCCAATTAAGTTTTGAGTCGAGAATTACCCCAACGTACTTAACTTGATCTTCGACAATAATTTCAGAGTCAAAAAACTGCAATGGACGAGCTCCGGTTGTAATCCCTCGTTGCGTGAAAAGCACCATTGAGGTTTTATTTGGATTAACTGATAGTCTAACATGAAGACACCACCGCTCAACAACACATAAGGCTTGTTGCATCAAATCAAAAAGTGTGTTAATGCAAATACCGGTGATCATTATATGATAATCATCGGCGAAACTATACGTCGGAAACCCAAGCTCATTTAGTTTTCTCAACAAGCTATCGGCGACAAGGTTCCATAGAAGTGGTGACAGCACACCACCTTGAGGACATCCGCAGACACTCAGTTTCCTCATCTCTACTTGTCTTAACGATGAGCACAGATGTCGGTTGCTAAGCATTGCGTGTATCCAGTTCGTGATATATGAAGGTACTCCATGATCTCGTGCTGCTTCCAAAATGGATTCGAAAGACACGTTGTCAAAAGCCCCGTCAATATCGCAAAAAACTCCTAAACTTGATTGCTTTTGTGAAAAAGCTTTTTCAATGTTGTAGACAACATTGTGTAACAGGGTGGTAGTAGACTTCCCCTGCTGATATCCATGTTGCATTGCATGCAGCGGGTGCTCGCCCAAGCTACCATCCCGAATGTAGTGGTCGATTAAACGTTCCACTGATTTGAGAAGGAAGGAGGTCAGACTGATCGGTCTAAAGCTCTCTGCCTCCTCATAAGTGACGCGGCCACCTTTGGGAATGAATTTGACAGTTATTTTCATAACTGACATACTTCAACCCGCCGGATGCCACGCGGACTCTAGGCTGGTTTTGTCCGGAGAAAGATAATAGAGTTATCAACCTCCTAGTGGACCACAGCCAGTTACTGGGGAGTTCGCCCGGCTCTTCCCAGGCTCCGTTCGCCATTGAGAATATTTTAAACCCCCTCAACAATTTTACCCATAGCACGGGTCGCATGACACTATGGAATTGGGGTTCCCTGTTTGGTGTTACCACCGGAACAGGTGGTCCGTAGTGTAATTCTTAGCCGGTTGAAACAACCACTACCGACACTACACGGCTTATCTAGGCTGTTCGGAGAAAGAAGCTGACATTGATGGACAGCTCCCATAGATGGCCGAACAGCCAGGAATATCAAAATATACCATCGTAGTATTTTTAGAGGGTGTTCCTAAGACATGTGAGAAGAACTTTGCATATTCAGAATTTTCGGGTAGGCCTGCATGATTGCGCATTAGATTTTTGAAAATAATTTTGGAATATCAAAATATACCATCGTAGTATTTTTAGAGGGTGTTCCTAGGACATGTGAGAAGAACTTTGCATATTCAGAATTTTCTGGTAGGCCTGCATGATTGCGCATTACATTTTTGAAAATAATTTTGGAATATCAAAATATACCATCGTAGTATTTTTAGAGGGTGTTCCTAGGACATGTGAGAAGAACATTGAATATTCAGAATTTTCGGGTAGGCCTGCATGATTGCGCATTACATTTTTGAAAATAATTTTGGAATATCAAAATATACCATCGTAGTATTTTTAGAGGGTGTTCCTAGGACATGTGAGAAGAACATTGAATATTCAGAATTTTCGGGTAGGCCTGCATGATTGCGCATTACATTTTTGAAAATAATTTTGGAATATCAAAATATACCATCGTTGTTTTTATTTTTAAGGGTGTTCCTAGGACATATGAGAAGAACTTTGAATATTCAGAATTTTTGGGTAGGCCTGCATGATTGCGCATTACATTTTTGAAAATAATTTTGGAATTCCAAAATATACCACCGTAGTGTTTTTAAAGGGTGTTCCTAGGACATGTGAGAAGAACTTTAAATATTCAGAATTTTTCGGGTAGGCCTGCATGATTACGCATTACATTTTTGAAAATAATTTTGGAATATCAAAATATACCATCGTAGTATTTTTAGAAGGTGTTCCTAGGACATGTAAGAAGAACTTTGCATATTCAGAATTTTCGGTTAAGCCTGCATGATTGCGCATTACATTTTTGAAAATAATTTTGGAATATCAAAATATACCATCGTAGTATTTTTAGAGGGTGTTCCTAGGACATGTGAGAAGAACTTTGCATATTCAGAATTTTCGGGTAGGCCTGCATGATTGCACATTACATTTTTGAAAATAATGTTGGAATATCAAAATATACCATCGTAGTATTTTTAGAGGGTGTTCCTAGGACATGTGAGAAAAACTTTGCATATTCAGAATTTTCGGGTAGGCCTGCATGATTGCGCATTACATTTTTGAAAATAATTTTGGAATATCAAAATATACCATCGTAGTATGTTTTGAGGGTGTTCCTAGGACATGTGAGAAGAACTTTGAACTTTCAGAATTTTCGGGTAGGTCTGCATGATTGCGCATTACATTTTTGAAAATAATTTTGGAATATCAAAATATACCATCGTAGTATTTTTAGAGGGTGTTCCTAGGACATGTGAGAAGAACTTTGCATATTCAGAATTTTCGGGTAAGCCTGCATGATTGCGCATTACATTTTTGAAAATAATTTTGGAATACCAAAATATACCATCGTAGTATTTTTAGAGGGTGTTCCTAGGACATGTGAGAAGAACTTTGAATATTCAGAATTTTCGGGAAGCCCTGCATCATTGCGCATTACATTTTTGAAAATAATTTTGGAATATCAAAATATACCATCGTAGTATTTTTAGAGGGTGTTCCTAGGACATGTGAGAAGAACATTGAATATTCAGAATTTTCGGGTAGGCCTGCATGATTGCGCATTACATTTTTGAAAATAATTTTGGAATATCAAAATATACCATCGTTGTTTTTATTTTTAAGGGTGTTCCTAGGACATATGAGAAGAACTTTGAATATTCAGAATTTTCGGGTAGGCCTGCATTATTGCGCATTACATTTTTGAAAATAATTTTGGAATATCAAAATATACCATCGTAGTATTTTTAGAGGGTGTTCCTAGGACATGTGAGAAGAACTTTGCATATTCAGAATTTTCGGGTAAGCCTGCATGATTGCGCATTACATTTTTGAAAATAATTTTGGAATACCAAAATATACCATCGTAGTATTTTTAGAGGGTGTTCCTAGGACATGTGAGAAGAACTTTGAATATTCAGAATTTTCGGGAAGCCCTGCATCATTGCGCATTACATTTTTGAAAATAATTTTGGAATATCAAAATATACCATCGTAGTATTTTTAGAGGGTGTTCCTAGGACATGTGAGAAGAACTTTGCATATTCAGAATTTTCGGGTAGGCCTGCATGATTGCGCATTACATTTTTGAAAATAATTTTGGAATATCAAAATATACCATCGTAGTATTTTTGAGGGTGTTCCTAGGACATGTGGGAAGAACTTTGCATATTCAGAATTTTCTGGTAGGCCTGCATGATTACACATTACATTTTTGAAAATAATTTTGGAATATCAAAATATACCATCGTAGCACTTTTAGAGGGTGTTCCTAGGACATGTGAGAAGAACTTTGAATATTCAGAATTTTCTGGTAGGCCTGCATGATTACACACTACATTTTTGAATATAATTTTGGAATATCAAAATATACCATCGTAGTATGTTTTGAGGGTGTTCCTAGGACATGTGAGAAGAACTGTGAACTTTCAGAATTTTCGGGTAGGCCTGCATGATTGCGCATTACATTTTTGAAAATAATGTTGGAATATCAAAATATACCATCGTAGTATTTTTAGAGGGTGTTCCTAGGACATGTGAGAAGAACTTTGCATATTCAGAATTTTCTGGTAGGCCTGCATGATTGCGCATTACATTTTTGAAAATAATTTTGGAATATCAAAATATACCATCGTAGTATTTTTAGAGGGTGTTCCTAGGACATGTGAGAAGAACATTGAATATTCAGAATTTTCGGGTAGGCCTGCATGATTGCGCATTACATTTTTGAAAATAATTTTGGAATATCAAAATATACCATCGTAGTATTTTTGAGGGTGTTCCTAGGACATGTGAGAAGAACTTTGCATATTCAGAATTTTCTGGTAGGCCTGCATGATTACACATTACATTTTTGATAATAATTTTGGAATATCAAAATATACCATCGTAGCACTTTTAGAGGGTGTTCCTAGGACATGTGAGAAGAACTTTGAATATTCAGAATTTTCTGGTAGGCCTGCATGATTACACACTACATTTTTGAATATAATTTTGGAATATCAAAATATACCATCGTAGTATGTTTTGAGGGTGTTCCTAGGACATGTGAGAAGAACTGTGAACTTTCAGAATTTTCGGGTAGGCCTGCATGATTGCGCATTACATTTTTGAAAATAATGTTGGAATATCAAAATATACCATCGTAGTATTTTTAGAGGGTGTTCCTAGGACATGTGAGAAGAACTTTGCATATTCAGAATTTTCTGGTAGGCCTGCATGATTGCGCATTACATTTTTGAAAATAATTTTGGAATATCAAAATATACCATCGTAGTATTTTTAGAGGGTGTTCCTAGGACATGTGAGAAGAACATTGAATATTCAGAATTTTCGGGTAGGCCTGCATGATTGCGCATTACATTTTTGAAAATAATTTTGGAATATCAAAATATACCATCGTAGTATTTTTAGAAGGTGTTCCTAGGACATGTGAGAAGAACATTGAATATTCAGAATTTTCGGGTAGGCCTGCATGATTACACACTACATTTTTGAAAATAATTTTGGAATATCAAAATATACCATCGTAGTATTTTTAGAGGGTGTTCCTAGGACATGTGAGAAGAATTTTGCATATTCAGAATTTTCTGGTAGGCCAGCATGATTACACATTACATATTTGAAAATAATTTTGGAATATCAAAATATACCATCGTAGTATTTTTAGAGGGTGTTCCTAGGACATGTGAGAAGAACTTTGCATATTCAGAATTTTCTGTTAGGCCTGCATGATTACACATTACATTTTTGAAAATAATTTTGGAATATCAAAATATACCATCGTTGTTTTTATTTTTAAGGGTGTTCCTAGGAAATATGAGAAGAACTTTGAATATTCAGAATTTTTGGGTAGGCCTGCATGATTGCGCATTACATTTTTGAAAATAATTTTGGAATATCAAAATATACCATCGTAGTATTTTTAGAGGGTGTTCCTAGGACACATGAGAAGAACTTTGCATATTCAGAATTTTCGGTTAGGCCTGCATGATTGCGCATTACATTTTTGAAAATAATTTTGGAATATCAAAATATACCATCGTAGTATTTTTAGAGGGTGTTCCTAGGACATGTGAGAAGAACTTTGCATATTCAGAATTTTCTGGTAGGCCAGCATGATTACACATTACATATTTGAAAATAATTTTGGAATATCAAAATATACCATCGTAGTATTTTTAGAGGGTGTTCCTAGGACATGTGAGAAGAACTTTGCATATTCAGAATTTTCTGTTAGGCCTGCATGATTACACATTACATTTTTGAAAATAATTTTGGAATATGAAAATATACCATCGTTGTTTTTATTTTTAAGGGTGTTCCTAGGAAATATGAGAAGAACTTTGAATATTCAGAATTTTTGGGTAGGCCTGCATCATTGCGCATTACATTTTTGAATATAATTTTGGAATTCCAGAATATACCACCGTAGTATTTTTAGAGGGTGTTCCTAGGACATGTGAGAAGAACTTTAAATATTCAGAATTTTTCGGGTAGGCCTGCATGATTACGCATTACATTTTTGAAAATAATTTTGGAATATCAAAATATGCCATCGTAGTATTGTTAGAGGGTGTTCCTAGGACATATGAGAAGAACTTTGAATATTCAGAATTTTCGGGTAGGCCTGCATGATCGCGCATTACATTTCTGAAAATAATTTTGGAATATCAAAATATACCATCGTAGTATTTTTAGAGGGTGTTCCTAGGACATGTGAGAAGAACATTGAATATTCAGTATTTTCGGGTAGGCCTGCATGATTGCGCATTACATTTTTGAAAATAATGTTGGAATATCAAAATATACCATCGTAGTATGTTTTGAGGGTGTTCCTAGTACATGTGAGAAGAACTTTGAATATTCAGAAATTTCGAGTAGGCCTGCATGATTGCGCATTACATTTTTGAAAATAATTTTGGAATATCAAAATATACCATCGTAGTATGTTTTGAGGGTGTTCCTAGGACATGTGAGAAGAACTTTGAACATTCAGAATTTTCGGGTAGGCCTGCATCATTGCGCATTATATTTTTGAAAATAATGTTGGAATATCAAAATATACCATCGTAGTATTTTTAGAGGGTGTTCCTAGGACATGTGAGAAGAACATTGAATATTCAGAATTTTCGGGTAGGCCTGCATGATTGCGCATTACATTTTTGAAAATAATTTTGGAATATCAAAATATACCATCGTAGTATTTTTAGAGGGTGTTCCTAGGACATGTGAGAAGAACTTTGCATATTCAGAATTTTCTGGTAGGCCAGCATGATTACACATTACATATTGGAAAATAATTTTGGAATATCAAAATATATCATCGTAGTATTTTTAGAGGGTGTTCCTAGGACATATGAGAAGAACTTTGCATATTTAGAGTTTTCTGTTAGGCCTGCATGATTACACATTACATTTTTGAATATAATTATGGAATATCAAAATATACCATCGTAGTATTTTTAGAGGGTATTCCTAGGACATGTGAGAAGAACTGTGAATATTCAGAAATTTCGAGTAGGCCTGCATGATTGCGCATTACATTTTTGTAAATAATTTTGGAATATCAAAATATACCATCGTAGTATGTTTTGAGGGTGTTCCTAGGACATGTGAGAAGAACTTTGAACATTCAGAATTTTCGGGTAGCCCTGCATCATTGCGCATTATATTTTTGAAAATAATGTTGGAATATCAAAATATACCATCGTAGTATTTTTAGAGGGTGTTCCTAGGACATGTGAGAAGAACATTGAATATTCAGAATTTTCGGGTAGGCCTGCATGATTGCGCATTACATTTTTGAAAATAATGTTGGAATATCAAAATATACCATCGTAGTATTTTTAGAGGGTGTTCCTAGGACATGTGAGAAGAACTTTGCATATTCAGAATTTTCTGGTAGGCCAGCATGATTACACATTACATATTGGAAAATAATTTTGGAATATCAAAATATATCATCGTAGTATTTTTAGAGGGTGTTCCTAGGACATATGAGAAGAACTTTGCATATTTAGAGTTTTCTGTTAGGCCTGCATGATTACACATTACATTTTTGAAAATAATTTTGGAATATCAAAATATACCATCGTAGCACTTTTAGAGGGTGTTCCTAGGACATGTGAGAAGAACTTTGAATATTCAGAATTTTCTGGTAGGCCTGCATGATTACACACTACATTTTTGAAAATAATTTTGGAATATCAAAATATACCATCGTAGTATGTTTTGAGGGTGTTCCTAGGACATGTGAGAAGAACTGTGAATATTCAGAATTTTCGGGTAGGCCTGCATGATTGCGCATTACATTTTTGAAAATAATGTTGGAATATCAAAATATACCATCGTAGTATTTTTAGAGGGTGTTCCTAAGACATGTGAGAAGAACTTTGCATATTCAGAATTTTCGGGTAGGCCTGCATGATTGCGCATTAGATTTTTGAAAATAATTTTGGAATATCAAAATATCAGGAATCAGGAATCAGTAGCGTCTGGCTCAAATGGCACGTTCCCCATGTTGATCGGAGATTTGTGCCTTGCCAAGAATCGTCTTTTCATCATTTTCCTGATGGGAAGGATTGGGGAAGTGGTAAGGTTAGGGGTAAGGAAAACAACGACACATAACAATTAAAACAGAGCATTCTGCACCCCCGGAGTGATGCTGAACGATCTGCAGGTGCTACAACAGCAGGAATAAAACTTCCAACCCCCGGAGGGATTTAGAACCTCTACTCAAACAGTGAGCGGATATATCAACACCCCCGAGGGGATATTGAGATAACAGAACGACAACACCCCCGAAGAGATATTGTCATTCAAATACGGCTAAAAACTATAGCTCTTTACCACACTGGGTTAGGAACAAAAGCATATCCTTAAATTTCAGCTCTCTGTACATAGGTTCATCTATGTATGGAGAACCAAAAATCCGGATGCGCAATTGCATTAATACAGGGCAATTGTATATCAAATGATATGATGTTCCGTAATCGGATTCACAAAGATCACATGAATAATACTCAGCGCGCTGAATAGTAGCCATGTGATAATTGAGTTTGCAATGTCCAGTCAGTGCCCTGACCAGAATACTGCAGTTGTGCTTGGAAAAATGCAACAAATTTCTTGACATTTTCGGACTCACATCCGGCAGAAAAACCTTTGTTTGAACGCAAGTTTGCAAGCTACGCCAATGGTTGGCATGTTCGAATGCAGCCCAAGAGCGAATCTTGTGCTTTATCCAACTTATTGACAGTGGTAGAACTGGTTCTGGACCAACGAAATCAGTCGCAGCGCCAGCTCTAGCCAATTCGTCCGCCCATTTATTTCCAGTAATACCGGAATGACCGGGTACCCATAGAAGGTAGATAGCATTTGAAATGCTAAGTTCTTCGATTTGAATTCGACATGCGATTACTAATTTCGATCTCGAATCTGCCGAACTAAGTGCTTTCAGGGCAGCCTGACTGACAGAGCAAAAATAGATTCTTTTACCGCAAATTCCCTGTTGAAGTGCGGATTGTACGCCACACAGAATCGCAAAGATTTCTGCTTGGAATACGGTACAGTATCTACCAAGCGAATGAGATTGGTTCTCATGACAATAGACACCAGCACCGGCTCGGCCATCCAACAAAGAACCGTCCGTATAACAAACTACGTATTCTTCAAGTTGTCGCTCCATCCAGCCAGACAGCCATTCCTCTCAAAGAGGAATTCTCACATTGAAAGTTTTAGAAGGAAAACTACATGTGAGTGTAAGGTCACTGGGAGCAAGTGTATATTCATCCCAAGTAACCATTTGGGGCCACAGTCTTGTGTGGCTAGTTACACGATCTATTGGGTTACTGTTCCAGAGCCCAGTAACTTTAAGACGGTATGCACAAGAAAGTGCTTCTTGTTTCAGAAACACATGTAGTGGTTTTATGTTCAAGAGTGCCTCGAGAGCAGCAGTAGGTGTTGTCGAGAACGCACCAGTCATCGCCATCAAGACTATCCTCTGAAGATGGTTTAACTTTGATTGGATTGTCATGACTTCTCCCTTCTGCCACCAAACAAGGCCACCCGTATGCCAGTATTGGTCTAACAATTGTTGTGTAGATCCACTGAATGTACTTGGGTTTGAGCCCCCAGGATTTGCCGAAAGCCCGTCTACATTGGCCAAAGGCCATGCAAGCTTTCTTGATCCTGAACTCGATGTGAGCTGTCCAATTAAGTTTTGAGTCGAGAATTACCCCAACGTACTTAACTTGATCTTCGACAATAATTTCAGAGTCAAAAAACTGCAATGGACGAGCTCCGGTTGTAATCCCTCGTTGCGTGAAAAGCACCATTGAGGTTTTATTTGGATTAACTGATAGTCTAACATGAAGACACCACCGCTCAACAACACATAAGGCTTGTTGCATCAAATCAAAAAGTGTGTTAATGCAAATACCGGTGATCATTATATGATAATCATCGGCGAAACCATACGTCGGAAACCCAAGCTCATTTAGTTTTCTCAACAAGCTATCGGCGACAAGGTTCCATAGAAGTGGTGACAGCACACCACCTTGAGGACATCCGCAGACACTCAGTTTCCTCATCTCTACTTGTCTTAACGATGAGCACAGATGTCGGTTGCTAAGCATTGCGTGTATCCAGTTCGTGATATATGAAGGTACTCCATGATCTCGTGCTGCTTCCAAAATGGATTCGAAAGACACGTTGTCAAAAGCCCCGTCAATATCGCAAAAAACTCCTAAACTTGATTGCTTTTGCGAAAAAGCTTTTTCAATGTTGTAGACAACATTGTGTAACAGGGTGGTAGTAGACTTCCCCTGCTGATATCCATGTTGCATTGCATGCAGCGGGTGCTCGCCCAAGCTACCATCCCGAATGTAGTGGTCGATTAAACGTTCCACTGATTTGAGAAGGAAGGAGGTCAGACTGATCGGTCTAAAGCTCTCTGCCTCCTCATAAGTGACGCGGCCACCTTTGGGAATGAATTTGACAGTTATTTTCATAACTGACATACTTCAACCCGCCGGATGCCACGCGGACTCTAGGCTGGTTTTGTCCGGAGAAAGATAATAGAGTTATCAACCTCCTAGTGGACCACAGCCAGTTACTGGGGAGTTCGCCCGGCTCTTCCCAGGCTCCGTTCGCCATTGAGAATATTTTAAACCCCCTCAACAATTTTACCCATAGCACGGGTCGCATGACACTATGGAATTGGGGTTCCCTGTTTGGTGTTACCACCGGAACAGGTGGTCCGTAGTGTAATTCTTAGCCGGTTGAAACAACCACTACCGACACTACACGGCTTATCTAGGCTGTTCGGAGAAAGAAGCTGACATTGATGGACAGCTCCCATAGATGGCCGAACAGCCAGGAATATCAAAATATACCGTAGTATTTTTAGAGGGTGTTCCTAGGACATGTGAGAAGAACTTTGCATATTCAGAATTTTCGGTTAAGCCTGCATGATTGCGCATTACATTTTTGAAAATAATTTTGGAATATCAAAATATACCATCGTAGTATTTTTAGAGGGTGTTCCTAGGACATGTGAGAAGAACTTTGCATATTCAGAATTTTCTGGTAGGCCAGCATGATTACACATTACATATTTGAAAATAATTTTGGAATATCAAAATATACCATCGTAGTATTTTTAGAGGGTGTTCCTAGGACATGTGAGAAGAACTTTGCATATTCAGAATTTTCTGTTAGGCCTGCATGATTACACATTACATTTTTGAAAATAATTTTGGAATATCAAAATATACCATCGTTGTTTTTATTTTTAAGGGTGTTCCTAGGACATATGAGAAGAACTTTGAATATTCAGAATTTTTGGGTAGGCCTGCATGATTGCGCATTACATTTTTGAAAATAATTTTTGGAATTCCAAAATATACCCGTAGTATTTTTAGAGGGTGTTCCTAGGACATGTGAGAAGAACTTTAAATATTCAGAATTTTTCTGGTAGGCCTGCATGATTACGCATTACATTTTTGAAAATAATTTTGGAATATCAAAATATATCATCGTAATATTTTTAGAGGGTGTTCCTAGGACATATGAGAAGAACTTTGAATATTCAGAATTTTCGGGTAGGCCTGCATGATTGCGCATTACATTTCTGAAAATAATTTTGGAATATCAAAATATACCATCGTAGTATTTTTAGAGGGTGTTCCTAGGACATGTGAGAAGAACATTGAATATTCAGAATTTTCGGGTAGGCCTGCATGATTGCGCATTACATTTTTGAAAATAATTTTGGAATATCAAAATATACCATCGTAGTATGTTTTGAGGGTGTTCCTAGGACATGTGAGAAGAACTTTGAATATTCAGAATTTTCGGGTAGGCCTGCATGATTGCGCATTACATTTTTGAAAATAATCTTGGAATATCAAAATATACCATCGTTGTTTTTATTTTTAAGGGTGTTCCTAGGAAATATGAGATGAACTTTGCATATTCAGAATTTTTGGGTAGGCCTGCATGATTGCGCATTACATTTTTGAAAATAATGTTGGAATATCAAAATATACCATCGTAGTATTTTTAGAGGGTGTTCCTAGGACATGTGAGAAGAACTTTGAATATTCAGAATTTTCGGGTAGGCCTGCATGATTGCGCATTACATTTTTGAAAATAATTTTGGAATATCAAAATATACCATCGCAGTAGGTTTTGAGGGTGTTCCTAGGACATGTGAGAAGAACTTTGAACTTTCTGAATTTTCGGGTAGGTCTGCATGATTGCGCATTAGATTTTTGAACATAATTTTGGAATATCAAAATATACCATCGTAGTATTTTTAGAGGGTGTTCCTAGGACATGTGAGAAGAATTTGCATTTTCAGAATTTTCGGGTAGGCCTGCATGATTGCGCATTACATTTTTGAAAATAATTTTGGAATATCAAAATATACCATCGTAGTATTTTTAGAGGGTGTTCCTAGGACATGTGAGAAGAACTTTGAATATTCAGAATTTTCTGGTAGGCCAGCATGATTACACATTACATATTTGAAAATAATTTTGGAATATCAAAATATACCATCGTAGTATTTTTAGAGGGTGTTTCTAGGACATATGAGAAGAACTTTGCATATTTAGAATTTTCTGTTAGGCCTGCATGATTACACATTACATTTTTGAATATAATTATGGAATATCAAAATATACCATCGTAGTATTTTTAGAGGGTGTTCCTAGGACATGTGAGAAGAACTTTGAATATTCAGAATTTTCGGGTAGGCCTGCATGATTGCGCATTACATTTTTGAAAATAATTTTGGAATATCAAAATATACCATCGTAGTATTTTTAGAGGGTGTTCCTAGGACATGTGAGAAGAACTTTGCATATTCAGAATTTTCGGGTAAGCCTGCATGATTGCGCATTACATTTTTGAAAATAATTTTGGAATATCAAAATATACCATCGTAGTATTTTTAGAGGGTGTTCCTAGGACATGTGAGAAGAACTTTGAATATTCAGAATTTTCGGGAAGCCCTGCATCATTGCGCATTACATTTTTGAAAATAATTTTGGAATATCAAAATATACCATCGTAGTATTTTTAGAGGGTGTTCCTAGGACATGTGAGAAGAACTTTGCATATTCAGAATTTTCGGGTAGGCCTGCATGATTGCGCATTACATTTTTGAAAATAATGTTGGAATATCAATATATACCATCGTAGTATTTTTAGAGGGTGTTCCTAGGACATGTGAGAAGAATTTGCATTTTCAGAATTTTCGGGTAGGCCTGCATGATTGCGCATTACATTTTTGAAAATAATTTTGGAATATCAAAATATACCATCGTAGTATTTTTGAGGGTGTTCCTAGGACATGTGAGAAGAACTTTGCATATTCAGAATTTTCTGGTAGGCCTGCATGATTACACATTACATTTTTGAAAATAATTTTGGAATATCAAAATATACCATCGTAGCACTTTTAGAGGGTGTTCCTAGGACATGTGAGAAGAACTTTGAATATTCAGAATTTTCTGGTAGGCCTGCATGATTACACACTACATTTTTGAAAATAATTTTGGAATATCAAAATATACCATCGTAGTATGTTTTGAGGGTGTTCCTAGGACATGTGAGAAGAACTGTGAACTTTCAGAATTTTCGGGTAGGCCTGCATGATTGCGCATTACATTTTTGAAAATAATGTTGGAATATCAAAATATACCATCGTAGTATTTTTAGAGGGTGTTCCTAGGACATGTGAGAAGAACTTTGAATATTCCGAAATTTCGGGTAGGCCTGCATGATTGCGCATTACATTTTTGAAAATAATTTTGGAATATCAAAATATACCATCGTAGTATGTTTTGAGGGTGTTCCTAGGACATGTGAGAAGAACTTTGAATATTCAGAATTTTCGGGTAGGCCTGCATGATTGCGCATTACATTTTTGAAAATAATTTTGGAATATCAAAATATACCATCGTTGTTTTTATTTTTAAGGGTGTTCCTAGGACATATGAGAAGAACATTGAATATTCAGAATTTTTGGGTAGGCCTGCATGATTGCGCATTACATTTTTGAAAATAATTTTGGAATTCCAAAATATACCACCGTAGTATTTTTAGAGGGTGTTCCTAGGACATGTGAGAAGAACTTTGAATATTCAGAATTTTTCGGGTAGGCCTGCATGATTACGCATTACATTTTTGAAAATAATTTTGGAATATCAAAATATACCATCGTAGTATTTTTAGAAGGTGTTCCTAGGACATGTGAGAAGAACTTTGCATATTCAGAATTTTCGGTTAAGCCTGCATGATTGCGCATTACATTTTTGAAAATAATTTTGGAATATCAAAATATACCATCGTAGTATTTTTAGAGGGTGTTCCTAGGACATGTGAGAAGAACTTTGCATATTCAGAATTTTCTGTTAGGCCTGCATGATTACACATTACATTTTTGAAAATAATTTTGGAATATCAAAATATACCATCGTTGTTTTTATTTTTAAGGGTGTTCCTAGGACATATGAGAAGAACTTTGAATATTCAGAATTTTTGGGTAGGCCTGCATGATTGCGCATTACATTTTTGAAAATAATTTTTGGAATTCCAAAATATACCCGTAGTATTTTTAGAGGGTGTTCCTAGGACATGTGAGAAGAACTTTAAATATTCAGAATTTTTCTGGTAGGCCTGCATGATTACGCATTACATTTTTGAAAATAATTTTGGAATATCAAAATATATCATCGTAGTATTTTTAGAGGGTGTTCCTAGGACATATGAGAAGAACTTTGAATATTCAGAATTTTCGGGTAGGCCTGCATGATTGCGCATTACATTTCTGAAAATAATTTTGGAATATCAAAATATACCATCGTAGTATTCTTAGAGGGTGTTCCTAGGACATGTGAGAAGAACATTGAATATTCAGAATTTTCGGGTAGGCCTGCATGATTGCGCATTACATTTTTGAAAATAATTTTGGAATATCAAAATATACCATCGTAGTATGTTTTGAGGGTGTTCCTAGGACATGTGAGAAGAACTTTGAATATTCAGAATTTTCGGGTAGGCCTGCATGATTGCGCATTACATTTTTGAAAATAATCTTGGAATATCAAAATATACCATCGTTGTTTTTATTTTTAAGGGTGTTCCTAGGAAATATGAGAAGAACTTTGAATATTCAGAATTTTTGGGTAGGCCTGCATGATTGCGCATTACATTTTTGAAAATAATGTTGGAATATCAAAATATACCATCGTAGTATTTTTAGAGGGTGTTCCTAGGACATGTGAGAAGAACTTTGAATATTCAGAATTTTCGGGTAGGCCTGCATGATTGCGCATTACATTTTTGAAAATAATTTTGGAATATCAAAATATACCATCGCAGTAGGTTTTGAGGGTGTTCCTAGGACATGTGAGAAGAACTTTGAACTTTCAGAATTTTCGGGTAGGTCTGCATGATTGCGCATTAGATTTTTGAACATAATTTTGGAATATCAAAATATACCATCGTAGTATTTTTAGAGGGTGTTCCTAGGACATGTGAGAAGAACTTTGAACATTCAGAATTTTCGGGTAGGCCTGCATCATAGCGCATTACATTTTTGAAAATAATTTTGGAATATCAAAATATACCATCGTAGTATTTTTAGAGGGTGTTCCTAGGACATGTGAGAAGAACTTTGCATATTCAGAATTTTCTGGTAGACCTGCATGATTGCGCATTACATTTTTGAAAATAATTTTGGAATATCAAAATATACCATCGAAGTATTTTTAGAGGGTGTTCCTAGGACATGTGAGAAGAACTTTGCATATTCAGAATTTTCTGGTAGGCCAGCATGATTACACATTACATATTTGAAAATAATTTTGGAATATCAAAATATACCATCGTAGTATTTTTAGAGGGTGTTTCTAGGACATATGAGAAGAACTTTGCATATTTAGAATTTTCTGTTAGGCCTGCATGATTACACATTACATTTTTGAATATAATTATGGAATATCAAAATATACCATCGTAGTATTTTTAGAGGGTGTTCCTAGGACATGTGAGAAGAACTTTGAATATTCAGAATTTTCGGGTAGGCCTGCATGATTGCGCATTACATTTTTGAAAATAATTTTGGAATATCAAAATATACCATCGTAGTATTTTTAGAGGGTGTTCCTAGGACATGTGAGAAGAACTTTGCATATTCAGAATTTTCGGGTAGGCCTGCATGATTGCGCATTACATTTTTGAAAATAATGTTGGAATATCAATATATACCATCGTAGTATTTTTAGAGGGTGTTCCTAGGACATGTGAGAAGAATTTGCATTTTCAGAATTTTCGGGTAGGCCTGCATGATTGCGCATTACATTTTTGAAAATAATTTTGGAATATCAAAATATACCATCGTAGTATTTTTGAGGGTGTTCCTAGGACATGTGAGAAGAACTTTGCATATTCAGAATTTTCTGGTAGGCCTGCATGATTACACATTACATTTTTGAAAATAATTTTGGAATATCAAAATATACCATCGTAGCACTTTTAGAGGGTGTTCCTAGGACATGTGAGAAGAACTTTGAATATTCAGAATTTTCTGGTAGGCCTGCATGATTACACACTACATTTTTGAAAATAATTTTGGAATATCAAAATATACCATCGTAGTATGTTTTGAGGGTGTTCCTAGGACATGTGAGAAGAACTGTGAATATTCAGAATTTTCGGGTAGGCCTGCATGATTGCGCATTACATTTTTGAAAATAATCTTGGAATATCAAAATATACCATCGTAGTATTTTTAGAGGGTGTTCCTAGGACATGTGAGAAGAACTTTGAATATTCCGAAATTTCGGGTAGGCCTGCATGATTGCGCATTACATTTTTGAAAATAATTTTGGAATATCAAAATATACCATCGTAGTATGTTTTGAGGGTGTTCCTAGGACATGTGAGAAGAACATTGAATATTCAGAATTTTCGGGTAGGCCTGCATGATTGCGCATTACATTTTTGAAAATAATTTTGGAATATCAAAATATACCATCGTAGTATTTTTAGAAGGTGTTCCTAGGACATGTGAGAAGAACATTGAATATTCAGAATTTTCGGGTAGGCCTGCATGATTACACACTACATTTTTGAAAATAATTTTGGAATATCAAAATATACCATCGTAGTATTTTTAGAGGGTGTTCCTAGGACATGTGAGAAGAACTTTGCATATTCAGAATTTTCTGGTAGGCCAGCATGATTACACATTACATATTTGAAAATAATTTTGGAATATCAAAATATACCATCGTAGTATTTTTAGAGGGTGTTCCTAGGACATGTGAGAAGAACTTTGCATATTCAGAATTTTCTGTTAGGCCTGCATGATTACACATTACATATTTGAAAATAAATTTGGAATATCAAAATATACCATCGTTGTTTTTATTTTTAAGGGTGTTCCTAGGAAATATGAGAAGAACATTGAATATTCAGAATTTTTGAGTAGGCCTTCATGATTGCGCATTACATTTTTGAAAATAATTTTGGAATTCCAAAATATACCACCGTAGTATTTTTAGAGGGTGTTCCTAGGACATGTGAGAAGAACTTTAAATATTCAGAATTTTTCGGGTAGGCCTGCATGATTACACATTACATTTTTGAAAATAATTTTGGAATATCAAAATATACCATCGTAGCACTTTTAGAGGGTGTTCCTAGGACATGTGAGAAGAACTTTGAATATTCAGAATTTTCTGGTAGGCCTGCATGATTACACACTACATTTTTGAAAATAATTTTGGAATATCAAAATATACCATCGTAGTATTTTTAGAGGGTGTTCCTAGGACATGTGAGAAGAACTTTGCATATTCAGAATTTTCTGGTAGGCCAGCATGATTACACATTACATATTTGAAAATAATTTTGGAATATCAAAATATACCATCGTAGTATATTTAGAGGGTGTTCCTAGGACATGTGAGAAGAACTTTGCATATTCAGAATTTTCTGTTAGGCCTGCATGATTACACATTACATTTTTGAAAATAATTTTGGAATATCAAAATATACCATCGTTGTTTTTATTTTTAAGGGTGTTCCTAGGAAATATGAGAAGAACTTTGAATATTCAGAATTTTTGGGTAGGCCTGCATGATTGCGCATTACATTTTTGAAAATAATTTTGGAATTCCAAATTATACCACCGTAGTATTTTTAGAGGGTGTTCCTAGGACATGTGAGAAGAACATTGAATATTCAGAATTTTCTGGTAGGCCTGCATGATTGCGCATTACATTTTTGAAAATAATTTTGGAATATCAAAATATACCATCGCAGTATTTTTAGAGGGTGTTCCTAGGACATGTGAGAAGAACTTTGCATATTCAGAATTTTCTGGTAGGCCAGCATGATTACACATTACATATTTGAAAATAATTTTGGAATATCAAAATATACCATCGTAGTATTTTTAGAGGGTGTTCCTAGGACATATGAGAAGAACTTTGCATATTTAGAATTTTCTGTTAGGCCTGCATGATTACACATTACATTTTTGAATATAATTATGGAATATCAAAATATACCATCGTAGTATTTTTAGAGGGTGTTCCTAGGACATGTGAGAAGAACTTTGAATATTCAGAATTTTCGGGTAGGCCTGCATGATTGCGCATTACATTTTTGAAAATAATTTTGGAATATCAAAATATACCATCGTAGTATTTTTAGAGGGTGTTCCTAGGACATGTGAGAAGAACTTTGCATATTCAGAATTTTCGGGTAAGCCTGCATGATTGCGCATTACATTTTTGAAAATAATTTTGGAATACCAAAATATACCATCGTAGTATTTTTAGAGGGTGTTCCTAGGACATGTGAGAAGAACTTTGAATATTCAGAATTTTCGGGAAGCCCTGCATCATTGCGCATTACATTTTTGAAAATAATTTTGGAATATCAAAATATACCATCGTAGTATTTTTAGAGGGTGTTCCTAGGACATGTGAGAAGAACTTTGCATATTCAGAATTTTCGGGTAGGCCTGCATGATTGCGCATTACATTTTTGAAAATAATTTTGGAATATCAAAATATACCATCGTAGTATTTTTGAGGGTGTTCCTAGGACATGTGAGAAGAACTTTGCATATTCAGAATTTTCTGGTAGGCCTGCATGATTACACATTACATTTTTGAAAATAATTTTGGAATATCAAAATATACCATCGTAGCACTTTTAGAGGGTGTTCCTAGGACATGTGAGAAGAACTTTGAATATTCAGAATTTTCTGGTAGGCCTGCATGATTACACACTACATTTTTGAAAATAATTTTGGAATATCAAAATATACCATCGTAGTATGTTTTGAGGGTGTTCCTAGGACATGTGAGAAGAACTGTGAATATTCAGAATTTTCGGGTAGGCCTGCATGATTGCGCATTACATTTTTGAAAATAATCTTGGAATATCAAAATATACCATCGTAGTATTTTTAGAGGGTGTTCCTAGGACATGTGAGAAGAACTTTGAATATTCCGAAATTTCGGGTAGGCCTGCATGATTGCGCATTACATTTTTGAAAATAATTTTGGAATATCAAAATATACCATCGTAGTATGTTTTGAGGGTGTTCCTAGGACATGTGAGAAGAACATTGAATATTCAGAATTTTCGGGTAGGCCTGCATGATTGCGCATTACATTTTTGAAAATAATTTTGGAATATCAAAATATACCATCGTAGTATTTTTAGAAGGTGTTCCTAGGACATGTGAGAAGAACATTGAATATTCAGAATTTTCGGGTAGGCCTGCATGATTACACACTACATTTTTGAAAATAATTTTGGAATATCAAAATATACCATCGTAGTATTTTTAGAGGGTGTTCCTAGGACATGTGAGAAGAACTTTGCATATTCAGAATTTTCTGGTAGGCCAGCATGATTACACATTACATATTTGAAAATAATTTTGGAATATCAAAATATACCATCGTAGTATTTTTAGAGGGTGTTCCTAGGACATGTGAGAAGAACTTTGCATATTCAGAATTTTCTGTTAGGCCTGCATGATTACACATTACATATTTGAAAATAAATTTGGAATATCAAAATATACCATCGTTGTTTTTATTTTTAAGGGTGTTCCTAGGAAATATGAGAAGAACATTGAATATTCAGAATTTTTGAGTAGGCCTTCATGATTGCGCATTACATTTTTGAAAATAATTTTGGAATTCCAAAATATACCACCGTAGTATTTTTAGAGGGTGTTCCTAGGACATGTGAGAAGAACTTTAAATATTCAGAATTTTTCGGGTAGGCCTGCATGATTACACATTACATTTTTGAAAATAATTTTGGAATATCAAAATATACCATCGTAGCACTTTTAGAGGGTGTTCCTAGGACATGTGAGAAGAACTTTGAATATTCAGAATTTTCTGGTAGGCCTGCATGATTACACACTACATTTTTGAAAATAATTTTGGAATATCAAAATATACCATCGTAGTATTTTTAGAGGGTGTTCCTAGGACATGTGAGAAGAACTTTGCATATTCAGAATTTTCTGGTAGGCCAGCATGATTACACATTACATATTTGAAAATAATTTTGGAATATCAAAATATACCATCGTAGTATATTTAGAGGGTGTTCCTAGGACATGTGAGAAGAACTTTGCATATTCAGAATTTTCTGTTAGGCCTGCATGATTACACATTACATTTTTGAAAATAATTTTGGAATATCAAAATATACCATCGTTGTTTTTATTTTTAAGGGTGTTCCTAGGAAATATGAGAAGAACTTTGAATATTCAGAATTTTTGGGTAGGCCTGCATGATTGCGCATTACATTTTTGAAAATAATTTTGGAATTCCAAATTATACCACCGTAGTATTTTTAGAGGGTGTTCCTAGGACATGTGAGAAGAACATTGAATATTCAGAATTTTCTGGTAGGCCTGCATGATTGCGCATTACATTTTTGAAAATAATTTTGGAATATCAAAATATACCATCGCAGTATTTTTAGAGGGTGTTCCTAGGACATGTGAGAAGAACTTTGCATATTCAGAATTTTCTGGTAGGCCAGCATGATTACACATTACATATTTGAAAATAATTTTGGAATATCAAAATATACCATCGTAGTATTTTTAGAGGGTGTTCCTAGGACATATGAGAAGAACTTTGCATATTTAGAATTTTCTGTTAGGCCTGCATGATTACACATTACATTTTTGAATATAATTATGGAATATCAAAATATACCATCGTAGTATTTTTAGAGGGTGTTCCTAGGACATGTGAGAAGAACTTTGAATATTCAGAATTTTCGGGTAGGCCTGCATGATTGCGCATTACATTTTTGAAAATAATTTTGGAATATCAAAATATACCATCGTAGTATTTTTAGAGGGTGTTCCTAGGACATGTGAGAAGAACTTTGCATATTCAGAATTTTCGGGTAAGCCTGCATGATTGCGCATTACATTTTTGAAAATAATTTTGGAATACCAAAATATACCATCGTAGTATTTTTAGAGGGTGTTCCTAGGACATGTGAGAAGAACTTTGAATATTCAGAATTTTCGGGAAGCCCTGCATCATTGCGCATTACATTTTTGAAAATAATTTTGGAATATCAAAATATACCATCGTAGTATTTTTAGAGGGTGTTCCTAGGACATGTGAGAAGAACTTTGCATATTCAGAATTTTCGGGTAGGCCTGCATGATTGCGCATTACATTTTTGAAAATAATTTTGGAATATCAAAATATACCATCGTAGTATTTTTGAGGGTGTTCCTAGGACATGTGAGAAGAACTTTGCATATTCAGAATTTTCTGGTAGGCCTGCATGATTACACATTACATTTTTGAAAATAATTTTGGAATATCAAAATATACCATCGTAGCACTTTTAGAGGGTGTTCCTAGGACATGTGAGAAGAACTTTGAATATTCAGAATTTTCTGGTAGGCCTGCATGATTACACACTACATTTTTGAATATAATTTTGGAATATCAAAATATACCATCGTAGTATGTTTTGAGGGTGTTCCTAGGACATGTGAGAAGAACTGTGAACTTTCAGAATTTTCGGGTAGGCCTGCATGATTGCGCATTACATTTTTGAAAATAATGTTGGAATATCAAAATATACCATCGTAGTATTTTTAGAGGGTGTTCCTAGGACATGTGAGAAGAACTTTGCATATTCAGAATTTTCTGGTAGGCCTGCATGATTGCGCATTACATTTTTGAAAATAATTTTGGAATATCAAAATATACCATCGTAGTATTTTTAGAGGGTGTTCCTAGGACATGTGAGAAGAACATTGAATATTCAGAATTTTCGGGTAGGCCTGCATGATTGCGCATTACATTTTTGAAAATAATTTTGGAATATCAAAATATACCATCGTAGTATTTTTAG
The DNA here is from genome assembly GCF_030247195.1 of Topomyia yanbarensis. Taxonomy (NCBI): domain Eukaryota; kingdom Metazoa; phylum Arthropoda; class Insecta; order Diptera; family Culicidae; genus Topomyia; species Topomyia yanbarensis. The sequence continues at coordinate 243,355,400 of NC_080671.1, read as the reverse complement.
AGGGTGTTCCTAGGACATGTGAGAAGAACTTTGCATATTCAGAATTTTCTGGTAGGCCTGCATGATTACACATTACATTTTTAAAAATAATTTTGGAATATCAAAATATACCATCGTAGCACTTTTAGAGGGTGTTCCTAGGACATGTGAGAAGAACTTTGAATATTCAGAATTTTCTGGTAGGCCTGCATGATTACACACTACATTTTTGAATATAATTTTGGAATATCAAAATATACCATCGTAGTATGTTTTGAGGGTGTTCCTAGGACATGTGAGAAGAACTGTGAACTTTCAGAATTTTCGGGTAGGCCTGCATGATTGCGCATTACATTTTTGAAAATAATGTTGGAATATCAAAATATACCATCGTAGTATTTTTAGAGGGTGTTCCTAGGACATGTGAGAAGAACTTTGCATATTCAGAATTTTCTGGTAGGCCTGCATGATTGCGCATTACATTTTTGAAAATAATTTTGGAATATCAAAATATACCATCGTAGTATTTTTAGAGGGTGTTCCTAGGACATGTGAGAAGAACATTGAATATTCAGAATTTTCGGGTAGGCCTGCATGATTGCGCATTACATTTTTGAAAATAATTTTGGAATATCAAAATATACCATCGTAGTATTTTTAGAAGGTGTTCCTAGGACATGTGAGAAGAACATTGAATATTCAGAATTTTCGGGTAGGCCTGCATGATTACACACTACATTTTTGAAAATAATTTTGGAATATCAAAATATACCATCGTAGTATTTTTAGAGGGTGTTCCTAGGACATGTGAGAAGAATTTTGCATATTCAGAATTTTCTGGTAGGCCAGCATGATTACACATTACATATTTGAAAATAATTTTGGAATATCAAAATATACCATCGTAGTATTTTTAGAGGGTGTTCCTAGGACATGTGAGAAGAACTTTGAATATTCAGAATTTTCGGGTAGGCCTGCATGATTGCGCATTACATTTTTGAAAATAATTTTGGAATATCAAAATATACCATCGCAGTAGGTTTTGAGGGTGTTCCTAGGACATGTGAGAAGAACTTTGAACTTTCAGAATTTTCGGGTAGGTCTGCATGATTGCGCATTAGATTTTTGAACATAATTTTGGAATATCAAAATATACCATCGTAGTATTTTTAGAGGGTGTTCCTAGGACATGTGAGAAGAACTTTGAACATTCAGAATTTTCGGGTAGGCCTGCATCATAGCGCATTACATTTTTGAAAATAATTTTGGAATATCAAAATATACCATCGTAGTATTTTTAGAGGGTGTTCCTAGGACATGTGAGAAGAACTTTGAATATTCAGAATTTTCTGGTAGACCTGCATGATTGCGCATTACATTTTTGAAAATAATTTTGGAATATCAAAATATACCATCGAAGTATTTTTAGAGGGTGTTCCTAGGACATGTGAGAAGAACTTTGCATATTCAGAATTTTCTGGTAGGCCAGCATGATTACACATTACATATTTGAAAATAATTTTGGAATATCAAAATATACCATCGTAGTATTTTTAGAGGGTGTTTCTAGGACATATGAGAAGAACTTTGCATATTTAGAATTTTCTGTTAGGCCTGCATGATTACACATTACATTTTTGAATATAATTATGGAATATCAAAATATACCATCGTAGTATTTTTAGAGGGTGTTCCTAGGACATGTGAGAAGAACTTTGAATATTCAGAATTTTCGGGTAGGCCTGCATGATTGCGCATTACATTTTTGAAAATAATTTTGGAATATCAAAATATACCATCGTAGTATTTTTAGAGGGTGTTCCTAGGACATGTGAGAAGAACTTTGCATATTCAGAATTTTCGGGTAAGCCTGCATGATTGCGCATTACATTTTTGAAAATAATTTTGGAATACCAAAATATACCATCGTAGTATTTTTAGAGGGTGTTCCTAGGACATGTGAGAAGAACTTTGAATATTCAGAATTTTCGGGAAGCCCTGCATCATTGCGCATTACATTTTTGAAAATAATTTTGGAATATCAAAATATACCATCGTAGTATTTTTAGAGGGTGTTCCTAGGACATGTGAGAAGAACTTTGCATATTCAGAATTTTCGGGTAGGCCTGCATGATTGCGCATTACATTTTTGAAAATAATGTTGGAATATCAATATATACCATCGTAGTATTTTTAGAGGGTGTTCCTAGGACATGTGAGAAGAATTTGCATTTTCAGAATTTTCGGGTAGGCCTGCATGATTGCGCATTACATTTTTGAAAATAATTTTGGAATATCAAAATATACCATCGTAGTATTTTTGAGGGTGTTCCTAGGACATGTGAGAAGAACTTTGCATATTCAGAATTTTCTGGTAGGCCTGCATGATTACACATTACATTTTTGAAAATAATTTTGGAATATCAAAATATACCATCGTAGCACTTTTAGAGGGTGTTCCTAGGACATGTGAGAAGAACTTTGAATATTCAGAATTTTCTGGTAGGCCTGCATGATTACACACTACATTTTTGAAAATAATTTTGGAATATCAAAATATACCATCGTAGTATGTTTTGAGGGTGTTCCTAGGACATGTGAGAAGAACTGTGAATATTCAGAATTTTCGGGTAGGCCTGCATGATTGCGCATTACATTTTTGAAAATAATCTTGGAATATCAAAATATACCATCGTAGTATTTTTAGAGGGTGTTCCTAGGACATGTGAGAAGAACTTTGAATATTCCGAAATTTCGGGTAGGCCTGCATGATTGCGCATTACATTTTTGAAAATAATTTTGGAATATCAAAATATACCATCGTAGTATGTTTTGAGGGTGTTCCTAGGACATGTGAGAAGAACATTGAATATTCAGAATTTTCGGGTAGGCCTGCATGATTGCGCATTACATTTTTGAAAATAATTTTGGAATATCAAAATATACCATCGTAGTATTTTTAGAAGGTGTTCCTAGGACATGTGAGAAGAACATTGAATATTCAGAATTTTCGGGTAGGCCTGCATGATTACACACTACATATTTGAAAATAATTTTGGAATATCAAAATATACCATCGTAGTATTTTTAGAGGGTGTTCCTAGGACATGTGAGAAGAACTTTGCATATTCAGAATTTTCTGTTAGGCCTGCATGATTACACATTACATATTTGAAAATAATTTTGGAATATCAAAATATACCATCGTTGTTTCTATTTTTAAGGGTGTTCCTAGGAAATATGAGAAGAACATTGAATATTCAGAATTTTTGAGTAGGCCTTCATGATTGCGCATTACATTTTTGAAAATAATTTTGGAATTCCAAAATATACCACCGTAGTATTTTTAGAGGGTGTTCCTAGGACATGTGAGAAGAACTTTAAATATTCAGAATTTTTCGGGTAGGCCTGCATGATTACACATTACATTTTTGAAAATAATTTTGGAATATCAAAATATACCATCGTAGCACTTTTAGAGGGTGTTCCTAGGACATGTGAGAAGAACTTTGAATATTCAGAATTTTCTGGTAGGCCTGCATGATTACACACTACATTTTTGAAAATAATTTTGGAATATCAAAATATACCATCGTAGTATTTTTAGAGGGTGTTCCTAGGACATGTGAGAAGAACTTTGCATATTCAGAATTTTCTGGTAGGCCAGCATGATTACACATTACATATTTGAAAATAATTTTGGAATATCAAAATATACCATCGTAGTATATTTAGAGGGTGTTCCTAGGACATGTGAGAAGAACTTTGCATATTCAGAATTTTCTGTTAGGCCTGCATGATTACACATTACATTTTTGAAAATAATTTTGGAATATCAAAATATACCATCGTTGTTTTTATTTTTAAGGGTGTTCCTAGGAAATATGAGAAGAACTTTGAATATTCAGAATTTTTGGGTAGGCCTGCATGATTGCGCATTACATTTTTGAAAATAATTTTGGAATTCCAAATTATACCACCGTAGTATTTTTAGAGGGTGTTCCTAGGACATGTGAGAAGAACATTGAATATTCAGAATTTTCTGGTAGGCCTGCATGATTGCGCATTACATTTTTGAAAATAATTTTGGAATATCAAAATATACCATCGCAGTATTTTTAGAGGGTGTTCCTAGGACATGTGAGAAGAACTTTGCATATTCAGAATTTTCTGGTAGGCCAGCATGATTACACATTACATATTTGAAAATAATTTTGGAATATCAAAATATACCATCGTAGTATTTTTAGAGGGTGTTCCTAGGACATATGAGAAGAACTTTGCATATTTAGAATTTTCTGTTAGGCCTGCATGATTACACATTACATTTTTGAATATAATTATGGAATATCAAAATATACCATCGTAGTATTTTTAGAGGGTGTTCCTAGGACATGTGAGAAGAACTTTGAATATTCAGAATTTTCGGGTAGGCCTGCATGATTGCGCATTACATTTTTGAAAATAATTTTGGAATATCAAAATATACCATCGTAGTATTTTTAGAGGGTGTTCCTAGGACATGTGAGAAGAACTTTGCATATTCAGAATTTTCGGGTAAGCCTGCATGATTGCGCATTACATTTTTGAAAATAATTTTGGAATACCAAAATATACCATCGTAGTATTTTTAGAGGGTGTTCCTAGGACATGTGAGAAGAACTTTGAATATTCAGAATTTTCGGGAAGCCCTGCATCATTGCGCATTACATTTTTGAAAATAATTTTGGAATATCAAAATATACCATCGTAGTATTTTTAGAGGGTGTTCCTAGGACATGTGAGAAGAACTTTGCATATTCAGAATTTTCGGGTAGGCCTGCATGATTGCGCATTACATTTTTGAAAATAATTTTGGAATATCAAAATATACCATCGTAGTATTTTTGAGGGTGTTCCTAGGACATGTGAGAAGAACTTTGCATATTCAGAATTTTCTGGTAGGCCTGCATGATTACACATTACATTTTTGAAAATAATTTTGGAATATCAAAATATACCATCGTAGCACTTTTAGAGGGTGTTCCTAGGACATGTGAGAAGAACTTTGAATATTCAGAATTTTCTGGTAGGCCTGCATGATTACACACTACATTTTTGAATATAATTTTGGAATATCAAAATATACCATCGTAGTATGTTTTGAGGGTGTTCCTAGGACATGTGAGAAGAACTGTGAACTTTCAGAATTTTCGGGTAGGCCTGCATGATTGCGCATTACATTTTTGAAAATAATGTTGGAATATCAAAATATACCATCGTAGTATTTTTAGAGGGTGTTCCTAGGACATGTGAGAAGAACTTTGCATATTCAGAATTTTCTGGTAGGCCTGCATGATTGCGCATTACATTTTTGAAAATAATTTTGGAATATCAAAATATACCATCGTAGTATTTTTAGAGGGTGTTCCTAGGACATGTGAGAAGAACATTGAATATTCAGAATTTTCGGGTAGGCCTGCATGATTGCGCATTACATTTTTGAAAATAATTTTGGAATATCAAAATATACCATCGTAGTATTTTTAGAGGGTGTTCCTAGGACATGTGAGAAGAACTTTGCATATTCAGAATTTTCTGGTAGGCCTGCATGATTACACATTACATTTTTAAAAATAATTTTGGAATATCAAAATATACCATCGTAGCACTTTTAGAGGGTGTTCCTAGGACATGTGAGAAGAACTTTGAATATTCAGAATTTTCTGGTAGGCCTGCATGATTACACACTACATTTTTGAATATAATTTTGGAATATCAAAATATACCATCGTAGTATGTTTTGAGGGTGTTCCTAGGACATGTGAGAAGAACTGTGAACTTTCAGAATTTTCGGGTAGGCCTGCATGATTGCGCATTACATTTTTGAAAATAATGTTGGAATATCAAAATATACCATCGTAGTATTTTTAGAGGGTGTTCCTAGGACATGTGAGAAGAACTTTGCGTATTCAGAATTTTCTGGTAGGCCTGCATGATTGCGCATTACATTTTTGAAAATAATTTTGGAATATCAAAATATACCATCGTAGTATTTTTAGAGGGTGTTCCTAGGACATGTGAGAAGAACATTGAATATTCAGAATTTTCGGGTAGGCCTGCATGATTGCGCATTACATTTTTGAAAATAATTTTGGAATATCAAAATATACCATCGTAGTATTTTTAGAAGGTGTTCCTAGGACATGTGAGAAGAACATTGAATATTCAGAATTTTCGGGTAGGCCTGCATGATTACACACTACATTTTTGAAAATAATTTTGGAATATCAAAATATACCATCGTAGTATTTTTAGAGGGTGTTCCTAGGACATGTGAGAAGAATTTTGCATATTCAGAATTTTCTGGTAGGCCAGCATGATTACACATTACATATTTGAAAATAATTTTGGAATATCAAAATATACCATCGTAGTATTCTTAGAGGGTGTTCCTAGGACATGTGAGAAGAACATTGAATATTCAGAATTTTCGGGTAGGCCTGCATGATTGCGCATTACATTTTTGAAAATAATTTTGGAATATCAAAATATACCATCGTAGTATGTTTTGAGGGTGTTCCTAGGACATGTGAGAAGAACTTTGAATATTCAGAATTTTCGGGTAGGCCTGCATGATTGCGCATTACATTTTTGAAAATAATCTTGGAATATCAAAATATACCATCGTTGTTTTTATTTTTAAGGGTGTTCCTAGGACATGTGAGAAGAACTTTGAATATTCAGAATTTTTGGGTAGGCCTGCATGATTGCGCATTACATTTTTGAAAATAATGTTGGAATATCAAAATATACCATCGTAGTATTTTTAGAGGGTGTTCCTAGGACATGTGAGAAGAACTTTGAATATTCAGAATTTTCGGGTAGGCCTGCATGATTGCGCATTACATTTTTGAAAATAATTTTGGAATATCAAAATATACCATCGCAGTAGGTTTTGAGGGTGTTCCTAGGACATGTGAGAAGAACTTTGAACTTTCAGAATTTTCGGGTAGGTCTGCATGATTGCGCATTAGATTTTTGAACATAATTTTGGAATATCAAAATATACCATCGTAGTATTTTTAGAGGGTGTTCCTAGGACATGTGAGAAGAATTTGCATTTTCAGAATTTTCGGGTAGGCCTGCATGATTGCGCATTACATTTTTGAAAATAATTTTGGAATATCAAAATATACCATCGTAGTGTTTTTAGAGGGTGTTCCTAGGACATGTGAGAAGAACTTTGAATATTCAGAATTTTCTGGTAGGCCAGCATGATTACACATTACATATTTGAAAATAATTTTGGAATATCAAAATATACCATCGTAGTATTTTTAGAGGGTGTTTCTAGGACATATGAGAAGAACTTTGCATATTTAGAATTTTCTGTTAGGCCTGCATGATTACACATTACATTTTTGAATATAATTATGGAATATCAAAATATACCATCGTAGTATTTTTAGAGGGTGTTCCTAGGACATGTGAGAAGAACTTTGAATATTCAGAATTTTCGGGTAGGCCTGCATGATTGCGCATTACATTTTTGAAAATAATTTTGGAATATCAAAATATACCATCGTAGTATTTTTAGAGGGTGTTCCTAGGACATGTGAGAAGAACTTTGCATATTCAGAATTTTCGGGTAAGCCGCATTACATTTTTGAAAATAATTTTGGAATACCAAAATATACCATCGTAGTATTTTTAGAGGGTGTTCCTAGGACATGTGAGAAGAACTTTGAATATTCAGAATTTTCCGGAAGCCCTGCATCATTGCGCATTACATTTTTGAAAATAATTTTGGAATATCAAAATATACCATCGTAGTATTTTTAGAGGGTGTTCCTAGGACATGTGAGAAGAACTTTGCATATTCAGAATTTTCGGGTAGGCCTGCATGATTGCGCATTACATTTTTGAAAATAATGTTGGAATATCAATATATACCATCGTAGTATTTTTAGAGGGTGTTCCTAGGACATGTGAGAAGAATTTGCATTTTCAGAATTTTCGGGTAGGCCTGCATGATTGCGCATTACATTTTTGAAAATAATTTTGGAATATCAAAATATACCATCGTAGTATTTTTGAGGGTGTTCCTAGGACATGTGAGAAGAACTTTGCATATTCAGAATTTTCTGGTAGGCCTGCATGATTACACATTACATTTTTGAAAATAATTTTGGAATATCAAAATATACCATCGTAGCACTTTTAGAGGGTGTTCCTAGGACATGTGAGAAGAACTTTGAATATTCAGAATTTTCTGGTAGGCCTGCATGATTACACACTACATTTTTGAAAATAATTTTGGAATATCAAAATATACCATCGTAGTATGTTTTGAGGGTGTTCCTAGGACATGTGAGAAGAACTGTGAACTTTCAGAATTTTCGGGTAGGCCTGCATGATTGCGCATTACATTTTTGAAAATAATGTTGGAATATCAAAATATACCATCGTAGTATTTTTAGAGGGTGTTCCTAGGACATGTGAGAAGAACTTTGAATATTCCGAAATTTCGGGTAGGCCTGCATGATTGCGCATTACATTTTTGAAAATAATTTTGGAATATCAAAATATACCATCGTAGTATGTTTTGAGGGTGTTCCTAGGACATGTGAGAAGAACTTTGAATATTCAGAATTTTCGGGTAGGCCTGCATGATTGCGCATTACATTTTTGAAAATAATTTTGGAATATCAAAATATACCATCGTTGTTTTTATTTTTAAGGGTGTTCCTAGGACATATGAGAAGAACTTTGAATATTCAGAATTTTTGGGTAGGCCTGCATGATTGCGCATTACATTTTTGAAAATAATTTTGGAATTCCAAAATATACCACCGTAGTATTTTTAGAGGGTGTTCCTAGGACATGTGAGAAGAACTTTGAATATTCAGAATTTTTCGGGTAGGCCTGCATGATTACGCATTACATTTTTGAAAATAATTTTGGAATATCAAAATATACCATCGTAGTATTTTTAGAAGGTGTTCCTAGGACATGTGAGAAGAACTTTGCATATTCAGAATTTTCGGTTAAGCCTGCATGATTGCGCATTACATTTTTGAAAATAATTTTGGAATATCAAAATATACCATCGTAGTATTTTTAGAGGGTGTTCCTAGGACATGTGAGAAGAACTTTGCATATTCAGAATTTTCTGTTAGGCCTGCATGATTACACATTACATTTTTGAAAATAATTTTGGAATATCAAAATATACCATCGTTGTTTTTATTTTTAAGGGTGTTCCTAGGACATATGAGAAGAACTTTGAATATTCAGAATTTTTGGGTAGGCCTGCATGATTGCGCATTACATTTTTGAAAATAATTTTTGGAATTCCAAAATATACCCGTAGTATTTTTAGAGGGTGTTCCTAGGACATGTGAGAAGAACTTTAAATATTCAGAATTTTTCTGGTAGGCCTGCATGATTACGCATTACATTTTTGAAAATAATTTTGGAATATCAAAATATATCATCGTAGTATTTTTAGAGGGTGTTCCTAGGACATATGAGAAGAACTTTGAATATTCAGAATTTTCGGGTAGGCCTGCATGATTGCGCATTACATTTCTGAAAATAATTTTGGAATATCAAAATATACCATCGTAGTATTCTTAGAGGGTGTTCCTAGGACATGTGAGAAGAACATTGAATATTCAGAATTTTCGGGTAGGCCTGCATGATTGCGCATTACATTTTTGAAAATAATTTTGGAATATCAAAATATACCATCGTAGTATGTTTTGAGGGTGTTCCTAGGACATGTGAGAAGAACTTTGAATATTCAGAATTTTCGGGTAGGCCTGCATGATTGCGCATTACATTTTTGAAAATAATCTTGGAATATCAAAATATACCATCGTTGTTTTTATTTTTAAGG